>NC_083471.1:16137961-16512961 GCF_030014155.1 Tachysurus vachellii | reverse complement strand
GCATGTGTGAAATTCAATACGAAAGCAGTGGTTTGATTGACAGGCTTAAAAGGGATTAGTGTAAGCAATTTTGCTGCTTTCATGAATTCTGTTTAAACTGTTTTTTTAGGTGTTTGTTTAATAAGTTTGAAGAACATAGAGATCCTGTTCACCTATATACTGTAGATGTAGATGTAGAGATAGACACACCTTTAGGGATTTTTTTTCCATATTCTTCAAGATCTGGCTTAGAGCTTGTATCTGAAGTTTTATCTCAATTCGATTAAAATCCTTTTATTAAGTGTGATCTTATCCTGGAGTGGGACAAGAACCAAATGAAGAACCAAACTCAGAAAGGGATCTCCTCCTCTTCTGGGTTAAACAGATAGTGGTATTATAAAATACTTACACAACCAAAGTCAAATGGTACTAAATTAGTTTTTGAAGAGATGCTTCATCTTCATGTTGTTTATATATGTATGTACAGTGGGATTGCTTGGCTTATTGTCAGGGTGAGAAAGGTTTGCAAAAAGATTGAAATGGAGCATTAAAATACAAAACATATCCTGACCGCACCTCTTTGACTAAACAGAACAACAGGAGCATCATGCAGATGGAAACATTGTCTTAATGCATAAAATGCAGTATCCTTCATGAGTAACAGAACAAAGTAATTCTTTAAATATGTCCCCAATAAGTAGAGTACAGATGACTATTCATGTGACTATGTGGCTGAAAATCTGATTATGAAGCCCACTTAAAAACACAAAATACACATGGTATGCACATAAAAAATGCAGAAAGAAAGAAAGAAAGAAATTAAAGAAAAATAAAAGAAATTTAATAAATAAATAAATAAATAAATAAATAAATAAATAAATAAATAACAAAAGAAAGAAAGAAAGAAAGAAAGAAAGAAAGAAAGAAAGAAAGAAAGAAAGAAAGAGGCTTCTCTAAGAGTGCTGTAAATGAGATACATAAGATATTTTTGGTAAAGGCTCGGAACGTCATATACTGTAAGCGCTGTGGTCATATATATCTACACATTACTGGAACGCACACAGCATGTATTGTGATCAGAGAGTGATGTGATCAGACGTAGCCCCTCCTGAGGTAACCGGTCTGGCTCACACTGTGATGGGATCTCAGTCAGGTGTGAAAACAATTTGTACAGACTGTATGTCTACAATGAAAAAGTAAAAAAGTCTCAGTCCATTTGAGGTGTTTCCATGTGTAGAATTTCTGAAAGCTGAATTAGAGTAGATAGCTATAAGCCTAGGGGCACGGTGGCTTAGTGGTTAGCATGTTCGCCTCACACCTCCTGGGTTGGGGGTTCGATTCCCGCCTCCACCTTGTGTGTGTGGAGTTTGCATGTTCACCCCGTGCCTCGGGGGTTTCCTCCCCCGGTCCAAAGACATGCATAGTAGGTTGATTGGCATCTCTGGAAAAATTGTCCGTAGTGTGTGATTGTGTGAGTGAATGAGAGTGTGTGTGCCCTGTGATGGGTTGGCACTCTGTCCAATGTGTATCCTGCCTTGATGTCCGATGATGCCTGAGACAGGCACAGGCTCCCTGTGGCCCAAGGTAGTTCGGATAAGCGGTAGAAAATGAGAGAGTGAGCTATAAGCCTTTGTTGGCCAAGACCTCCTAACATCCAGTGTGTTTAGTATGTTGTCTGGAAAATACGAGTGAAGGTACTGATACTATTAATGAATTCTGTGTCAGTCTTCAAACAACAGAGGAATTGTAGATCTTTTGCAAATAAAATTATACAACACTTTGAAGCCTAAATAGTATGTTAATCCAATTGACCACCAGATGGCAGTAACTGATTCATTCAGTCTTCCTTGTTTGTTTTTGTTATTAACCTTCCCAGAATTGTACTGAAGTAGTTTTTTTATTATAATTTTTTTTGCTATTGCACAATTCTAATGTTAATAATAAAGAAGTAACATTTAGTAACATAAATTACTGTAAGTTATACAATAAATAATATGCCAGAGCATTGTTGAATCCTCAACTCTAATTGTTCCAAATGTGTTGATTAATAACACACCCTGTCATGTTTTATTCCTTATATAAGATAAAAGTTAGATAAGTATAAATGTTAGGTTCAGGTTTCTGTTTCTAGGTGCAGATAAGATTATATGCTTCATTAATCTGTAATGTAGCTTATGTGGAGTTAAAACTTGTGAACGGTTTTGCCTTTACAGCTTAGGACAAGGGCAGGATGGATTGTCTGCTGGAAAAAAATACTCGGCTTACGTAACAGGCGACTGGTTTCTGTCTGAGTCAGTACTTTCTTTGTGTTTGTCAGATTGGGTAGTCTTCACTGAGCTATGGTCTGCAGAATGCACAGATGCTGTCTACTAAGCACCAAACCAGAAATTTACTTAGCAAGGAAAAAAAACTGGCTTTATCAGCATTAAAGTTAATTATCGTACCGTAATTCCCTCATTCTGTTGATTAAACTATTGTTAATTTGTTTAACCCATACATTTTTATACAGACAGCTCTGTCATTTTTCGTTTCATTCTCAGAGATATCTCATTTACTCTGTGTAGGTGTTTTTTTTTTTTTTAGTACACCTGCCAACATGAGTTTGAGAGGTGGGAGGAAACTGGGGACCCTGAAAGAAGCCCACATGCACACAAGAGAACACACTACATAAACAAGAGAGAAAAAAAGTTGAAGTACACAAGTGTATGAGACGTCATTGTATGCTGGAGCATTACAACTTCCCTTCCCCAAGTACAATGAAGACAAGTGAGCTGCACAGAGCCCTGATCGCAACACCCACTGAACCCCAGACCTCCTCACCTAACATCCGTGCCAACATCCGTGCCGCACCTGACATGCCTGATCTCACTAATACTCTTGCGGCTGAATGAACACAAATCCTCACAGTCGCACTCCAAAACCTAACATAAAGCCATCCCAGAAGAGTGGAGCTTATTATAACAGCAAAGGGGCCTAAATCTCTTTCAGGATTTTCAGCACACATGTGCTGAATGATGAGGTGTCTACAAACTTCTGGCCATGTAGCATATCAAGATATCCAAAATCAACACAGTTATATTAATGCTTAGTTGAGCCTCCAAATGTTAATGCAATCCAGAGACTTTTACATGACACACAGGTCAGCCACCAGAATTTGCATATACTGTATACCCCTAAATATGGGCAATGATATTTAAATAATTTATTTGGCATACAAATATATATCAAGAGAAAAATAAGTAATAAATTACCACTAAAAACGCCATGGTAAGATCCTATACCTGACTACTCATTAACAGACAGATGAAATGAAAAACCTTCCTAAAGGTTTCCTCAAAAGACACACACACACACACACACACACACACACACACACACACACACACACACACACACACACACATAAAACAAATATTGTGTATATTAGTTTAGAAATATATATTTATACATGACCTAATGAATAGAAGAAAATACAAATATATAGAATTTTTTTACATGGCTTTATTTTATGACTTTTTTTTACATGTTCATGATGATTAACAGGTCACATTTGGCTTCCATCCAATTCAGTTCAAACACAATCAAGGGATTTACATTTACATCTCTGCAGCAAAGATTAAGTGCCATGGAAATGAAATGTTTTACTTGGACAGCATAATGATACTTGCTCATATTTTTTTTTTTTTTGGATTATGAACGAATGAAAGAATTATAATTGGAAAAACTCCAGAGGAGAGACATGTGGATATACCATAGCACACAACAATCCCATTAACTACATTAACTAGATGTGAACCTAAAAACTAGACAATGACAAGCAATAATCAGTAAAGATTTATGTAATAATAACTGCAGAAATAGTTTTCAGATGTAGTAATCCATGTTGCCACCATGGTATCAGCAAATATATGATTATTTGTAGCTGTAGTAAGCAATGTTTTACCTGGAAATGTGAATATTGTGTAGTTTGGACCTTAAGAACCCCTGATGTGTTTAAAATTCAAATTAAATTTATTTGAACATCACTGAAAAAATTGCAGAATTGTTTTTTTTTGTATTCTTTTTGAGCTATATAATTATTATTAATTGGGCAAGAAATCCTCCTTGATTTTCCTCCTGTTGTGCAATTGCAGACTAGAAATTCTTGGTAGTGGTAATATGAACAGCAGGTGTCAGAAGAGATCCATCTGAAAAATCTGTTTTGTATTTTGTTTGATTATGTATCCAAATGTCTGTATTTTAACATATAATAGGTTCATGCACAATACATGTCTTTCTTTGTTTTTTCATTACCTTACTGGGTAGAGAAATGTTGATTACAGATATTACACACACACACACACACACACACACACACACACACACACACACACACACACACACAAATTACATTTTGACTGAGAATGCATCAGCTAGTCAGGATGTGAACTGCATGTCCTCTGTGTAGCCATTTTGGTGGCGAATGCTTCCTGCTCATTGGTTTCTCATTTCAGAGTTTAATAAGTTTTAACCACTGAGCTCTGGCCAATGCGTGCAGCTGGTCCTGGAACAATGTGAGTGCAGAACCTTTTCCATCTGTGTTTCTACAAACCCTGCCAAAGTCAGACCAACTTGATACATCATGACTCCCGATTGCAAGAATGCAGCTTTGCCTTTCTCAACAGAGGACTTGGCAAATAGCTTGATGAGATATCCATATGGACGTGTCGCTAGCAATTACAGTAATATTCCATCTTGAAGGGAGAGCTCTCTCAAGCAGTGGGGTGTTTTACTTGGTTCATAATTCAACACCGTTGCTTACATCTCCCTCCCTAGTCTCATCACCTAATCATTTCAGACCATTTGGCTCATGGAAAAAACCAGGTTGTTAAATAAATTCCAGCTCCCACACTGACAGAGGGAAAATATGTTGCAAATAACCGTTAATGTATATTACAATGGGTGATAATTTGTGTCCTAGAAAGGTGTTGGTCATCACAAGCCACCAGAAAATCTTCAAGGCACACTGACAAACATTAAACATGTCTCTGATATACTAATGGAGACATTATTTGGCAGTACAAAATCTCCCATAAGTGTTTAACTACATTGATATCTGTTGAGCGAGTACATCATATTATATGATTTATAGAATTTCCCTACTTAAACCATACACTGGGGTGTTATGGTTATGGGAATAAACACATATCTGAGTAAAATGGCGTTTACTGACAAGAAAAATAAACCCTTTGAAAGAGGGTGTGACTGAGATGGAAAATTAGACACAGATTTTTTTTCTTTGACATATAACCAAAAAAATCCTTCTAAGCTTACCGTCTGTAAACACTTAAGCACAATTTAAAAAATAATTCAGAAATGACAAAACACCCTGCCTGTGTTCTATTTTAACAGCTTAAGTTAACCACTCATCCTCCATTCTACAGTATGACAAAGAATTGGCCCTTCTGCTTTCCACCAGCTACACTTCACAGCTCCCAGAAGATATAGCTGAACTTATTCACACCTGGGATCAATGCCTGTGTACACACTCTCAGTCAGAGACACAGCCACACCACTCCGACTCTCGTCCTTCCTAATTACAGTGCACGGCTCATCAGAAGGGGAACCTGTGAGGTCATTAGTCACCAGCGAGCCCAAGCGAAAAGACACCTACTTGCTTGTCTGCACGTCGCTGTCCTACATTCCACGCAAAATAGGTTGGCT
Source organism: Tachysurus vachellii (assembly GCF_030014155.1). Taxonomy (NCBI): domain Eukaryota; kingdom Metazoa; phylum Chordata; class Actinopteri; order Siluriformes; family Bagridae; genus Tachysurus; species Tachysurus vachellii. The sequence goes on along the minus strand of NC_083471.1, from coordinate 16,507,279 downwards.
ATATAAGGCCAACAACCTTCCTCACACTAGGATTCAGACAGGCAAAACAGCAGAAGTGGTTTCCAGATGTTGACACAGACAGACAGTAATTGGAGTTTGTGATGGCTTCCAGCCGCCATGGCGCACAGCCAGTGAATTCTCAAAGGGAGGGAATGTTCTGTGCTATAACTCACACAGAAAGGTTTGCAATAATAATAACATACTCTGCCGTCCTGTATAAGAGGGGAAAAATATGACTCGGTGATTGCAATAATTGGTTTATTTTTTTTAGTTCGCCCCACAAAGTTGACTAAGAGGCAGTGTGTTTTAATGTTGAAAACTGTTTAATGTTCAAATTTACTTTTCATTCAGTACATAGATGTATTTGCAGGATCAATAATCTTAAAGAAGTAAACGAATATGAATACATTACAGATAATGTTTACAGATATAAAAAAAAAAAGTGTTATGAAAAAGAGGTACAGTTTGTATCAAATGTACTCAAGGCATCTGATTGAGACTAGAGGTGTCCATAAGGACTGGAGTCCTGTGGGACTCAACAAAAAAAAGTAATGTGAGCGGTTTTATTTTAGTGTGGATGTGTGGCATTATATAATAAACAAGACAAATATGATATGTATGGAGTTTATACAGTCATCCTTAGTAGCTGCCTGGTTAGAGTCATGGCAGTTTAAATGAGGGTACTAGAAAGTAAGTAAGTAAGAAAGTAAGTGAGTGTGTGTGAAAGAAAGAAAGAAAGAAAGAAAGAAAGAAAGAAAGAAAGAAAGAAAGAAAGAAAGAAAGAAAGAAAGAAAGAAAATTATTTTAGTTTAGGTCACCCCCAGTTTAAATCCTGATGCAAATACATTTATTTGAATCACTACAGAAGTTATAGATAGAGAACATTTCCAAGTTTTTGGACATTTTTGAAGAAATAAATTTAAACTAGAGATGAATCAAAGCTTGATATGTTAATTAACGTAAGCAGATCCTCTGATAATGTTAAAAAAAATTCATGATTAAAAAGCTAGTTTGGCTTAAATAAATCTAATAATACACGAAAGTGTATAACTGCAGTATAACTGGGTAGCAGAGAGTCTTCACAGCTGCAGTGCTATATGATTATGGGAGATATATCGAGCCTATCAGTCTGAAAGGTGCGGGGTTAACTGTTATTGCTGTCTGTTTGAGGTCATTTGAGTGAAAGAATAATGTGGTCATGACATGGTCTAGTGACGCACTGTTTATCTCAGCAACTTCCTTATTGCCTTTAAGACTTACATCTACATTTAATCTTGCATTTATCTATTTAGCAGGTGCTTCAATCCAAAGTGACTTACTTAATCATTACAGTACAACAAGAAGTCACTTAAACTTCAGGGAAATCAATCTGTCCAGTTAGAAAACATAAGCGATTGTGAATCAGTTTTACCTACAGTACTTTGATATAAATGAAAGTGACATTAGGTGAACTAGAGGAGCAAAAGCAAGACAATCCCTTATATCAAGGTGGTGGTCACAGACAATTGCTCTGTCCTCATCTTTCCTAACTGTTAGGGTCCTTCTTACTACTTGTATGATGAGGCATTGCCTGTAACCATTCAGGATGCACAGGTAGACCAGTTCCTTCAGGATGGCACACCTATACATGCCGTCACAAGGTTTAATATGTCTCTCAGCACAGTTTCAAAAGTATGCATGAGATACTGAGAGACAAGCTGCTACATGAGGAGGAGGGCAACAACCCAACTGCAGGACCTTCAAACAGATTTCATGATGATGACATGAGTGCCTGACATCATCATGTGGGACCTGTTCTGCTCACAGAGAACCAGATCTCTTGGCCAGAGAACACCAGAATTGGCAGGTCTGCCACTGGTGCCCTGTTCTCTTCACAGATGAGAGCAGGTTCATGCTGAGCACGTGTTATATATGTGAGAAGAGTATATAGTCTGAGGAGAAATATAATTGGAGGGTCACACAGACTTCCACATGCTAGCAAACGGTTCCCTTACACCGTTAGGTTCCAGAATGAAATCCTCAGGGACATTCTTAGACCTTACGCTGGTGCAGTGGGCCCTCGGTTCCTCATGGTGCATGACAATGGCTGGCTTCATGTGGCCAGAGCGAATACCCATTTTTTGGATGATGAAGGCATTGATGCCAATGACTGACCTGACCTGAATCCATCTGAGAACCTCTGGGACATTATGTATCAGAGCATACAAAGCGACTAAGTAGAACCACAGACTGTCCAGGGGCTCACTGATTCCCCGATCCAGGTCTGAGAGGAGATCCCCAGGGCACCAGGGCAGGAGCATTCCTAGACATTGTTAGGAGTGCATACAGGCATGTGGGGACTATACGCACTGCTGACATCATGTTTCTGTGATGCATTTAGGATCATACCATCAAGTAGGACCAGCCTGTAATTTCAATATGATGATTTTGGTTTCCTTTGACTACTCTCACATCATTTTTATTCACAATGTAAATAAGCTTGAATATTTCATTCATTGAAATCGTTTCCTTTTTTAATTTTTTAGAGCAGTGTATTTGAGCATGGTTTCTGTTACTTTTTGATTAGTAATAATTTAATTCCATTCATTTGACAATTCATTTTTTCTGCAATCTGAGAACCCAAATACTGTAGATTCTAGATTAGCAAGTAGTTTTTATCCAAAGTGACTTTTAATTGAAGAGTATAATGAACTTAGGAGTTAGAGCCTTACTCAAGGGCACCACAGAGTTTCTCTGATCTATGATTTGAAGTCGTCCATTCTGGCACCAGGACAGAAACTTGTTGAGCTACTGAAACTGCAACTTTAGGTTTTTATTCATAAACTTGTCAGGGCTTCAGGGCTTCAGAGAAGTAGATTTCACAGCATGAAACTAAAGACTAATCCAGAATTCTTTGAAAGTAACCTCTGGAAAACATAATATGTTACAGCAGAGTAATTATCAGGGGCTATAGGAAACACAGGCCTGGAATTCTTTTTCTTTACACTTTATGTGCATGCATCAGGCTCACCTTAGAAGGCGAAACATGCTGAGGTAATATGTGTCTCCCTAAACCACCATCACCTCCTTTAATCTAGCCTGTTTCAGGAAATTTTGGAAATGGGGCCCCGTTATTAACGCTCCACCTTTGATTAATTAAAGCCCGATCTGCTTTCTATCCACTCCTTGCCAGTGGAGTCCAGTTTGACGAGCAACGGCTCGAAACCTTTAGCTCTGACAGAGACCAGATGTTGGCCACATCCCCAGTTTTGCTCCAAATGAAATGGCGGCAAACAGCCAACAACCTGAGCTGCGTTCACGATGAAATTATATGTTTACAATAAAGTGCTGCAGCTAGGGCACACAGGGGTGCAGTTTCTCAAGGAGAGGGAAAGCTGAACCAGCTGCAAATGGTCAGGACCAGTTTTTTGGTACTGTTGAAATTTCAGAGGCACCAAAAGGTTGCCATTTTTTGGAGCTTTTCTTCTCTTTTTTTAATTTCCACATTATTGTCCTTATGTGCTTTTTGTATCTTGTGGTTCTTAATAGTGCCAGAGTGCACATGGAAAAATTTAACAGTTATATAAAATATTTGCCATGAGAGGTCCTTGAATTCCAAACAGAAAAAGAAAAACAAGAACACTTGCTCTCTGTGGAGGGAATAATGTCAACACAAGCAACCCAAATGAACAACTGTGAGTGAACATGAGTAAAGTACAGCTTTATGAGTGTGATGTTGTCAGAGGTGTACTGATAAATAAAGAATAAGGTCAGATGTTAATGTTGTCCATCAACATCACGTGATGAAAGCTCTTTAGAAATACAATAGTATATCAGTGGTCAGATGTACTGTAAGTAAGGAATCGATTGTCTTTCAGGAAAAGGAGAACTTTAGTGAGAATGAATGCTGTGCTCCAAAATAAAGCTGACAAGCTGCATTCCATAACAGTGTAGTTATGTTTTTAAAAGGTGGTCTCAGGGAAAAGTCTCATTTCATAGCAGGAGAAATTAGACTCACAAACCACTTTCTGTTTAGAGAGAGAGAAGAAACCTGCACGCCTACTTTGAGCCCTGGGTTAGCTTCACTAATTACAAGGAATAAAAGCACCTTTTTTGCAAAACAGTAACCGGAGTATTCCACTGAGACCGCGTTCCTGTAAGTAGCGTTTGGAAAAAATCTATCAAACACCTGGAGTTACAGAAATAAGAAGTGGAGAATGTAAATCTCAGTTTACACTGATTTTGTCCTGGGAGAGAAATGAGAAAGAGAGAAACATAAAGAAAGTGTGAATGTCTGTGTAGAAATGGCACTCTTAAAGAAACAGACAGGAAAATAAAATCATTTTTACATAAGAGAGAAGGATTAAAACATTCAACAGATACATCCCTCATCCGCCACAGCCATTAATCATTCTAAAAGATATTTTAACAAAATCTCTTAATCTCTTAAACACTTTTCCCATGTAGGACTGCTGTGATCTTTTTTTAACAGATTTTATTTGAAGTCAAACAAATGCAAGTATGTATATATATTAAAATAGCAGAAACATCTCAATGAATATATTTTAAAATATTTCCGGTTGAGTGTTTGCCCCTAACATAGCCTGTGCATACAAATGTTTGTTGTGCCTGTCACTTTCAAGAGCTATGATTTACCTTGCATGTGGTAAAAAAAAAAAAGAAAAAAGAAAAAAAAAGCAGCATGGGGAAGAAAATTGATATTCTGATTGTGTCGTTACTTCCATCAAAAAAAAAGAATGTGTTGGAGATGGGAGACCATTTTACACACACCTTCAACAGCCTTCCACATGCTAACAGCTTCATTCAGTAATCAAATTGGCACAAGTCAGGCTGTCACCGTAGCAACTACAGCCTCCGCTCCACCAGTTGCTGTCAATAACGAATAGCATCCTTCCTGTCCCACGACACAAACCAATTGATTGCCATGCATCGCCCCGAACAGCAAGTGGTGCTTTGAGGGGTGCGAGTCAATGGGAGCACCATAAGAGGGTGGAGATGGAAGGCTGGGCTCCACACAAGCTGTGTTAATAGATGGGGTTTGAAGAGGAAATGATTTACTGTGGAATATTTCTACTTCGTGAAGGGATTTTCTGTCAGCGCTTGTTGCAATATTTGCATATCTATGAGACTCTCGTGGGTCTATCTGTTTTCAAGCCAAGCACCTCGAGCCCATGGAAACCTAAGTATTTTAGACTGTAATTAATTATGTTGCTCTTGGAGTAGATGTTCCTGCAATGATGTTTGAGTCAAGTGTCATTGCTCAGAATTTGAGAAAAAATCCATTTCGACAAGCCTTTAGCATTTGGCTAAGTCTGTGAGGAAAATGATTACACTTAAGGTCATGTGATACATGAAGGTCACAAGTTTATTTGCATGTAACTGCAGCCACAGCTACAATTCAGGATTGAAGCCTGATATCGCTTTCTGTTGAACCTCATTTGCCTCAATGTTTGACGTGTTGTAATCTGTTATGCCTTTCCTTTCGGGATGGTATGAATTTGTGGTTATTTATCACAGCTTTCCTGTTAACTCAGATCAGTGTAGTCATTATTCTCTAAACTTTCCTCTTCAACAAAGTGTTTCACCTTACAGAACTGCAGCTTACTGGATATTTTTTTTCAGTAAAGAGATTGTTGTGCATGAAATTCCCAGGAGATTATCAGATCACCAACAGCCATGCCACGGTCAAATGTCAGAACAGGTTGGTTCCCCATTCTGATGATGTATATGAACATATTCTGAAGCTGTTGACTTGTATCTGCATAATATTGCATCATGCTGCTGCTGCCACATGATTGGCATACTGCACAAATGAACAGGGGTCTAATTCATCTTACTTTTAAAATTGCCATGTGTGTCACTTTTTGCTGTATTTGCCTTTTTTACATTGTTTGTTTTTTTACATCACCAATTATTAGTCATTTCAATATATTAGCACAAATGATTGGCTGTAATAATCAATAACAATCACACACTATCAACCTCAACTTTTACTATTTTTTTTTTAAATCAAAATGTTTAATCATGATGCTATTCTTGCTGTTTACTGTAATAGTAACAACAATCCCAGGAGCACCAGCTCATCTCTGTGCTTTAATTTTATGCAGTCACCAGATTGAGTTGAGACATTTTATCCGAGCCAAGCACTGCACCAGAATATTTGGGCAGTTCACCCAGCTGCCATGGCAACAGGAATTTTACAGAGAGGCACAGGCCTATGGTGAAGCACTTTTCACTTTGCCTCCACCAACCAACGGCCGGGACGCGGCCCAATCCATTTATCTCTCCTATGCAGTGTTGGAGTAATACAATGACGGGGAGCGCATGAGGCGTAGACCTTGGGGAATGGGGATTCCCTCTACTACACTGCCCACCACTACACATTTCACTGACACATGCCTGATGTACTCGGCAAAATGCCACAATAAAGCTTCATTTAGATTTCCTTTTCAATGCAATCGAATTTGGAGAAAATATGAAGAAATCAGGCATCTGTTACTGTTATCTACAGGCTGGTGCTAAGCTTTTTGATTAATCTAATCTGCTAATCAAAGGAAGCATTTATATCACAAATCTAAATCCTGTAATGTTATTTATTCTAAAACAGGTAACTGGTTCTCATTAACTCCAACATATGCAAAAGCTACAATTCATAAATTGGAGAAATCATAAATATATTATCAAGCAAACTGAGAAAGTGGAAGCATTACCATGCGTGCTGTCCAGGTCCATGGTTTGGTTGCCCAGAAATCTAATTGACTTGGGTAAGAAACAGAGTCTAATGTAATATAGGAACATACGGTGAGGCTTGTTTGCTAGTTAAGTGTATTATTACGGAATAAGGAAAATGAACAATTGTGTAGTGCATCATATTTGCACCTCAATGGAAAATTTATTAGGCTATGAAATATGGTGTACTGTTCTCGCATTACATGTGTGTGCATTACATGTATTAGTGAGGTGCTGTAATGTGGATATTGTGCTAGTAGGAAGGTTTTATTATTTATGTACTTTATAGACTGTTGTTTGTAGATCTACTTGTTGTTCAGGAAAAACGTACGAATTAATAAAACCAAAAAAAAAAACACCCTAATAACCTGGACACAATATCTGCTTAAGACCTAGTACCTACAAATGTATATATATATATATATATATATATATATATATATATATATATATATATATATATATATATATATATATATTAAATAAAACAACACAATTAGATAAATTTGATAAATTCCTTTTCCTTTTTATTATTTTTTTGCACAATGAATGACATGAGCAAGATCAAGTGTATTTAAGTGCTCAATACTGCACTGAGATGGTTGCACAGAAAGTTGAACTTGAAAGAGAAATAATAAAAAAAAAAAAAAGAACTCTCTACAAGATCATGAACAACAAAGATGACCAAACACATGCGAGCTTAAATGTATGTACATATGTACAGTGCAGTATACATATCTTTAAACGTGTGTATACACAGGGACACAAAAACATGAGGGCGTATTCCTACATACATTTATGTACAATGCATACGCTTGCGTATCACAATATTTATTCTTTCCTATATATGTCCTTTAATTGCTTCCTTTTTTTCATATTCATACAATTTACAAAAATGTTTTATGAATTAAAAATTAGTTATTCAAAAAACTTATCAAACAATGTATAAGATCTCAAATTGAAATTCGATAATCTTCAAAATTTGTGTGCATACAATCAATTAGGGCATGCAGGTTCAGAAAATGTAAAGCATTATCAAAAATGGTCATAGTACCTATTTAAAAAAAAATGCAGAATTTAGCTCATGTTGTGCCCTTTTTGAGTATGTTACCCTTCAATTAATACTTCATTTGAACTGGAAATTTCTTCAATAGCTTGAATACATGAAGATGTAGCTAATATTGGGATGAAACCGATGGTTTTTATGATGTGATCTTGATAATGAAGTCATAGCAACAGAATAAACCTTTGTACCTATTCAGGTCACAATATTTACATGACACAAAACAGTCTAATGAGTTACGATTATTGAACAGCCAGAATGTCAGGGGGAAAAAAATCATCAAATAATAAAACACCTTAATTTCACAAGGCACCATTTAATCAGCTGGTAGAGAAAAATATGAGCTGCCAAACACCTTGTTATTAACACCTCCTTAATAAACTAAAGACTGATGGTACTGTTTTGGAATACTGCTACTGAATACAATTTGGTTTACTTTTTCACTTTAGCTCTGAGTGATAGATGTCTTCTTTTTTGGCAAAGTGTCCAGGTGGTTCGAGGTGCCAGTCCTAAACAGGAGAAACATGAAGTGTCCAATGTAGTTCCACAGGCAGAAGAGAATAGCTGCCAAATCTGACTTGGCTCTTATGCACCATACGTCATTCTCTGACTCCATGTTCTGCTCTGACAATATGATCATTTAAACTGTGTAGAAATAGGCTTTGGGCTAAGGTATGTCCTAATTTCCGGCATTATTCCTAACAAGAAGAGCTAGTCCACATTGTGAGCTGTTCAGTAACAGACAGGTGATTCTACTATTTACAGAGTTTACTTTGTTGAATGTAATGTAACATGATTAAGGCTCCGCTGCTCAGTGGCTGATTTCTTTCTGCCTTATGCAGCATTATGATTTGCAAAATATTAAAAATAAAAAAAAATAATAATAAAAATAAAATGATAGTCACTTGTTTGCAAAAAAAAAAAAGAAAGAAAGAAAGAACGAAAGAAAGATACAGGTTATAGATTAGATTCAGTAAGACCACTTTTTGACAAATTGAAGTGAACTGAGCAAAAAAAAAAAGTCTTAAAAAAGTCATTTCTTGTCTGTCAATTTGCAGGTAGAACCCGATGCATAGTAATTTAGAACGCACACGTGGTAATAACCCTTAACTGGTGCTGGAAAGTTTGTTTGGACATTTCGTACCTGTTGTTTTTTTTTTCTTTTTTTTTTTTTTGATGTGTTGTGGTCTTGTTTGAATTGTCACAAGCACAGTTTGGCCTTGTTTCATTGCATGTCTGATCTCCATTTTCCAACACAGACCGTTCGGTTTTGAATCAATAAACCGTTATCTCACATCAGAAAGCTACCTAGAGAGCGAATCGTTTTAATAAGACCCATCTGAACTTATCTGCGTAAGTGCGTCTAAACAAATAACAGATCTACGGAGCAGGGATAAAAGAGCAGGCATATGTACATTCATGTCCATGTGTGGATACTAATAATATATGTGTAAGTTCAACATTATTTCTTGTCATTCATAGTTCCCTGTAGCTGAAATGTTTATGGACTTATTGACAAACATAAGGCACATATATGAAACAACTGAGAAATAAACCACACAACTTTCTGCATTAAGACCGTTTGAATATACATTTCTAAAAAGAGCGTAGAACCACTGCACTATACTGAAGCCTGGTTTCAGATGCTAAACTGTATACAGTAATGAAGCCTAAAGTCTCAGATCCACACATTTCCATTCGTTACACTTTCTACAAGCACCTACCGAAACCAAAATCCACCTAGAATATTGAACTACAACACGACTGAACCTTTGGTTGTGTGGATATCTAATACTGACCATTAGGTCAATATATTCAATTACTTTATAAGTAATAAAGTAATATTATTTTTATTTTACTACTATGAGCAGGCACGTTCTCGAATAGACTCTGGAAAGGCATCTCAGTTACTGTGTTTGTCAAGCAACTGACTGAAATCACTGCTAATAACTAACTGATATTACTAAAAATATTTTCCAGATATTGTTGGTTATTCAGATGAAAAATAATCAACGGACAATGTGTAATACTATTCTGTAATACGTGAAAGGAGACTGGAGTAAGTGCTGTGTTGCTTTTAAATGCAAGAATAGGATTTTTTTTTCATGCATGATGAACGACGTATATATTGTATAATGTATATAGCTGAGGGATTTTTTTTTTTTGAAGGTTTGACTTTACACACTGCCATTGTCTAATACAATCCTTCAATCTGTGATGCATCCACTTCGTTATGGTGTGATTTATAAATACTGTAGGTATCATTTGCATTTTGAACACAAGCTTTTGTATGTCACATCTATTTCTAATATTTGGTTAAAACATTATTTGAATATTGTACAGGTTTCTAGTTGATATGGTGACAGTACAGGTAAATCTAAAATACTTTCACTTTGTAATGTTTGTAGATTACGTTGCTATGTACAATTAAACTATAGCCATCGAAGATAGTAGAAGAGTCTCATTCAATTCAAGGGTATTGCCATTAGTTCATGCCCGGAACAAACCTGAGCGCAGGCAAGAAAGTGTGTGTGTGTGTGTGTGTGTGTGTGTGTGTGTGAGAGAGAGAGAGAGAGAGAGAGAGAGAGAGAGAGAGAGAGAGACAGAGAGAGAGCTGACCAGTTTCATGATACTGATCTTTAACTGTGCTTTGACTTGAGAGAACCAAAAAGGCAAAGAAACCCCAAAAGTGCACAGTACTGTATTAGAAGTTCAAAAAAATGTCATTTACACTTGCTGGTAAGATCATGGCTCTAGCCATAGTTTCAAAATCCTTATGGGCTTTGGGAGAATAAAAAGCTCAACACAAGAACATTTCCATTAAAAAAGCATGTGGTGATGGCATATACAGAGTGAAAGTGGGGCACTTTTTATACCACATTCATGATTCTCATAGAATGCCCATGAAGTACAGTTCAGTAGAGCTGATTAAAAAGAAAAGACAACAATAATGCCTAGAAATTATCCAAAGGTTGGAGTGCAAGTTGAACTCACAGTGCACTGTTAATGAAACTCTTAATGAGAAGCCGGTTCATCCCTTCTGCTTCCCCTTCCTCGCCGTACTGGCCGCTCTAGCTGCTCCTCTGGCTGATATTTAGAATAGGGTTTAGCCATCTGTGAGGTCTGTGGATTGGGCTGTGCACGGGCCTGGTGTACCACTGCCTCGATGGCATCTGTGATAGAGTCGTGGTGGGTGAAATCTGGCTGGGTGAGCATCGGGCTGCCGTGCAGATTCCTTTTGCCTGGAAAGTCCATGCACTTTTCCAGCACTGGCATCTGAGGCAAGAAGCCTTCGTTGGGGACAAGTGCCTGCTTTCGTGGCCTCCCCCTCCGCCTCTTCACCACATTGTTGCCCGTCTTGGCCTGCCGCTGAAGCCGCTTAACCTTCAGGATCTTGTTGACGTGGTCTAGGCTTCTCTTGCTGGTGAGGATCTTGGAGAACGCGTGCTTCTTCCGCACATTACTCTGCATCTCCTCAATCTCCTTCTGCTTGTACCTCTGCTTGTAGGAGCCCAGATCTGTTTAAGAAGAGAATTGCGATTTTTAAAATTGCAGTAAAGAGTTAGGATGAAATGCAACATGGAATGTTGTGTAAAAAAGTAGAAGAAGATGGATAGTAGAAGTCACACATCCGCACTGCCAAACGTACACAACAGCATTTCATTAGATACTGCTTTTCCAAACTATATATAAATTTATGACAAGCATCCAAAATCCTTATCACTACCAGACCTGATCTAAATGACCAAAGACAAAGATAAACTTAAATTGCATCCCTAAGGCAGAAAGAATTATAGCACTACAAAGCACTTAACACTTGCCTTGTGCATAACTACATCCATGCGTTTAATTAGCGTGCATGGAGCCATCCCTCTAATCTCTCTATGAGCAAGCACCCAGAGTTCACCTCTGTACTGAAGAGACAGCTCTGAAAGTGTGAGTAATAAACTAGGTGGCCTCAGATACATCGGTGATTAATCTACTGCCTCTCCACTTTGCGTCAGATCCCTGGAAGGAAGCCCAGAGCACAGGAAATGTTGGGTTTCTGGCAGCCTCGTCTGAAATGAGTTCAGACAGCGTAAAGCTGCATAAAATGTGTGTTCCGCATCAAAAAATCTCCCCTAGACCCTTATATCTCTAGAGAATGCACTCATTTACTTTCTACTTCGTGCCAGTCCATCTGGTTAGGCATCCAAGGAAACAAATAAGACAATTGTGGTAGATATTTTGCTAGCAGTTTACATTGCCGGACTGGGTTCAACACAAATGTATTTATTTCCTTATAAAAGGTCTGAAAGCCTCAACTTACACTTGAAAACAGAGTACATACAATATAAAAAAAATACACAAAAGTTACCAACAGCCTGACTAATGTTGTACATTTTCATTATTTATTATTTTGCTCATATTTAGTATAACATTTGTTCTCACTGTTTGTTCTCAACATTTAAATCAACCAGTGTCTTGAAGTTAAAGTCTAAATCAACTTCATAATTCTAAGTCTAAACCCTGGATAAAGTCACATTGCAAAAATAAGCAAAATCGTAAAACCTTTTTCTGGGTCAATAACCCAGTCAAGGAGGCTGCTCATTTGGTTTCAATAAAGTAATAAACAGTCAGCATGAATGGCAGAACCCTCCCTCTCTGGCCCTGGTTTATCACTGGGAACCTCAATGAATCTCTCCAAATGCCAACAAATCAAGAAGGGAGGAAAAAAAAGACATTCATTTTCAAAGGGAGCGTCACAACTCATTTATCCTCTGAAACCTCTACCTGCATCCTGCACACACTGTTTTCATTAGTGAAACCAATTTATGGCCTCACCCTGCTGCTGTCCCACTACTTCAGTCTCTGCACACTGGAGGAGGCCCCATTCCCATCAGCATGCTAACAAAATTCCATTTTCTATTATTTTTTAAGTTAAACATGTTTAAAAGAAATATAATGTATAATGCTTTTGCCTCATTTTGTTTCATTAATAGTTACTGTGGTTGAAGAACAGGAAATGGCTGAGAGTAAATAAATATTGCAAACTCCCAGAGTTAGGAAATTAATTGTTATAAAAATCCATTATACAGATTACAGTTCATGAAGACCTAGTTAAAAAACTGCAGAGTACAGGCCTAATTCATGTCCAAGGAAATCAGGATACATAAAGTTAAAAGAGCAAGCAGGCCCCAGGTAAGCACGGTTTAGTACACTGAAAGATCTTTACATTCAGTTTCCATCAGCTCAATCTGGGCCATATGTGAAAGTGCTACAAGAAGCACATGGAGGCTTTCAAGAGCTTGCCAATGGGTCATATTTCTCACTGAACTGAAATGACTACATCCACAGTTTCCATTGCCAAACATGAAAATTACCTGCTAAAAGTGAGTAAGTGACTAAAGACACTAGTAATAATTGTGTTTGGTTTACCACAGTCGGGTTTACCAATGCTTTTAATTTAGATTACGAACAATTAGTTAGAAACACGATTGACTGTCTTCCTGGGGAATGTATAGTAATATGATGAAACTCTGGCAAATAGAACTAATTAACTCTAATTAAGTGATGAACATAGATGAAATTTTGTTTCTATAAATTATTTGGTATCACTCATGTCAAGGCAGACAAAAGGCAAGTTTAGTAATTGGCTGCACTGTCAGAACACACTAAAACAAATCCTGAAACCAAATCACATGTAAACCTGAGCATGATGAGCACTTTAATGTTCTATTACTGCTGCAATGTGTTTGAAATTTAGTGTTAATTCATAGAAGTGGATGGTAGTACAGGCAAGGCAGTATGTGACTCATCCTCCTATTTTCCCCAAGGAGCAAAAATGTAATCTAACTGAGCCTTGGGCTTGCAATTCCCCTCTACTCGAGTAGGCTGGATTCATTAAAACGCTGGCTGCTGGCCAAGTCTTTTAATATGGGGAGAGGGTTTTTATTGCATGTCAGTAGAAAGTAAATCAAAATGTGTGAATAATATATTTCTAAGAAAACCATTGGCAAGCAACAGAGGTGAAAAGGGAGGAAGGAGAAATCTGTGAATTATAGTTGTCTCCATCCATGCATTACGCTTGGTTTACCAGATGTTCCGATTACAATATTTAAAATACTCAAATGGGCATTTTTTTTAAAATAATTTTTTAGGCAGAATAAAACACTCCTCAAACCACCACAATACTGTTAGTCTGCAACTTGTTTATAATTCTTATATTCTGGTCTAATTTAAAAAAAAAGAAAAGAAAAGAAAAGAAAACCTAAGATTTCCTGACCTGTGATGGCTGTGTTACCACAATGGTACATCTGCTTCATCCTTTCTTCTGTTTCGTTCTGGAAAGGTGCCATGCCCCCTTCACTGTATGTTGTAAAGTCTTCCAAACTATGCCTCCTACTCCGGATGTGAGAACCCTCATCTTGTAAGTGCTGGCCCTTGAATGGGTCCAGTGGCTGATCCTGGTTGGCTCGCAGCCGTTCATGCGGTTGCTTAGTGCACATGTTCAGGAAGTTGTTCAGTGGCTCTTCTCGAGGATGTTTACAGTTCTGAGAGTCAGATAAAGACAACGATGAGAGTGTGTCTACTTCAAAGTAGTTCCTGGATGTCTTGGATGAAGTTTCCATATTTTGTTGGCTCCTCTGCTTATCCTTTATCTTAGAAAGGGGCAGGGCTCCACTAAAGAGTCCACCCAGGTTCTCTCTCTGTGGGACTGAGTGCTGGTCCTCCTTATGTTTGTGCTTATGCTTGTGTTTGCGTTTGTGGAGACAGACACTCGCTAAACAGCTGCTTGAAGGATGATGAGCATCACCCATCCTGGGAGATGACATCTCATTGGGCATGTTCTTCATCCTATGTCTGCTGCCAGCAGAGAGGCTAGAGAACCCACCAGAGTGGAACTTTGGTGGAGGAACAGGAGGCCGCATGAGATGAGTGCCTGAAGATCCGAGTGCATGGGACAGATACAAAGGAGGAGGATACTGCCCATAATACCCCATGTTCATCATACTTGTGGCAAGAGGCATGGCTGTGTAAGGCATTGCGTAGGGTGCATAGTAATTGCCACTGGCTGCTGAGTAGCCAAATCCTTGAATGAAAGGCATCTTTGTTATAGGTTCAGCTGATTTGGCTGGCCTGCCACGTCTTCTCTTTGACTTTTCAGAACTCCTGCAAAGATAGTGCACAGGATCATAGGGGTAGTATGGCATAGGGTAGTAGTGGTCAAAGTTTAGGCGAAAAATGCTAGGGTAAGAGTTCTCATGGTAAAACTTGTAGCTGCGGTGGGAAATTCGGAAGACCTGGAACTTGCTAATGAGTTCCTCAAGGTCAGCCAGAAACTGAAGATCATCCCTACTTGTTAGACCTTTTCGCTTCCTTCTGTGTTTCTGTTTCTTGAGGCTTTCTTGAGCAAGGAAATTTTCCATAGCCACTGATGTTGTATGCTTCTGATAGTGCCCTCTGTTTGTTTTATTTGTAGCTTCCAGCACAGCAGCCTCTGCTGCTTCAAAACCACAAAGATCAAAGGAGTATCTCCTGCGAGATGCTGGACCTTTCTCAGTCTGATCTGATGTGCTGTTATTATCAGTACCAATGCCACTATCACTTGGGATTGTCTCTTCACTATGGGACTCGCTAACTGGAGACAGAGTGACCTCTTTGATGGATGCCACCTCAGACAGATGAGACGGTGAGTTGGCCATAAGTCTTGGAGGAGAGAGTTTCCAGCTACTACTGAGCAAACCCTTCTGAGTTTTTGTGGGCAAAGCACTGATAGGCTGTAGATTTGGCATGGTCTTCAGGTCATGCTGGCTGGTTTCTGTGGTGGCATGGTGTGCTAGTCCACCTGCTAAGGACTGAGCTGAGAGAGACTGCATGACCCTGGGAGAAGGCATTCTGGTTGTTGATGAAGTAGAAGGCACTAGAAGGTTCTCAAACTGACTTGAAACAGGCAACAAGTGCTCATCATTGGCTTTGTGCTCATCTTGCTGAGTCTGAAGCTCAGCTTTGGGCTTCCTCCCTCTTTTTTTGCCTATGTAAATAGTTCCACGTTTGCTGACGTTGATTTGCTTGCCTAAACGGGCCTCAATTGTCGATGCCACACTCGACACGGCACTGGAAACCGGAACACTGGATTTCAAAGCCAGGTTACCAGTGTTAGAAGAGGACAGAAGCTCATTCAAAATGCTCTGCATTTTAACCAGTTTCACGTTTTTAGTAATTTTCCTTTTAAGGATTCCAACCTGAACTGTTCTCTTACATTTCACCTCTGGTAAAGTTGGAGAATTATTTAAGGCCTGCTGCATTATTTTTGACAAATTACGCTTCTTTCTCCTCCTCTTTGAAGTGCTAGGTGAATCTTGGTTGATAGGACTTACAGGACTGGTTGATGTTCCTTCATGAATTGTCTCCACGGTAAGTAGTGGTTGTTTTTTAGGCCTACCGCGTTTTTTCTTTATTGGGGTGATGACTGTCAGACTGTTTGTGTTGGTGTATAGTGGGCTGGATGGCGTTATGGGGAAAGCAGAGGGTGGCTCTTCAATGAGCAACGCTGGATTAAGATCTTTGTGGAGAACAGAGCTCTTAGATTTCAAATAAACCCATCTGTCCTTGAACTTTGATTGCCTCCCATCTGCTTGCTTCTCTGGATCGAACAACGATTGTGGTCTCCCAACTGGGTTCTTCTTGAGTCTATTCTCAGAAATTTCCACAGTTGGCCCTGCTGCTGCACTCTCTTCCCCCAACTTATGTGAATCTACCCCAAATTGCTTTCCTGTACTCAATTCCATTTTGTTTGCTACTTTAGGTTTTGTAGCACCTTGATCAACCTTATCTTTCACTTCTACTGTCTGTGTGGTGTGTATTTCTTCCACAAAGTTATCTTCAGTTAATCTTCTGCTTTTCTTTTTTCTGATTTTAGGTTCATCTGTGTGATGTGGAACACAGTTCGGTAATGTTTTAAAGTCATCCTCTATCCTCTTCATTGATTTTTCTGCATCTTCCCTGTGAGTCTCAGTTTTTTCAGAGTTAAACAGTTTATTCTTTGTATTGTCTTGAGCGGTTTTTTCACTCTCTTTGTCCATCTTTTTTGCCCAGGGAAGGTCTCCAGTATTGGTGGTCAAAGCCCTTCTGCCATACTTCCGTTTGATGTTCCCAAAGACTTGCTCAGTGACCTCCTGCAAACCTCTATCTTTGCTTACCGAAGAGTGTATCAACATATTTGATTCTGCTAGTGCACTCATTGTTATATCAGCTGGAGAAGTAGCCTGTGAGTCAGAACCTGGACAAGTCATTTCCGAGGCAAACAGACTTCCAGATGAACCTTCTGTGACCTTTTTAACTTGTGCCTTTGAGAAGGGGGTGTTGACCTCTGACAGAAGGCTCTTGTTATTGAATGTTGATTCTTGTTTTGATTCCGGATCTCTCGCTTGGTCCCCTTGGGATGTTGACTCTCTTAATGTTGGCTTTGTCCAATCCAGTTGGTGAATGTCAGATTTTGGCTCATATTTTGGTCTTAGGTTCTCCCCAAGGACATCCATCATGTTGTTGTCATTTTGAGCCACAACTCTGAAAGGCCTCTCATAGGTCTAAAAAAAAATACAGGGAAAATTATTAGTACAAAATAACATTTTAAATACATAATTATAACAACTGAACATCTTTAGGTTTAGTTCTAATGACAGACTGCATATTTCAACAACACAACAATTTAAATTTATTTTCACGCTATATTGCCAAAATGTGTAATAGTGAAATAAACTGAAATCATGGATAGCAAAACAAAATGTATTTTAGTGTTTTTTAGTGTAATTAAATATTCACATTCAATAACCAAATCAGCCCCATAACCAAAGTCAACACCATAACAACTAGTGCACTTGTGCCCCATTCCTCCGTTAGTGGGACACACCTAAACAAAAGCATATACATATTTTGCACTATTGTGCAAGCCTGTGAGAGTTTGTGGTTTGGACTGGTAGAAATAAAGTATTGCAAGATCAGCATCTTGATACAACGATATGTTCTGTAAAGCCTTCCTGTTTTCAAAGCCAACAGCTACAAGAGGTAAAGAAGTTTAACCGCAACTTTGTTTTTCAGCAGGTCAGCTTCCATTTTACTGCAGCTGACATCTAGCAGTCTGTATTGTGGTTACAAATTAGCTTACATCTGGAGTCACATGAGTTTCACAGTCTTACAGTATCCCTTCAAAACATGAGCAAACAAACTATGTATTTTCTAAGAAACTTTTAAGGTGGTGTTTTTTGTTAATGTGTTTACATTAAGGTACAAAAATGAAGGTGTTTGATAAACAAACAAGCAGGCAAAAGTGTCTCACTTTCTCCAGCTACAAACCTACAAAAGTACAAAGAGTCTTTTGTAAAGTCTTTTGTGATCATGGGTTAAAATCTTTGGCACAGTCACTGGTGGCACGACTCAGATTACAACACAAGAGTATCATTTAGTATCGTGGAGTCTTGTGTGTTGAAGTCCCTTCATTGTAAAAATTACTGATAAGCCTAATTCCTGATGCTTGCAGGAGTGAGATCATGTTTATGTAAGCAGTCCTGAGAGTTGACAACCAACTGAGATGAAGTCTTAAATTACAGTCCTTTCATAAGTGTTCATCCACAGAACAGAAATGGACTTAATTGAGATTGTTGTTATTACGGCTGCTCCCTGTCTGGGGTTGCCAAAGCGGATCATCAGGTCCGCACATTTTATTTGGCGCAGGTTTTCCACCAGATGCCCTTCCTACACAACCGTCCCATTTTATTCGGGCTTCAGAACAGCAGTGAGAGGTCTTCGGTAGCTGGGTTAGCACCCTGCCTAGGAATGGAACCTGGGCCGAACCAAATTGACTGGTGGACATGAATTTTTATGTGTGACACCTCATTATTTATTTGAGTTATGGTTTCAGACCAATCACAACTTTTACAAAGAAACAAACAAAAAACTTTTTTTTTTTTTACAATTTGCACCCCACACTTCAAATTTATGAACTACTTCATGTAGCACAATGATCCCAGTTAAGTCCATTTTATTTCCAGGTTGCACGTTAAAAAAAGTGGAAGAATGGTATGAACATAAAATTTGACATAGTATCTTAAAACAAGATTTTGCACATTTAAGAGATAGCAATATCGTCTGCTTTTGACAAAGGCAGCCAACTACAGGTAACTTGGCAGCCCATCTGTAAAACCTTCAAAAAACTATTTCTCAAGCAATAAAACTTGCACAATCTGCAGCTACTTTCTTTGCCATTCCTCACATTTGCAATCAGCAAGCAGCAACTCCTCATCCTCCCCCTCATCAAAAGAATACAGGCAGGCCTTTATCTACCTTATGCAGCTGTTGCAATCATGCTCAGTTATTATAAACTCAGCATGCTATGGGAAACAGTCCAAAAATGGCTTGTATGTGTGTGTTTCAGGAGTCATTCAGTCTAATCATCTCCAATATCATTCAATCAGTAGCTTTTAATTAAAGTAGAGCATGCATTATTGGTGCTTCACCCCTCTGCCAGCCATGTCCTTTTTATTTTCCCCATCTGTGAGAAACTGCATCAACTTTCAGGTTCTTAATCCTGTAATCCTAGGAGGAATTTGTGATCTCCCTGCCTCACAGGATACAGTCTCGGACTGCAGCATGCCAAGTCTCTTGGCTGCCCTTTAATTTGCCTAAATGGCATTATATCCCTCCCACCCGACGTTTCCACAGCAATATCAGTAGGATTGCATAATGTCTACATTGAAGATGTCAGGCCTATTATTCAAACTCCATTAAAGCTGCATCAATGTGAGGAGAGTGACATGAGATGAAGAACAACAGATTTTTTAAAGCCTGTCCCTGTCATTCGTATTATCTGATGATGATGATTTCCCTTTCCTCTTACTGACAATATAATTTTCATTCATAATCTGACACTGCTAGTCCCTACCAAAAAGAAAGCATGTTATTCGGATGGGAATAATAATAAGAAGAAGAAAATGTGAGAACATGTCTCTCACAGACTAGTAGACTGGAAAATTAGAAATACAAAATCTTTTTTTTTTCCCCAAAAAAACAATTTCATAAATATTTTTGTCTTTTTTTTTGTCTATCCATTGTCTTTTGAGATGCTGCATCAGGTTTTGGACTGTGATGAGCTTGCGCATTCACACGTTGTGTCAGAGATGTCAAAGATGTCTCCCCAGCAATAAACTACAATCATAAATGACTTATGTGTTCTCTAAAGAGAAAACACTCCCTAAAGAGAGGACCTCCTATCTGTGGCAGACAGAAAGGCAGTTCTGGCAGTGCCACTGTGCGGTTTGGCTCAATGTGCTCCAAAATCGTAGCGGCCCCCTGCTTCTCTCTAAGCCCATCTCTGGGAGATGAGTCAGACGCAGAGCACATAAACAGACAGAGAAAAGGCGGCTGAGATTACAGCCACTCTCAATGTAATAAGCTGAATTTGGCATGCTGTTGATGCCTTCCTTACCCCCTCCCGCAAAACCTTGGTTTCTTGTCAGTTTTGTTGTTCACTTTATTCCCCCCCTCCTTCCTCTGTCCAGCCAAGAAGCTGGCCAAAGTCTCATTGGCCTCTTGTCTGTTTGGTTACTAAGGGATACCATGAGTCACAGCCACCCAAAATAGCCAGAAACATACTGAGCCAACCAACACAGCCCTCCCCAACTGATAGTCATGCCAAAATTGGTCTGCCTCTGCGTAAATCCTATCCAGGAGAAGCAATCTTTTGCATTTCAGACCGACAATCGAGCAGTCAACAAGTCTGCTTTCATAACACATCATCCCCAGCCAAGTTCTGACCTTTTTCAAATACACAATGAGACAAAACAGAGAATGACAAAAAAACAGAGATGTTCATGATAAAGCAGACACCAGATTGAGAGTGTTCATTTGACATTCAGGTGATATCCGACAAACTATACGGAACAGACAATGTGGCAAATCCTGTTTTCTAATCGTTTACTAGAAGGGTCTCCCGAGTCAGCATTTATTATTATTCATTACAGAACTTTTGTTTTTTATCCGGTATTTAATTTTGTGTTTAGCAGATGCAAAATCAAATATGCAGACCAGATGATCCGCTTTGGCGAGTCCTAACAGGAAGAAGCCCAAAGAACAACAGTGGTTTTATTTTTAGCAAATAGAAGCTATCCACATCAGATCTGCCTAATAATCTGCCTAAGGTACATTTAACACGGCAAAGATTGAGTGTTGTGTTGAAGAGGTTTAGTCATCTTTCTTCCATCATTAGTAAGAGGTTTATTTGTGATAAGTGTTTATTAGGTAGCTCTCTGATGTAGACGTTTGCAGCAAGCTTTGTGATTATGTAGTTACTCTGGATGGCCTTTCAGTTACATCATGGGCAGCAGTAAAAGACTTTAGTGTGGTTATTGACTCCAGGCTCTCATTTGAAGCTCATACACATAATCTAACTAGTATATTTTTAATTTATGTCAGAGACATTGGGAAAATAACAAATATAATGCCACTACAAGAAGCAAAAAAACTAGGTCAAGCTGGTAGCATGTGGTAGCTCAAGTGGTTAAGGTTGTGGGTTGCTGATTGGAAGATTGAGGTGCAAGGCCTAGCACCACCAAGCTACCACTGTTGAGCCCCTGAGCAAGGCCCTTAAACCTTCTCTGTTCCAAGGGAGCTGCATCATGGCTGATCCAACCTCTGAAGCTGGGATTTGAAAAGAAAGAATTAAACTGTTTTGTAATGTATATGTGTCAATGTTAACGGCTTCATCGGTTACTTTTAGATTCGACTTCTGTTATGTCTGGATGTTCTATTAGTAGAAGGTTTGACAAAGCCACCCATATATAACGATCAAGAGGTAAAGGCACATATCTGGAGGGTTCTGAGCTTGCATAGTACCATGTCCTCTCTCTCGCTATATATTTTACTATTGCTACCTGATGAAATGCCTGCCTTTCAGCCCTGCCTGGCCCATCATGATACTCTACATCTGCTTGGGGCCTCCATGACCTGAGAATCACATGCCACCTCTAAGGATAAATCTAAATGTATATCTATTTTCAGATATCCAAAAGCACTATATAAAAATGAATTGAACTGACTTAACAATGATGAAAGGTCTAAAGTACTGATCAAAGTACACAGAATGGCTTCATGTGCCTGTGGTATCTGTAGGACCAAAAACAAGCTCTGATGTTGACGACTTTGTCTCAGCGTAGCTTGAAGAAGCAGAGCTAATTGCTCAAGTTACAGCATTTGTAAGGCAGTGTCTGGTAACATTTCAAGCGTTTGCTCTGCTGAAAGCCAGTGCTGACTTGTTCGATAGCCCTTACACTTCAGCAGCCCTGTCGCCTTCACTAACACACACCTGGATAGGATGTCACTTACCTGATCTGGAAATGCTATCTCCAATTACTCAAGGCATTTGTTTGAAACTATTTCAAGCCTCTGGACAAAATGCCAAGCAGTTTTAATAGTGAGGATCAATGTGGCAATGAGCCAATTGCAATCTCTAGAGACACAGATCCAAGCTGCTTCTGCTGCATTATTAGTTATTTCACTATAACAAAAATTCATTAAAAATAAGATAATTTACTTCATATCGTACAGTAAGTCCCATACGCGTCTTTATATGTGCATGCTGGAAACAAAACTTTAATTTTGTCATCTTTAGTAAAGTTCAGTAACTAACTGAATCCATCTTGTGAGACTCTGATGTTTACCACATATATAAAATAAGAGAGCAGTTACATTTGTTTTCAGTGTTTGCCACATTAACTCTTCCACATGAGTCTCTGAATGTATTTGATTAGCTACAAGTAACTGCAGTAAACTTCAAAGGTTTCTGGAACTTTGTATTTAAGTTGATCTGACAACTGAGACACGTGCAAACAGTTACACCTTTGTTAAGGCATGACAAATGTCCTATCATTGCTATTAGTTACACTGATGCCCTGTCCTCTGCTCTGAGCTATTTGTTGTCTTTTTCATAATAGGTTTTTTCAGTATCCTTTTTTAGAAGTTGTTGAAATGTATTGCTATCTCATTTAATTTAAACAAGTGCCACAAAGCAGCTTTACAGAAATCCTACGACATTGATTTAGATATCTAATGAGCAATTCAAAGAGACGGTGGCGAGTTTAACACTCATTGAGATGACTTGAGTGACCTTGAGAGGGAAACCAGTTCTCTTCTGAGTGGGATAGACTTCTGGGATAAGCACAGGAAGTGTTTGACTTTGGCAATGCTATCAGTTAATAAACATTTGTAGGGTATTTATGCCATGTGGGACTATCCACGATAGCAGAAACACTCCACTGACTAAGAAATCATGAAAAAAAGCATTCAAACTATTTCTATATTTAGTTGTATTCCATTACAGTCAACAGGTTCGTTCCAAGGATTCAAACTTTGCTCAGAGAAGTTCAAATCCAAATTGTATCTTAGCCATCCTAGAGGGCAGAATGAATCCTGATTAAAGCTTCCACCATAACAGGCTACAGAATTTACTTGACTGTTACAAAGTGACATCGAAGAAAGGGTAGCATGGCAGTCCTGCCCTCTGGGTGGAAAGCAAAGCATTTATCTTTCCCTCGTCGATAAAGGCGACACTAGCCTAATGATTGTCTCTTAGTTTCTACATACAGAAAAGGACAGCTAGCGCACCCCTCTAAGCGTGTTCAACTATCCTATGACCCAAAACTTCTAGTGGCTTCATGCATCTCAGAAAAAGTCTATGCTAGGTGATGTCCAGTAGGAAAGACAATAAAGTAGTGGTTGGGAACTGATTATGACTAAACTGGTGGGAAATTAGGTTACAAATCCCATTCTCTTAGTTACAAATGTGTTTAGCTGATTTGAAAAGGAGGCAGTGAGTCAAGTGCAAATGAACTCTCATGGTTCACCACCTAAAGCTCTGCTCTGCAATTCATTAGCTCTTTATACTATTAGCCTCTGTAATCGCCATGATTGGCTTTAAAGTTCCACTCACGCTGGGTGTTTGTTGCCATCGGGACTAATTAATAACGAGCTGCCCTAACAGGCCCTACAAACTCATCCATACTATCTGTACTGAATGATTAACAGACTGTACTGCTTGCATTAAATTACTCCAAGCAAGAGCTCACAACTGAGCCACCGGATTTGAAAACACAGTAACGTAACTGACTGTAGATTTTGTTCATGATAGATCATCCTTCAACAGATCACGCTGCTTGCTCCAGTAAGATGTCTTCTTACATGATGGCTCATTCAAGTTACAATATGTGCAACTTCTCCCAAATGGAGGCACATCTGGCTGATGACTGTTGGAAGGCAGAAAATAAAGAGGCAGCTTGCACTTTCAAGCCCATTAAAAAATGTCTGAGCCGAGAGCTAAGGAAATGTAAAGCCGTTGCTCTGACAATGTGTCTGGCACAAACAAAATGGAGCAGCAAAATTGTACGAGGGAGGCTGCGTGAATGTGAGCACGAATAATAAAACATTTGTGGCACTTGGGCGACTGAGTGGAGCATAAAAGGAAATAGCAGCAGTCTGATGCCAGGCTGACATGTGGCAGAGAGGCAGAGACAAAAGAAAATGCCATGTTTCTAGACTGGCCTCTGTTTTAACGGTTCCTTTTTTTTTCAAGAACTTTAGCATTAATTAGTTTGGATAAAACCTCAATAAATCTATAAATAACATGGGTCTGATGTGATTCATTGGTAGAAAGTTCATGAAAAAATGTAGATCTTTAAATAATAATTTTCATAAAAGATATTTGGTCTGTGAGGCTCTATGTGATTTATTTAACAGTTAAAACAAGCTCTGGATACAGAAGGTTTCAGAAGCCATCTTAATGCAGACTTTCAGCAGTTTATTTGTAAGACTGCATAAAATGTTTAAACCACTGTGTGGAAACCTGCTCTCTATATCAGATTATTTAGGATAAAAGACCTTTTTAACAACAGACCTGTGATTAAAAATTTTTTACTATATTCCACTTGTCAACAATTAGAATGATCTTGGGTTATGCAGGAAATGGGCTTGTATAAACACCATACTTCAGTTTAAGCCTGAGATCATTTTTCAGTCTACTTGCAATGCCACTGGCATGTATGCTAATGTTGCGTCATCCTACTGATGTGCACTGTGGTGCTCAACACAATCTCAGGTTGTTAATATAACGTTTCTAGCACCTTCTGTAATTTTTCGTCAGCTTCCTTTGTTCGTGAGAGCACTACGTCGGCTACTGATGACAACCCCACATTATGCTTTCTAGGACCTCGGATCTCAGACCGGAAGAATTCATTGACAATTTGAGGGTTTTGTCTGCATCAGCAAAATCTGGCTAAAGATTATATAAATCAATGCAATTTATATTTATCCCTAAGGAACAAGCTAGAAGCAACAGTGGGGAGGAAAAACCCCTTGAGACTATATGAGGAGGAAACCATCCTCATCTGGTGTAAATATATAAGTGCAAAACTGGCTTTAGTCTGTTTAATCTGGATTACGCAATATTATACCTGACACAATCTTCAGCAGGTTAACACTGTCTCTTTTCTGAAGTTAAACAGGCAGAGTGAGATTCTCTCAGTGCTAGGGTTGGGTATCAAAAGGAACTTTCCGGTTCCGATTCCAGTTCCAGTTCTGCCTTACGATTCCCGGTTCTGATTCCGATTCCATAATAAAAGAAATGTGAAAAATAATGCACAATACTTAAACAATTCAATTTGTGTTTATTAATCACTCTTTAAATATTTTAAACAGAGCATTTCAATTCATATCAATTTAAATAAATCCAACATCAAATTTAACATACAGAATTACAACTTAGCAAAAAAGTTAGCAATTTTTCTGAAGAAAAATTAACGTCTGCTTTCTCTGGGAGAAGACGAGACCTTTCCTGGCTTATTGTATCTCCAGCTGTGGAGAAAACCCTCTCAGAGGGACTTGAGTAAAGTTGGCTCCATATTCACAGATTCGAATTTCCCGAGTCAATAGCTCCTGACCTAAACACTCTTATTACACAAATAATGCCTCTTTTTTATAGTAATGTAGAGAGGCAGCTACAACCCAAGTTTCCTCAATATCAGCTTTCCTCTGCGTTGGACAAAATACACAAGTCTCTATGTGTGAACACCTAAGAGACAGATTCCAAGGGACCGTCTGCAAAGTGCAAAACCCGAAAAGCGAATACAAAAAACAGTCAATAACTTTACTGTAAATACACTGTACTGTCACCAAACTCGGATCACACATCACTGATGTCCTGAGTGTTGTACTACAACACTTATTTGGGATAAATGTGTTTTTGTTTATTTTTTATGATTTTTCATAATATTAAAAAATCAATAGCTTTACTGTAATACACTGTACTGTCACCAAACTCAGATCACACATCACTGATGTCCTGAGTGTTGTACTACAACATTTATTTTTGGAAAATGTGTGTTAATTTGTTTTTTTTTTTTTTGTTTGTTTTTTTTTTATGATGGGGTAGATTTGCTTCCTTGGCGTAGCTTTGGAAATTAATCCACACTTTAGACTTTTTTTAGACATGTTTAACACAAAGCGTACCTCAGCACAGCAGCGCGAGTGACTGATTTCTGTGGTAAGCTGCGTTAATTTGGTTACAATTAATATTCATGAGGTAAGACATGGCTATTTAAAGTGACCGCTCACAGCGCTTTGCCCGTCATCTCATCGGAACCGCGTTTGGAACCGTAACTAAAAAATTTCGCGCAGTTCCGGTTCCTGTTAAAAAAACAGAAGCGGTTCTGAATAAGAACCGGTTCTCGGTTCCCAACCCTACTCAGTGCTACACATCCTGGTGTGAAGTTAACTGTTCAAATCAGACATTAAGCAGCATGTTTGCTTATAAAAATTCCCAGGCTTGTGGACGCCCTAAATATCTGAACTGGATTAACAGGGCATCCATAAATACTTTGTTTCCAAACAAAAAAAATAAGAGCCTGAAACAAAAATAGTGTAATTTCTAGCAGAAGAGTGAATGTGCTAAAACAGGTTAAGGGATATGTTAACACAAAGTGACAGGCTAAAAATTGCTTTGAGAAAGCAATGTCAACATGTTAACTGCAAGAGCATGTCTTTTCCCCTGCACTAGTCTCAGCAGTCAGCAGGGGTCATTAGCCTCAGTCAAACATTTAAGTGATGAAAACCTCTTCAGATTGCAGATCCAATTACAACATTTATCTTCCTGCCTTCAAATAATGTCGTCAGTTATTTGAAATGTGAGACATAAATGGAAATGCAAAGTACGTGTCATGTATCAGTGTTGACAGATTATGTAACTACGAGGCAAAGTGCATACGTAGAAATTTGCTCGAAATAGCAACTGTCTACAATTTTGAGAGGTGGGATGTTGAATTAATCATCGAATCAAACAAACTTATTAATTCTGTTACAGTCTTTCTTCTTAAGCTTCCTATACCTAAATGACTACTGTACTGAGAAAAAGAGGAAGTCGAAGATGAGTGATATTTCAAGATGTCTGAGGTGTGCGTAGGCAAACATTCCACTCTGACCTTCAAAGCAGATCCAGGATGACCTTTTGCCTTTACATCATGTGTGCTGGTGCTTTCACATGATGTCACGGCTTTCTGACACATAGCCCCTGACCTTTCACATACCGAAGAATGTTTTAAGTCAACTGATCAGTTACAGCTCCAGACAGTTTGCAATTGATCAATTTTTCACAGCCCCTGTACCTCAGAGAATGGAGAATTCCCTCATGTGGCATTGGCAGAGCTTTTGAAAGTACCAATGAGGTGTGTGTGTGTTGGTGTGTGTGTTGGAGGGGTGGGGGGTCGCCTTGGCACTGGAAGTCGAGGGATGGTGATAGGTGGTGTGGGCAGGGCTGCTAAAAAAACCTTGTTCCTCCCTCCTACACAACCAGCAGGCATGTCTGTAAATGGCAGTTGCTCTCCCTGTCTGATCTGAGGCTAATTTTGCTGTATTTCTTCTGAATTTAAGTGTGGGCTTGGACATTACCAATTGGCTTCTCATGTACACAGGATCTAGAGATGGGAGAGGCTTTCAATCCCTCTCCTGAAAGACGGTTTTTCAAACATGTTTGATTTTCAAGTTTCAACAAGCAATAAATGCACACCAGATTAAACTCATGAGCAACAACACTGCCTATGCAAATATCTGTACAAAATGAAGGCTAGCATCCCTGTTGACACATCTCCAGAATCCCCAGGTTGATCCAGAGCTTGGGTTATAATCTCACATATTCTCCATGTTCTCCATGTGTCTATGTTGGATTCCTTCAGATTCTCCAATCGCTTCCCACATTCTAAAACATACTGGTAGGTGGACTGGTGATATTAAATTGCCATAGGTGTTAATGAGTGTGAATGTGTGTGTGTGTGTGTGTGTGTGTGTGTGTGTTGCCCGGCGGTGGACTAGAGACACACCCACTGGCTCATAGCTAGTGTTCCTGGGATTGGCTCAAGGTGCACTACAACCCTGACCAGTATGAAGCAGCTGAAGATGAACAAAAAGTAAATGCATGAATGAACAATCAAGCGGCTTATTGACTAACTGAATGAATGAAAGAATGAATGTTTGATTTGCGTTTTGGGAAACAAAGACTTAGATGAACAGAAAAGCAATGAAAGACTGATACAGGCAACAGTCATTGTTACTACGTACATCGTTACACCAAAATAGGTCTACAAAATAGTCAGATCCAACATTGCTTTGGATTTCAATTTCTTAAAAAAAAATGTAACTATTTTAATCAGAGGCCAAAAAATATTATCTGTTGAGTCTGTTGTTGTATGTTCAGCATTGATTGTCTTGTAGTAGTGAAAGTAGACATTATGCCTTTAAGGATTTGTATTATTTGTATTAATAAGTATTACTGTTTTTAGCTAGCCTACTAAGGGGAATTTATTCATAGAAAAGTTCCAAAAAAACCACAAAATGGTTAGTTTATGTCACACAAAGTTTTCTATCTTCAAAGTAAACTATGACATCAAACCAAGTTCCACTCTGAGATGCCACAAGTGCTTGTTCATAAGAAGTTTGAAGGCATTATATACTTTTTATATAATTTGAAGGCATTATATAACAACCACTACAAATTTTGTGTAAAATTATCCCAACACAGGGAAAAACATCTCAAGCTGAAAACCAACTGTGTCTTGAATCATTTTAACCAGACTTGCGGAAATAAAATAATTGATTTGTTTATACTGATCGAAAATGTTCCACAAGTTTAGTTAAATAAAT
Source organism: Tachysurus vachellii (assembly GCF_030014155.1). Classification (NCBI taxonomy): domain Eukaryota; kingdom Metazoa; phylum Chordata; class Actinopteri; order Siluriformes; family Bagridae; genus Tachysurus; species Tachysurus vachellii. Next base: position 16,478,274 of record NC_083471.1, on the reverse strand, counting down.
AAATAAAGTCACAGAGAAAGTACATCTAAGATCTGTGAAACCAAACCCATGAAAAAAGCTCTAGCTAGCTACTGAAAAATAATAGAACAATCAGATTTTTTGCATGAATGTAAATTCTCTCAATGAGCAGAAAGTCTCAACACTGTGCGTGTGTGTTCAGTGGACTGCTGAGATGGATGACACGCTCGTGGAATGATGAATGAAGTTGTCTTTTCCCGCAACCGTTTTCTTTTTGTACTTCTGTCGCTTCCTAACCGTGCATAAAAGGCACATAAAGGGTGACAAGATGCTGTGTGCCCAGCTCTGTCTTTTCTTATTTTGACACGATAACAAGATTGCTGTGATTCTTTCACTATTTAATTCAGAGTCTTTTTTTATGGCCTAGACACCATGGACAGAACTCTTGTGTGTGACATCCTGTCTTACCCTAATTGTCTAGTGCTTGAACCCTGAAGATAGGTTAATAATTCATACTTTTTACCCATATGTGAAGGCAAATCAAATTAAAGCTTACCTCTGTCTACAACGTGAACTGCAGTTTTAATAAAAACAAAAAATCAGTATGTCTTCATTTGGTAAAACAGCATCTGATCCATGTGTGGTGTTTTAGACAAGGAGCAGAGCTAATTTCAGGGCCAGAAAATGTAAACAGTAGCATGCGATGTATAATCTAGCCACATTCCTTGCATGCCAACATTTTGAATCACAGTTCTTTTAAAGGGTTCTTTTAAAGAGTCTGTCAGTTGATATGTACAGTATATGTCTGAAATCTGAAATATTTTATAGATTGTGTAGTCAGTGTCAACTTAAAGGAGGGATTTAAAGAAGCTAGTCCTTTAAAGAAGCTAGACTTAAGTCAACGTTCAGTGCTAACACTGTGCCCAGGACAGTGCGCCTGGAGCAGCTGTGGTTCACCTCCCCCTCACCTGCATGAGCACAGCCGGCCAAACCGAACCCTATTAAAGAGAGGGGCAAGTGGCAAATTAACCACTGCAGCTTCCAGACAATAGACACAGAGGACCAGCGAGAGATATGAAGACTCCCCCACCCCTAAAAAATTAGGTATGGCTGCGGATGAAGGCTGATGTAATTTGAAACTCTAATTTGGAATAATGTGATTTTGGTGGAGGTTCAAATTGTTATAAATGAATCTTTAAAAAAAAAGAAAGAAAGACCAGCCTTCCATCAGAATTATCTGTGCCAAAAATGCTAGTGAAGCAAAACCGTCCTATTTACAAATGAAATCTGAAACGACACACCACATTCCCCGGCTTTAGTTTTTGGCAAGCATCTTGTTTGGTTTAAAAGGCAGAACTCTGGATTTAATTGACTTTGTGGTTCCAAACTGGAAATCAGAGACATTTCTTTATTTAAAAAAAAGATGAAAAGCTGGAAACTGCTCCTTTAAATGTACCATGACTTTCTGTAGTCTTCCTTTTTTCCTATACATTTCTCTAGCTGTCTTACCTAAAGACACACACACACACACACACACACACACACACACACACCACCCTTCAAATAGTTATCTGCAGCTTTTTATTTGGCAAGATGCCTGGTGGTTTGAGTGTTTCATTCTTCCCAGTGTATAGGTCTGGGCAGATGTCCAGGAAGGCCTCAGCACAAAGAAAAAGAAGAGAGAGAGAGAGAGAGAGAGAGAGAGAGAGAGAGATTGTGAGAGGAAAAAAAAGAGAGAGGAAGGGGGAGGGGGAAAGAAAGAAGCTTCTCAAAAATCCCCACTTTTCTTTCATAACCGTTCCCTCCAAAACCCAAAGTGATTGATATGATCCTCACACAGCTCCTTTGGCTTTGAGACAACATTCACCCTTACCCCCCCTTTTTCTGCCCCAGCAAGTCCTGGGCCTGCCCTTGTGGCCCTGCCACCTCAAGCCTTGGCCTCTTTTCTCCCCCCCTTTCCCTTTTTTCTGGCAGTGAACCACCCTCCCCTGTGGGAACGCTGCTCTGTGCCCCTCTCCCCTCAGACCCCCCTGGCTTCCATTGAGCAGCGAGTTCCCCTCTCTGATCAGGCCCAGCTTTGTGTGACCGGCTGACAGGTCCAGAGCAAACAAACAAAATGAATACTAACACGGCTTTGTGTGTGCTTCCCGGCAAGCAGGCACTTAAGGGGGGAGGTGGTGTGTGTGTGTGTGTGTGTGTGTGTGTGTGTGTGTGTGCAGTATGGGATGGAGGTGGGGTGCAGGGTGGGACTTAGAGGGTGGGATGGAACTCAGTTTTAATTCCTGAGCCACTTGCTCCTTCACCCCCCACCTCCCCATTCCCAAATCCTCCCTGTGAGTCTCCCCTCCCAGAAGCTCCACAGAGTATAAAGAAGGCTATTGAGCAGACCAGCAAGCAGCAGCCTCTTAAGGTGTTCCTGGCCTGATGTGTGTCTGGGTGATGGCTCTGGGCCTGCAGTGGGCCTCTCAGAATATGAGTGTGTTTAGCAGACCACACCTCTGCAGTCCCACAGGCTTCCATTCAACTCTGCTCCGGACCCACACTCCCATTCAACAGCTGCCTGCAGGAGGGAGATGGTGCGTGGCTCAGGGGCTCGTGGCATCTTGACAAGTTTATTTTTACGGAAACCTTCAGACGGTTGCCCGAATCAGATTCAGGAGCACATTTGAAGCATGTATCAAGAGAGCTGCTTCGCTGACGTGAGCTGAAAAATGATGTAAGCTCCATGAAGAACATGGCTGTGAATAACTATAATTACTTTTCAGTGGCAGCCTTCCAAATGGCAATTTACACCAAATGACTGCAAATAGTCTCTATTCAAAACCTCCCACAGGATTGATAAATGCAGCACATACAATGAAACTCTACATTTCTTTTGTATGTGTAATTACCTCCTTTTTTTGTTAATAACACATTTGGCTTGGTGATGCAGTGATTTCTCCTTGGTCAATAATGGCTATGCAAGTAATTGACCAAGGCAGATGTTAGAACCGGAATCAAAGTGTTTTCACCAACAGTGACACAAAAAACACAGTTTTGTTCCTGAAGAAAAATTATTTTTTAAGAATTTGAATTTGCATGCTTACTACCAAGCATGCTGACTTGACTTAAAATGGTTAACGTTTTTTTTTTCCTCAAGCCACAATGTCCTCAGGGCCAAAATGTGAAAAGGCCAAGAAGCCATTTTAGAAAAGGAAGTGATTCAAGGTCTGTAAGAGCCTGGGTCACCACAGTTTGTGGAAACGCTTCAGGCAGTGAAATGTCAAGATAATAAAAAGCACAACAAAGTATTAGTGGAATGCATGCATCACCACAAGCCAAACACCCCGTGTAATTAAAGCACCGTGATTACAGAAGTACTGCAGGAAGCAATTTACTGTCAGGGCTTCTTTTCTCTATCCTTCCCTCTTGCTCCCTCTTTAATTCATTACAGACCATTCTAATTTCAGCTGAGGAACTCGGAGAAGCCGTTTTTTTTTTTTTGGAGGAAATAACCTCCTTCAGAGAAAGAGCAATCTATTTTGGTCATCCTGAAAAAATGATCTTGTGAATGAGCATGATAACCTCTCCCTGAGGTTTCAGCTTTTATTAGGTCTCTGTGAACGGCAGCTACACAAATCTACTGTACCATTGACTGAGCACTTAATACCCAAAGTGATTCTTTTTACAGTAAATGCGCCCTGAGAGCACAGCTTATCGCACCTTATGCCTCATTAGCAAAATGAAATATTCTCCAGTGAGGATTATGTTCAGTCATGGCCCCAGATTGCTTACTGAATGACAACAACAGGTACAGTAATCTGCATTCATAGCCTAAACTCAAGTTTCACTGATAACACAGTGAAAGTAGAATACAGAGTCAGACAGATGATGTAATAAAATATGTCACTAGGGTGAGAGAACGTCTTGGCCATTGACCACATTTCAAAATACAGCTCTGCTCTAATTATTGAAGAGCTCAGCACTGGCAGCTAGAGCTGCTACTGTAATAGTTTAAACAGAAATCTGAAGCAGAGAACATTGGTTTTTCCTGCTACTGGGTCTCTGTTCAGAGGCATTTCCCATTTAGTCTCCATGACAAACGCTGAGTGACAAGCTAGCTATAACAACCTCCTTAATATTGTAGTAACAAAACACACAAATGCCACTTTCCCAGTTTCAACCGGAAGGATGAGATGACCCAGGACACAATAGCTTAAACTATTAAAAAGGAATGCTCAGCTCTGGTACTTGAGTAACTGAACAATGGATTCTTTGTGAAGGGCAGCACTTGGCTCCCGGGCAGCTGTTTTTCCACTCGATATCGATCCAGTCTAAAAAAGAATGATGCAGGATGAAAAAATAAAATGTACATTGGAATACAGACTGATGGAGAAGCAAGGGTTGATGTAAAAAAAACCACACACACACACACACACACAGGGTGCATATTTTGCCCGCACAAACTGATCGCCACTGAACAAAATAAAATGTTTTCTCAAGTGTTCTGAGTGCAGGAGACATGAAAGAACCACAATCATGATTGAATCAACAACTGACTGCTCCAAAGAGATGCTCTGAGCACTAATGCGTGGGTGGATCAATGCTCAACCTGCTTCGCCATAGCTTGAGTGCCTTCAAATGATGACTAAGAGGCCATTCTGCACGTCGCATCACACAAACATTGTTTCCACAATCTGGCTGAGGTCTCAGCTGACTCACAGAGATGACCTTACAATATAGCTCATGCTTCAGACCCAATCATTTGTATTTTATCAGTTGATTTGGCAACATTTTGGATTACACCACTGGACTCACCAGCATCCAAAACTTGCTGACTAAATATATGGGCCATAGTGGTCAGCTCAGTTTACAGCTGAATTTCATTGTGTCCTCCCAAATATCAAAAGACGACACCACACAACAAACAATGCTCACGTCAGACGGGAATGATGACCTCATGCTGTTTGAATCACTAACTTTGTCAATGCTGAAGTTCTTGAGTTACTGCCAGTTCCCTGGTAGTACCTTTCTTGTTTGACACAGCCGCACAAATTACATAGCTAGTTACAGAACACAAAAACACCAATCTGACCACTAGAAATGGTGGACTCCCTGGCGGGAAATAGAAATCTCCAATCTATCGACACAACACAGCTAAACAACTGAGACTGTCACAAATCAGCTTAATAGAAATATAAAAATTCAAAATATCAATTATATGTTCTACATTACATTTATAACGTGATCATTGCTTGTAAAAATGCTTGTAGCACATCACTTTGTTCTGTGTTATATCCACCAAACGTGCGGTTAAAACAGCATGCATCCAGAAGCTACAATTCAGAAGCTGTGACTAAGAAGGTTAATCTGAAAAAAACACATCATGGGGTTCCTATTTCTGATTTACTGCACCAAAAGTGGTTATATCACATGCAGAGAATTTTACCACAAAACACCTACCATACGTTATTGGCCATGGAGCCTAGTTTTCCAGATTTACACCAAGGAGCAGTTAAGAAAAGAAAGTGAGGCAAAGATCTGATAGCATATTCTCTAGAAAATGATTCAATCAATTTTTCTGAAGAAATCTAAAACAATCTATCATTTGCGTTTTTACTTGGATTTTTTATTTTTTTTCACTAAAAGGAATGTTCATGTCAAACTTCATACCAGGCCCAAAAAAAATATTTTTAAAAATTTGGCCTTTCGTAACCCTCTTTGGTCTAGCGTTAATGTTCACTCAAGAAATCTCTTCACTCCTGTGTACAAAACAGTCCTTACGTTCATCTACGCACCGAGTCCAATGGGCATGCAGTTCTACATTTAAAGACATATTTCACATGTATATTTCTTCTTTTCTGGAATTTTGCATAGGTTATAAATATTTGTATTTAATTTTGAGGAAAAAGTAAAGCAAATTACTCACTTATTGCTGTTGAGATTGAGGGGTTCACTTCCGGGGGAAAAAAAACAAAACGGCTCTTGCAGTGTAAACCTTACTAGTTTTATTCACAGAATGGACAGAATTAACAGTTCTTTAAACCTGGATTAAATGATATTCCAAAATCCTTCCCAGATAATAGCAACAATGTGGTTTTGAGTTCAATTTTCGATTTAATTCAGAGTTGAAGAGGTGCTGCTAATGTTACGCAGGTGGACAGATGGACATATTTCCAACTGGAATACAGCATTGCTTCAGTTTTGTGGAAGTTTTCTGTACACATTTAAAGTATTTTCTGAAATAAAATCACAGCTAAAAAAAAATCACAAATCTAAAAACACTGTGTACAGTTTATTGTAGTTTCCAGTGCAAAGAAAAAAATTCCATTTGTTTATTTTGATATGTTTACAGCATTTACAACATACTCAAATATGGCCATGTCCTGTAGCACATGTCTGGTGTAACTGCTCCCTAATAATAAAAAGATTTAACTGATTGAAGAGACCATACTTCCTTCTTCTTCTTTTTTTATTGACTCACAAGAGGTTTGTGAACTGACAGGTCAAAGGTTACCTAGATAAAGCCACTGCACAGTGTAAGCAACCACAATGAGACACAAGCATGCGTTCATTTCCCTTTAGATAATTAGTAAATTCTGCCATTTTAGGTATCTATAATATCTCTGTAGCAATAGGCCAAATACTGTAAATGCTAAAGATGTTGGCAATTTATTTACGAGAATTTACCAACCCTTTTGCAACCCTCACCATACCTACTTTTGGTCGCCAACGGCTGCTCGGGCTCCTACATCGAACTCTTGGCGTTTGTCCGTATTGCATCACTGCTAATTTAAATTCAAGGGTCGTGTTCTGATGTTCCTGTTAGGATGCATCCTGCTAATCTCCTTTATTGTAAATCACTGATATAAATCACCTAACTAGCAATTTTACTGCAAGGTTTAGAATGACAACACAGCGAAAGTGCAATTACAAGATAATGTGAAACACAAGTGTCTTTACTGCTTAGACAATGAAATACAACATTGAACATTCCTTTAATATATGGTATATGGTATTTATGAAACTGAAATAACACATTCCGATAAACACATTCAAACCCACAGCTTCATGAGTAAAAGCATAAATCTTTTTATTTTATGTCTGGATTGAATTAAATAAGCCACAAGTCCTGGGGGGAATTTCCATATCTTTTGTCTACCTCTAGCTATAATGTGGTATCAGAGTGACAATTACTGCCTAGGAAGAAACTGTACTTTCACCTGAGTACATGAGGTTTATGACCCCTGACCCTCCATGCTACAACATATACACACACTTTTACTAGTCTCATTCTACAGACACACACACTCTTCTTCGAACACCATCATGAAGACACACACTCCCTCCCCCACTCCGCTGCATTCAGTGGGTGGGTGAAAGGTCATGGAAAAGTAGCATTCCACAGAGTCTGTAGCTCCCAGTGTAGTGAAAAGAAGCGGGAAAAGTGCTTCATGTCCCTAATCCTGTGGACTGGAGGATTTGCAAATAGTGGACCAAACCGTACTATTAAATAAACGGATAACCTTCTTTCCATGGCTTCTATTATGTGTGTGGTCAAACTCCTTTGCGAGCCAGACGATGTTGCATTCAAAGACAAAACACGTCTGCACACTGCATTGCATCATAACATCGTAGTGCTGTGTTATACAATATCCTTCTTTGTCAGTTTGTGAATCAAAACATGCTGTGACTTCTTGAAAATCTTTGATCTAAATTCCCAGGCACGGTAGTAGTTTCTCATGAGCAGGGTACGGGCTGCTGAAGAAAGGAGCTCATTCATGGCTTTGGGCTGTTTGAGAGGGCCACTGCATTGGTTGGCGCTCACTGTCTTATCCTTACAATTGGACTGACACTGAATACTCTGGGAGGTCACTCTTGGTGTCAGTCCAACACAATGCTCAACACAAACACAATTCTCTTCATTTGTCCACCAAGCTCTTGCCTCCTCTTAGGGTTGGCGAGTAATTGATCATCTGTGGGGACAAATCCTGCATATAAAGTGGCTCAGTTCAACTGAAAGTATTCACTTATTGCAAATCAAGCCCATAGATATTCTCCTCCATTAGTGCTGGTGACACCATTTTAAGATAGTTAACATCCCCCATGGTAGAGAGGTACAAAAGGTCTTTAGCTCCTGGAACTTTTTATTGTAAGCACCTACAATTGCTTATGGAAAAATCCAGGACTAATAGGCATCACTGATTATTTTAATATGAACTGCCTGAACAGAACTGAGTGTACAGAAAACATTTCAAAGTGCTAAACTCTCTATCATTATCAGTTGGCAATTTTCCTCTTTCAAGGTACCTGCCACTACCTTGGGTGACCCGTAGCTTTCATTTCAGTAACTGAACTCCCTGCATCCTGACTCTGGGAAGGCAATGTCCTTTGTGTCTGCTACAATTAATTACTTGCTGTTCAATGGCAGTTCGTTTGGGGAATGAGACAGAAATGAGCTTGGTGAAAAGGTATCTGGGTCTGCCGACATCTCGGCAGCAGCGGCAGGGAGCATCTCCAGGAGACAGCTGATGGGCCTGATCACATTTCACTGACAAACTCAATTGCGCTTGAAGTGAGATCTAGTGAAAGTCAATATGCCACATGGTCCCCATGCCTGCTGGGTCCATCCGCAGTGACCAGATATCTGGCCTCACTGATGCCACTCATTTATTCATTATATTTCCAATGTGGCCCAACCACTAGGTTTTGGTTCCTAAGTGAAAAAACAATTAGCTCTTGATAAACTATTAGAACTTGTACACAATATGCTTCTGAACTACCAGCACTGATGTAGCCTAAATGCTACAAGCTTTATAAAAGCTTCTTACTAAGCAGAGCCCATTAACAAACAATCTTCGGCTGTTACTTATTCTTATTGACTTACTGACTACCTAGACATAAATTACATATATTGCTAGATAACCCAAACCACACTGAATTAAATACATTAAAGGCTGTTTCAAACCAGTCCCCCCACCCAAATCTAAAAGACCTCACAGGAGAGACTGTGGTTAACAGAGACCTTTGCCACCAGGCAGCACCGCAGACAGGAAGCACATTTACACAACATGCCAAGCTTTGTCCCTTACAAACGAAGTCAATTAATAAGCCATAGTCCTGACATAAACCCAAATGACAAGCAATGGGAAGGAAGCTCCTTAGCATGGCTCACAGTTAAGCAACTCATTTCAAACTTGGTTTTTGAGTGAATAAAGGAAATTACACAACCATAGATTTCTCAAGACTTTATTCATTCTCATTCTGAAGAAACCAAAAAAAAAATAGTCCTTAGAAATTGAGTTGAAGTTAATAAACCATACGAGGGCTTGCCAGAAATGGCATATAGCCTTTGCAACTGAAGTTCAGCTAATCAGGAAATTCATATAAATCCTTATTTACAACACATTTCCTATATAGCTAGTTTCGTGTTACATCTATATTGGCCAGACAACTTAAAATTGTTAAAATTGTTGTTAAAATTGTTTTATTATCACTTCAGCTATTTCTTTCCCAAAGAATGTTTGCTTTGAGTAAAATGATCATTCTGCATTTTTGCAAGAGCTAATGCTATGTAGGTTATAAATGACAATAAAGTTGTCTTGCAAGTATTGTTGTTTTCAAGGATCTAGTTGATCACACTTCAACAATGCAAGGTTTATTAACTAATTATGGTGTGCCAGTGAAATGTATCCACTATTCCTGTACAAGAACATTAAAAATGTATTGCTGCTAACATGTAGTAATAGTGTGTGTTGGTTTATATTGTACCCATTTTTTTTGGCATTGCACAGCAATATTTAGTGTATAAGTTATCCAGTTAACATTTTTAAAAACAAAGTTTAGATCCAAATGACAAATTAATACATCTAAAACTGAATCTATTTGAAAACCAGCGTGGTGGGCTCTGAGGAAAAAAACGTTTCAGAAATAGCTCTTGACTTACAGGAATACTCACGATGTCTCAAAGCAGCTCAACCAATTTCATTACCTGGATATATTATTGGCTGCTTTCAAATCAGACAACTGTAGTAGCAGTAAGCTGGTTTTAAGAAGACTCTTTTTGAACAATTCAGGAGGGTTTTTGAGTGCCACCATTTTCCAAACGTTGACTGCTGAGTGACCCGCACACTGCTCAGGCGAAAGTCCCTCAGAGCAAGGTCCAATTTGGAAAGCCTGGTAAGCCGGCCGACATCAGGAGATTACAGGATTTGAGACGGGATCAAGACCAATGAGGAGGGACTTAAGCCCTTTCTGACACGAAAGTGTGGGACGAGCTTTAGAGTACAGGGGCCTTGTGGGTCTGAAGTGCTCTCTTACAGCCAGTTTTCTACCTTCAGTTCAAAACGGATCAGCCAACAAGCTGTTCACACACATGTCATAGCAATATCAAGCACAAGAATAAAAAGAAGAATGGATGGATGGATGTTTAAAGGATGGATCACTTAAGACAGCTCTGGCAGATTTTTTTTTTTCTCATGATAAACAATGACCATTCTTTTAACTAGAATCCTGCCTTTTCTGATAGAAGCATGATTTACTTCCTGGACAGTAATGGTTTGAACATCATTTCTCCCGCTGAAAAAGATAACAAGACGTGATATGTTCTCGGTAAAAAAAACTCTCTAAATCCACTCCTCCTGAAAACACCAATAACATCACATTCCACAATCCAGTGAACCTCCCACATTCCTCAGGCATCTCTCTGGTACCAGAACTGTAATTTGACATCTGTGCAGTATTAGCTGAAACTCTGGCCAAACAGGCTTTTTTTGCTTGATGGAGCACAGATAATAAACAACATAGGTCCACTGCAGACTCTTTCTGAGCTAATACTGCTTGAAGGGCACAAAAATGCTTCAATGGAAGTCATTGTGCAGTCTACAATACAGACAATATTGCGAGTGTCAGTCTCCTTCATAGAGACATCCAAAGATATTAAAGACATCAGAAGATATTTTTGAACAGAGCTGAACAGACATCAGGTAAGCCCACTAGCAGAGTTTCTCTAAACAGAACCTTGAGGGAACTCTAGAATGATTAGCATCCTTTATCTTTTAAAAAATGGGAATATTATTTTATAAAATACACACTGTACACTTCGAAACGTCACACTGGAAACGTCAAATTTCCACTTACATATTAGGCCACATTATGGCCAAAAGTTTATGCACACCTGACCATCACATCCCTTATGTGGGCCTTCCCAAAAACATTGAAAGAATAAGCATATAATTGTATGTAATGTTTTTGTATGCTGTAGCATTACAATTTCCCTTCACTGAAACTAGGAGGCACAAACCTCCTGAGCCCAATGGAGCTCCATGAAGATGTAGCACACCGATTTTGGACTCAAGTGTCCTGTGCAGAGCCCTGACCTAAACCATACTGAACCAGTCTGGGGTGAACTGAAACATCAACAGCACTCATGCTCCTGTGGGTGAATGGGCAGAAATCCCTACCACCACACTCCAAAATCTGATGGAAATGCTTCTCAGTTGAGTGGGGATTATTCTACCTGCATTCAGAATGATAGCTCAGTTGGAGTAAAGAGCATTCATGTATACACCTTAATCATACAACAAACAGATTTATGACATGCTGAAAAAAATGTACATATAGTGTATCTTTGTTCTGAGGTTTCCATTCTTTAAAACCTAAAAAAAATGATATATTATAATATATTAACTTATTACATACTGAGGGTAAATGAAAACACACACACACACACACACACACACACATATATATATATATGTGTGTGTGTGTGTGTGTGTGTGTGTGTGTGTGTTTCATTTTCCCACAGTATCTAGTAAGTAAGTTAAGCTTAGGTTAGGTGTTTAATTTTTAATGCCATGCCAGCATCAATGGCTATATTCATGACAGGACCACAGTTGTAAATAAATAAACAAACAAACAAACAAATAAATAAATAATACATTAATAATAATAAATAAATAACACATTAAAAATTATGTTGTTCAGTTCCAACCGTCATGTACATCTGTGGCCAAATGTCTTATTATATAGTTTAAAGTGATTTTTATTAAATGACATTCATTGATTTTTACAGTAAATATTGAAGTATGTGCCAGTAGGGTTAATATACAATAATATGATATTCATTGTGTGTGTGTGTGTGTGAGGCTAACCTTTACAAGACACTGACACCATGTTAACATCAGTTCACCATGCTCAACATCTTAGCCAATGGTAATGAAGAGGCTTGATAGATATGGCTTTATTACAGAGCAGTGGTAGTGTCTGCTCAAGTGGGAGGAACACATGGAATGGCAGGGTGCCTGGACAGGCCGTGTGTGTGTGTGTGTGAGTGTGTGTGTGTGAGTGTGTGTGTGTGTGTGTGTGTGTGTGTATGTGTGCGTGCGTGCGTGTGTGGTGTGCGTGTGGTGTGTGTGGAGGGGGTTTAGGCTGGACAGACACAGGGGGACAGCTGGTCTTTCAGTGGTAGTAAATCATACAGACACAGCCCTTACTACACCCCCATTTCTCTCAAATCCCTCTCTCTTACTCTCTCATCCTAACCCCCATATCTCACAGAGGAAAAGAAAAAGAGAAAGCCTCCTTCCAGCTCAGTGGCCCAAAAAATAAAGCCAGGCTCTACTAAAACCCAGGAAGGGAGGAAAACAAACAGGCACCTGCCTTTATCAGTGTCTGAAAAGTCACATTAAAATATGGCTAGATAATTTTCACATGACTAGACATTTTAAACCACTAAAATCATACAATATGTTTTAAATAAAAACTGATGACTGTCTGCAAATATACATAAATAGTCAAATTGGAAACATCCTGGCATTGGACTGCCCTGTAATATAAATTAGCTAAATGCTCACATTTGTCATGGCTAGACAAGAGTGAAACGTCTGCATTTGAGTCTTAATCTAGCTCATCATATTCTCACTGATTTTATTAACAATAAAATTAAGAAATGTTGTTGATAAGATTCTAAGCTAACTAGTTTAATATGCAGATTAGAAATATCTAGCAACATTTTTGTAGTTTAGTAGCTATTGACATATTCTGATTTAATTATCTGAATCAGCCATCTAAGAGTAAAGACCTTACCAAGATTAAAATCCCTTCAGAGGTATTTTAAATCTGTGTATCATGCCTACACTCCTTTAATCTGACTGAAACAGTTTTTCAAGAATTTATCTCCAGATTGTGCTACACTAGCCAGACATAAAATGAATAATGTTCTCCCCCTCTCTTGTAGGTAATTCCAAATCTACTGACTAAAAACCGTGGGAAGTAATAAATAAGTGTGGCAAGGCCGTGTTCAGATCATTCCACTGCCCTGCTCGGTAACTCTCCTCCACACAAAGGTCACTTTTTTGACCCCTCAACTGCCTACAATTTCCTCCCTAGTCACCAACGCCGCTCCCTCAAAGACAAATGGCTTGTTATAAATACCGCGAATCCAGGGCCTGTGGGAGTCCCATATCGACTCTGGCGAGCGTGGCTGCATTAATATTCTGTTGACTACAACAGACAAGCTCTTAATGATTACACCGCATTTATTATAGGACGCAGAGTGCTGCTTTAGGAGCAGGGGTTGTGCGACGGAGAGATAAGCTCATGGCCACACGCCATCAGCTCACCAAAAAAAAAAAACGTCCAGCCTACAAGGGCAGCAGGGCTAGGACTCACTTAAAAGGGGGCTTTCCTTATCGCACCTTGCACATGCTTAAATGGATTTAAAATTTGGCTTCCACTGATGGGGAGGTAGATGAACATGTAATGAGGAACTAAAAAAAATTGACAGCTCCTAAAGCTAGAAGCAGAGGTGATTGGGTAGAATACAATATGTATATGGGTGGTAAAAAGGCTGTAATTATTGTTGACCCTGCATTACTGGTAGCTAAGGCATGGGTCAGTGAGGCTAGAAGAAGTTATGATACACATGTCAGGCACATCAGACCATGGAGGTAGACTCAGACTTATATCATGTTAGAGACTTTACATGGACCGCTGTTTATAGACATTCTGAATGAAGAACATGGGTCCTAACCAGGGCATATACGCATGGTATTCTGCATCGACCCCAATTCAAACTAATACACCTGCACAAGAGGATTTAGTGTCAATGTTACCATAACAGCTACAAAAGTGTGTCAGTGTGTTCAACGTTTTTAATAGCTTATGTTTTTAATGTCTCAGCAAAAGCCTTATTTAAGTGTCATTACTGAACAGCAAGAAGAAGAAGAATTTGTAACCGCAGTAGTTGCTTGGCATTCCAGATTTGCCCAACAAGGATGCTGGTTGTTGAAAATAACATAAAATGTGCAAATTATCCTAATGTTACCAACATTAAAAGCCAACGTCTGTGAATAATTACACAAGGAATGTAGGCTTTATTAAAGTTTTATCCTCATGTGTGTTCTGCATTCTTGCTGTCTGACGCTGAGCAAAGTCTACTGAGATGTATCCCACATCTGCCTCAAAATGACACCCATCTCGTTGCCCATTTAATAGATTAAAGTCTGTAAGATGAAATGTGTTTCCGACAGGACTGTTTAATTGCTCCAGGATTACATGCTGCAAAGCAGATAAACAGTTTCTCCATTCTTCTTCTTTAATTGATTAAATGATTATTCATCTAGGTCAATTAGGTAGAAATTTTATGCAATCAATCTGTTTCTTCTGATTAAGGAATATACATTAATGCTTTTTACTCCACTTGAGCTATCAGTCTGATTATTAATGGATTTGTAGGTTGCATGAAGACACAGCTGCTGAGAAGACATTAGACGTGCAGTTAAGGAGGTCCTCTTAAGGAGGAATTCAGCAAAGAAGCAGTGGAAACAGGACAAAGTTGACTCAAACATCCAGAATGTAATGTAGCTATCTACCACAGCTGGGTTGAATTATGGCAGACACTCAGCAGGGTTAGTTATCAAGCTACAAAATGACAAACACAATGGGGAAGATGACGGTGTTACCTTAAAAGTTAAAGCTTTCCAACCTTATCTGTTTGAGCAGAGTGTACTTATCAGAAGATGGGAGAGCAGGACAGAGTAAAGGATTAAAGTGCTGCTGCATCACTCTCTTCAGGCAGAGATAAAGCAAGAGCTAAATCCTACTAGTGCCACTAAATGGCATTGTTGGAAATCTAGGAAACCATTAATCAAATTTAAAATGGAATAACATGTCAGTAAAAAGCAGATTAAATCAAAAATCTATCAACTCAGAATTTCATTACAAAGTACATTTTGCACAAGATTACCGACTTATTGTAAAGATAAGTAAGTTTTATCTTTTTAGTCAAAAACAAATAAAACAAAATTTGTTCCCCTTTATTTTGACTGTAATGTCAGTTCTGTGTTATATAATCATTAGTCTTTATAAGAGATACATTGTGTGATACAAGACATTTATCACAACATTTAGGTAATATCTACAATATATCTACAAAAATAAACCATTAAACATGATAAAGCCCAAAAAAAAGAAACATTTAGTACTTGCCTGATCAGCTACTTGCTAGAGTGAAGTGTGGGGATGAGTGTGGTTTTATAAAAGTAATAACAATAATCACACTCAGAAAACTGTATAACAAAGCACTTTAGAACAAGATCAATGTTTTATTGTCACCTCCCAGATCTAAAACATAGGGTTTTATATCTGTGGTCCCACACACAAAATCCATCTCTCTTATCCTTGTTCTAGTGAATCACTCAAACCCAGCCAGCCAGTCTAGTAAACATATGGCTACCTATCACAGTAAATCAAACATATCTAATACGCCACTAAACTGCTGCACAACAGAAGGATGCCATATGTATCATGTTCCAAAGTGGAGTACAACAATAATACAAGACAAAAAAAAACTGACCAGTGTGCCTGCTACTGTCAGGCGTTTGACTTCTTTTCAGTTCAAAAGGGTATCTTTGTAATGAGGAGACAAACACAGATGTGAGTGTTGAGAAAGTAATTACGCTCGACTGGGCAAAATCAGTGAAATCGTTTAACGTACAGCAGTGTTGTCTGATACTGACGGCAGGTTCTCTGAAAAATATTTTCCACGCACAAAGGCTCGGCTGTGAAGTCAAGTCCCTCCCTTAATTACCTGCTATTGTATCACACATCTCCTGCCCATCCCCCACCACAGTGGGGTCCCATTTTAACCAGGCTCCCCATATGCCCAGGCTCACTTGTTGGCCTTTCCTCTTTGCCACCATCTGGCATATTAGTTCAGCCAAAATGAAAAAAGGGGGAGAGAGAGAGAGAGAGAGAGAGAGAGAGAGAGAGAGACAATGAGAGAAAGCTAGCCCATCTGCTCAATCATTACTACACAAAAGCAACATTTAACCCAGTAGAAAAAAAAACATTTCTTTAACTTGTTTCTATCCACTATTGTCACCTGGGTCTAGGTTCCTTATATAGGTCTAACTATATCCTATCGTAATCTTAGAGAAATGTTTCACTTGAAAATACTGACATGAAAATGCTAAATTGGGTAAAACCAGAAGCTTCGTATTAGCCTCACAAGTTAAACTTCTATACCACTCTAGGATCTAGATTTGTGTGTGTGTGTGTGTGAGTGTGTGTGTGTGTGAGTGTTGTTATATGCTTCAGTGCCAGATTAGCAAAGCAAGCCAGCTGTTCTAGCTATGTAAACTCATCAACAATACCTGTCACTCTCTACTAAGGTTTTTTTTTTAATATACATGAGACTAAGATTAAACCAATTCTGCCATTTATTTGCAAGATATATAAGACTTCAAACAGGCATTAAAGGTATTAACTAAGGTTGTGAGTAGAGATCTGAAAAGATTTTAGATTCAGAGGAATCATCCGAGGCAATAGTTTGGATTTGGTACAATAATTTGAAATATATTATTCACATGGAATTAAGAAAATCTTGAATGTTGTTTGTTGCTTTTTTTCTTTCACCCACAGACCATAGATACAACATACGAGATTGTAGCCTGCAGGATGAGTGTCTAATACATATCAGCCAGATTGCAGACACAGCAGCTTAGGAGGCTTTCACACTGGCAGATTAGACTGAAACAGAGCATTTGGACCAGGAATCAGACCACTCTTACTTGCCCCAGACTACCTGTAAGAGGTGATGCAAATTTGGTAGCACTGTGATTTCTGTAATTGTGAACACAACTCGTATTCAGGTCTGCACTTATTCAGGAAGTAAAGTAACCTGCATGTGTGTTTTAGCTAATGATGACATCATTAGTATTCACAACACATAAGAGGTGAGGTGTTTTACTGCATATAATAGCACCAAAATAATAAATTATACACGTATATATATATATATATATATATAGATATGTGTAAGATGAAAAATTCACCAGGGTTTTATAGAATCAAGTGATCCTTGCTACCGGAGCACCAAGAGGAACAATCGGATTCTGATTCGTGCTTGGTGTGAAAACCACCTTAGTCTGATCCCCACCAACATTCAGTAACTGGCAACATTTTCAGTCATGTAGCACTTTAAACTAAACCTCAAGAGGAACTGCTGTAACTGACTGATGAAAATGCTACACTTGGATCAGAAGCATGATATAAACCTGACCTACCCATAACTGACAGGTAGGAAAGAGGTAATGACCCACTCATCTTCTTATCAAAATGCCTTGGGAGCATTAGGTCAGTTGGTTTCGATCTCACCCTCCCTTTGACAAAACGCGCACCACTGAGCACGGGCAGAGCGGCAGAAACGGCTGACAATCAAAGCGTTGTCGTCAAACACGGAGCAGCACTGGGGCTAACATCCCCCTCTCTGCCTTATATATAGTAAGCACACACACATATCGATCTGGTTTCTATCTGGCTTGTCATCGCAATGAACCCTCTACAGTGTTAAACCACAGGGGTGATACTGGAGACAAATACAAGATACACTTCAACACAAGTGGGTCTCGCTGGACATCCACATACATTTTTTATTATCCTGATCTGTGATACTTATCCTATACACTTTTTTTTTTTTAGAAAAACTTCATCAACAATGTTGATATTTCAGCATAATTTAAAGCCATAAATGATGTCCCCCCCAAAACAAACAGGAGCAGTTAGTAGCCAGTGAACATTTCTTCTCCTTAGCTTTAAAAATACAAAGGGGAAAAAACACACAGGCCATTTGTAACACCCTGTGTACAGCCAATGAAAATGACAAACAGAGAGCACTCCGACCTCTGCATATTCAAAATGCCTAATTGCAAATCCAGACGCAGGGATTTTCACAAAGCCAGTAACAAGAGCACAGCTCTATTCCTGGCCTTGCAGTCACAGGGCACCTTTGTGTGGGCAAAGAACATTTTTGTCATATTATCCTCATTTTCCAAGCCACCCTAATGTACAACTCTCTAAACCTTGCAGATAAGCAGAGTATTGATGCTGATAATCCCTGAAATAACTAATCTGTCTAATTCATCAAAAGGGTCAGTTTTGTAGTAACGGTCGCGGGCCTCAGCAACATGATTTCATTAGCAAGGGGAGGGAAAGGAGGTTGTTCCGGGTAGCAGCTGTCACGCGCCAAGTGAGCTGAGGTAAAGCCCTATTCTCAGCAAGCCTTTGCCGGTTTCAATTACGCACTAACCCCTGACCCCACGCAGCTTGGAACTGTGAGATGTGAGGAGGTGGTGGCCTCTACGCCTTAAGCCCATGAAACAGAAAAGACCAGGATGGGACTCAAGGCGCTTCCAAATGAGGAATTTATTTCTCTGTCTGTCAGTGTAGTAAATGGGGTTTCATCTGTGCTGAGGGACTGGGGGTTTGTGTGTGTGTGTGTGTGTGTGTGTGTTTGTAAAAGGGGGCAGGGGCTTGGCGTTTTCACACCTCCTTGGAACGCTTTTCTATAGACATGGCCATCCTTTAGAGGGACCACCTCCTCTGTTCCTCCTTCTGCCCTTTTTGACCTTCTGTCTGTGGTCAATGTGGAGATTGCCAAAAAGAGACAGCTGCACTTCAGGCTTCCCGCCTCCAGCCCCTGTTGCTCTTCGAGCCTTTCTCCCTTTTTAATGCCCCTCTCCCTCTTGGTCAGTCTCTTTCCCTCCCCTCTGAGCGCATCAAATGCTTTGAAGGCTAAACTGACCACCAAGGCTTTAGTGGTGGTGACATTTCTCTATTAAACCTTCATACTCCTAAATGTATTTAGCACTATACCTATAATCATAATCTACAGAAGACAATAAAGCTCCTATTGCAGAGAACCCATATATATGGAACATTTTTCAGTTTTAAAGCTCAAACTCTTACACGTGATTACATTTTGCAAATGTAAACAATAATCTGATTGCAAGAAATCTCAAAACCTAGCATAGATCTCCATCGGCTGGCACATTATTAGAAAACAGAAAGACTATCGGTAGAAACAATACACCATCAGAGAGCATTTCTACACCAGCAGTTCCTCAGTGTTATCAAATAAAAAGAAGGCAATCGATTTCAGCTTGTGGTATGCTCACTGAAAGATGCTGATGCCTGCACTTCGACTTTCATTCAGTAAGCATGCATTTTCTCCCTAATTATGGTCAAATTACAGGCTCCGACTGTGGGAGCACCAGCTACTCCTCCCCTTCTGTCCCAGAATTCTTCACTCTTGCCATTTTACTGCCATGGAGTTGGCAAGGAGAAGCAACAAGGAGCAACAAAATGTATGTTTTGGAAAATTGTACAAGCAACACTGTGGTGCACTAAAGTGAGCTTTTGATTATAAACCAAATTGAAAGTTAATCATGTACCATACTGTCTGAAATACCGTCTTATAAAAAATCGATTAGACTTTAGAGGAGATATCCTTATGTAGACTAGACACAATGAAACACTCTGCTTCACATATTTTAAATTATAACTCAGGACATCATAAATATTTCAAAAGGCTAAAATCCCTGAAAAAGAGTCTGCTTGCAGTTACTTAATCCACATGTAAGTCAATGAACTCATTGAGTCTAAATGCCACAAAAGGTTAACGGCAGAGTTGCATTGCACCACAGCAGAGCTGGACACCCTTCATTTGACACGCAGCCAGCTGAACAGTTAGAGACAGTATGACAGCATGCAGAAAACAGTGGTTTGTGCCTTGGCAACAAGCCAAACGTTCTCCTGGTCTATAATGAGTTCTGCCACAGCAGAGGGTCAGAGAGATGTGGAGAGATAAAAGCGTAGAAAACAAGAACAGCTTGTATCATCCTCTCTGAAATTACTTGCTAAACCACGAAAAAATGTTAAAAAATTACTCACGCACTAAATTTGAGTTCTTATCGTAATCTTTACAGAGGAGATGGTAATTAGGAATGGAGATTAGTGATACCGAGACTGGCCTCAGGTATCGTTCATTTAATATGCAAAGTAAGCCTAGTGAACACACAATACAAATGACAGTGATGTGGATGTATTTCACAATTAAGTATCAAATTCATTATCAAATTAACTCGTGCTTTCTAGTAAAGATAATCTTTATCAGCAATAAAATGCAATGTTCTGAGAAAAATCACTGATTGTTTAATACTGAGTAAATTACTTGTACCAGTTTCAGTATTGTTATGATGTGCCAAAAAATGGTATGATGTGTACCATAAAACCATACACTCATACTTGTAGTCTATCTGAAAAAAATGGTATCTGATGCATTGGTGTTGATTATATGATAAGAAACAAGCAGATCATTTCTTCCCCACTTTGCTGGACACTACTCACCCTTTTTCTGGGGGGTCCCCTGTCTTCTTCCTTTCCACCTTTAGTGCTCTTGCCATGCTTGGATGTCTTCTGCTCCCCAGGTTGTTTGATAGTGACGCGAATCTCAGGTGGACAGATGTAGTTCTCCAGGCTCTTGGGTGGCTTTTTGGCCCGCTTGGTGGTTTGTATCTTCAGTTTGAGACTGCCTTCTGAGAAACTTGCCTCTTTAATTGAGAACTCCTGCTCCTCCAGGCTGTCCCCCTGCACCCACTTCTCGCTGTCTGCATTGGAAGTGATGTCCATGTCTTTACCCAGGCCGAGGTCTTCATCCTCCTCATGCTCTTGCTGCTCACCGGCCAGACCAAGCCCCTTCAGTGGGGTGGCCAGAAGGCCCACCTCGTTGAGATCAGCCCTGTTGATGGTGGTCACAGTGAAGAACTCCTCGTTCCCTTTGGGCCGCGAAGGCCGAGTTAAGTCCCTTTGCTCCATCAAGACTTGGTTCAAGACGTGGGAACCAGAAGGGAGCCAAGATGACACAAAGGGGGTGCCGCTGACAATGGATCGTGTTCAGTCAGTAAGGGATGTGACGGATCTTGTCTATTGCTGCTTGAATCGTACAAATCTTGCAAATGTATGCATCTCCTGGTGTGAAACTGTGAAGAAAAGAAAGACAAAAATGAGCAGTTTAAATGTACCTTTTTGTTAAAAAAAAAAGGCTAAAAAAGAATCCACAGTAGTCAAAGAGACTGGACTAAATCTTAATCAATTCTGTAATGAGTGCAATTAATAACAGAGCAGGCTTCATTGCTGAATAAAGCTTTAGGAAGTGCAGCTGTGAAAATGTCCCACTGTATAATCATTTCCCATTAACCAAGCAACATCAGTTAGCCAAATAAGACAAATGCCTCTGTGTTAAAACAACAAATTAATCTAAATGGCGGTCCAGGCATATAACTTACACTGAAACGACTGGAACAGTGAACACCATTCACCCTGGGCAAACTCCCAGACACTATAATTACATCACTGACCAGATCATTTGCTTTGGTGGTCAGTTGAGTAACCCTAGTCCTGGTGTGAAAGTGAACAAATGAGGCCTCTAGCCCAGTGATAAACACCTCTCAGACATCAGACAGACCTCAACCTGCACAGTCAGAGACCTGAAAAAAACCAATTAGGCCTGAACACAACATGTCCGCTGCAGGCTGCTAAGCATCAAAAGGGAAGCATAAATGAGCTTCACTCATTTCCTTTGGGCCAATTATAACGTGAGTGATGAGACAGATACAAACCAGGAGCTTGCTGGGCCAGAAATGGCCAGAAGAGCTGAGAAAAGTGAAAATACAGACAGATATTTTGGAAGGTGTGTTGTAATGAGAAAACACTATGCTTCAGTATGTTTGATTTGCAAGGTGGAGGACTGCTGTGGAAGATGCTGAAGCGCATGAAGTTTCTGTCAAATGTATTTATGTGCCTTCGAGTGCAAGAATTGTTCATCCTGTTCATCGAGAATGGATTGGAATTCGTTTTTAAAAGAAAGCTTTTTAGCTTAAGATACATACTAATGATCCTAAAGGTGTATCCATACATTTTACCCCCCAACTGCCAGTGAAATGAAAGGTGTAGTTTAACAGCCTTTATTCTGAGCCTTTGTGGTACCAACTACCTGGTTCTAAAATAACATGGAATCGTTTGTTCTTCTTCCACCTGCCTGTTACTTCTCAGTCCAGATACTTGAACGTGCAAAAAAAAAAAATGTAGAAGGCAACATCTTGAATTGTTCTGAGTTTAACTAAACAAGCCAAAGCATGTCACGGCAGTTCACTTCAATAACGGCTCGATTAGTTACAATAAACTGTTGCAGGAACAGCCATGATGATACTTGTTTGAGAACCTAATACTCTCAAGTGATTTCCTTAGTGGTGCCCATGTTGTGTGAGCATTGATGGGTATTGACCAAGGACTCGGGACTTTACTCCTCTCAATGGCAGAGCTCAATCTTTTATCCTGCTTAACTGCTGCTGGCCAGCTGTCTGACAGCTCTCAGCATCTTTTTCCCTTACGGCTGCCTGACAGGTGACAGATGAAAAGCTACTGAAAACAACAGCCATCACCTGAGAGCCTGAATCCACACTAGAATAAACGTCTTCGTTTATCCATCACATGGGGGCAGTTGTAATGGTGTAACGCTTGGACAATTCCAAGATGAGTCAAATACTACTGTTAATAAATCATTTCGGGCAATTAAGTCTATTACTGTGGCGTTTCCTGTGGAGTTTTGGGTGTTTTGGTAGGTTTAGACTTCAAAGAACACATTTAGGTAAAATACTGCATGTATTGTTTGTTAGCTGAAGCAAAAAAAAAGCTTGTAATTATAGTTTAGGTGGAGCTGTTTGCGGTGGGTTGACGTGGCTATTAACAATACAATCATTGTCTTTTCTAACAGAAGAAAATATTGCCCTGCAATGCACTGGGGTATTCTTGCTTCACAACCAGTGTTCCCAAGATCCCAAGGCTCCGGAGACAAACCTGGCCAAATGAAAGGGAAGAAACTGTGAGCTACTGTGCATTTCCAAACACCAGCGTTCCTTTTTCTCGTGTTAACTCCAATGACCCCAATTCCCATTTCTTTGCTACCACTATGTTACCACATTGAACAGTATTTGCTTCCTCAGAGACACATGAAGCTACTGAATATTGCATCGTTATGAATTTCTGCTCATGCTACATCACAGGACAGCTGTGTACCACTCTTCTGCATATATGAGCACAGAAACTGCTCTACAGGACTCTAGGCTAGGGATGGCTGTCGTATTAACAGGATTTGAAAACAAAACAGATAGACTGTACTGAACAAACAATTGAGTTATTATTGATTTGGAAAAAAAATTATCTTCCTAGACAGAAAAATAACTAATTCTTCACCATAAGCTTCTTCCTAGATAACCCTCTACTATATACAGAGACAGACATGACTCTTCTAAAAACTCACAAACCAAACTAGTCTTGAAATTCATCTTTCTTTTTTTTTTTTTTTTTTGATAATAACCACAATTTCAATCAGATCTAAGCCCAAAGCTTATATAACAATAACCCCTATCTGGCCCCAAGGGCAAACCAACTGTGAGCTAATTGTCCAAGACTACAGTCTGTTCAAAAATAGGTTTATTATTTTCACAAATATGCCAGAGGCATATGCTGGATTTTCTGCTAATTGCACGAAAGAGTTCTGTGTCAGCAACGTCGCCTCTGGCTGCTTCTAAAGGGAACAGATTCAGACGTTTGTCCTTCAGGGCCTTTGTGCACTGATCTGCTCTATCCTCTTTCTGGGTGCATCTCAATTAGGACAATCACAGCTTTGTGTTGCAATTATCTGAAATGTACATTCACTGCACCAAAGGGAAAAAAAATAGCCTTTAATCGGTACAATCATAACAAATCCATTCTCGCTATGCAATGGATGTTTTGTTTTAGCAAGTTAACAAGCATTAACAATATTAACGCAATGTGAAAATCAGGCTTGGAATAAGACGAGCCCTTGCTGCATGGTGAACGACGGAAGCTCTGGAAATCCTTGACAGTAAATAAAGGAGTAAACATAAGATTTGGGCTGATTAAGTAAGCAGACTAACAGTGTTTGCTCCTCCCTGGGCCTGGCTATCACACATACTGTGAGTGTGAAGAGATTCCATCCAGTAACTCAGCCCCTTTTAAGGCGATGAACAGAGCATACTGAGACAGCCTCGCAAAAAAAACAGCCCTGCCAAAAAGTCGACATGTTCACACTTTGCTCCAGTGCAGTAATAAATACTGGGGAAACCTTTGAGGTGTAACAACAACTCCTTTGAACTTAGGATGCCAAAGGAAGCAGTCTCCAAAGCCAAAAACAAAATCACTATTTAAACCGTTTTGCTATTGAATTGCTCACATTTTAGCAGCTAACTACACATATCCATGAAAACTGATGACTATTAACAGGACGAGAAGATGATATAATACAGGAAGCTCTCTTACAAATGGCAAGTCACGAATTCCATTCAGCACTTGTCTCATTACAGTCTATTCATCACAAGCAGAATCAATGAGCCAGCGTTCAAACACTTGTCAGCTACGAGCCCAGTGGCATATTCATAAGCTCTTAGATGAGAACTTTCCAGAAAGAAGCTGTAGAGAATACACAGCTCACCACCTAGGGAGAACTGACCGTTTTCCCCGTCTACAGATCAGCATGTCTGGAGTGGCAGGGTTGACAGCTCTCCCAGTGAAGCCAAACAAATGCCTGGAAGTCCTCTACAAACTACTTAATTCATCTCCCTTCACCACAGTTGTTCAAGGCAGACCTCAATGGCCATAAAGGCAATGCAATACAGATGCAAGTCTGTGGCTTAGGCCAGCTAAATACAGTATACAATGCGTCAGAGGTTGAAGAGTAACATATAATCCATCTCTTGTTGCATGATAGGATGACATTGGTTGGGTTAGACATGGCTACCATATACCACTGTAAGTGTCCATGATTACATCCTCTCACTTTTGAAGCTTGGATAAGCACTAGCCATGGATGAGGAAATGACGTACAATACAAATCTGCTTTATTTAGGGTGCTGGGAAGAAACAATGAGTGCTGAATTTGAATGAGTGGAGCAAGCTAACTCAGCAAAAAACATCTGTCAACAAAAAAATCCAAAAACAGCTGGGATATTGTCCTAAGAGAAATCTCATCTGGTGCCGGTGGGTAAAACACCAATGGCGATTCTTCGAATGAAAGCAAATTCCGTTCACCATCAAACCCATTTTTGTCTGACTTTGTGAAATAAAATGATTTCTAGACAAAGAGGTTAAAATATAAGAACATTTTTTTCACTGTGTCTGTTCAGCATAACCACCTAATTACCCTGTAACAAATCCATTGATGCAGAACAATCTATACATCCACTATACATCCAGCAACGCATGAATGCCTTCATGTCATTATTTTTCTCTTGTGGTGCCATTATCTAATAGCCAGAGCCTTATTTTTTCTTGTGGTCTTCTTTTCTTTTAGCAGAATAACTAATGTATTATTGTTAAGCTAGATCTTTTTTCATCTGATGAGACAGGAATTTCAACCACAGTGTGGAAAACAAAATGGCTCAAAAAAAAAAAAGTCCTCCTCCCCCTCCTCCTCCGCGTCTCACTGCCAAAAGGTGTTCTTGCTCTGATAGTCTATTTGGAGTGGCTGCCAAAAATGAGATTTGTCCTTGGATATCTCCCGCTCTTCCTTTGTCTCTTGTCAGGACTTGGACGTCCTCCAGTGAAACTCATCCCAGCCAGGAAAGAGGGAGATCTATCCACATACATAAACATCACTTGGATTTGTGCTTTAGTCAAACAGTGCTGCATTCCTGTAGTTCAAATCAAATATGCTATATGTGGAAAAAAAATTTATATATATATATAGCTTTGCGTTCAGGAGGGCAGAACTCGAGTGAAATGCAATGCCGATATCTACACCAGTTTACTGCACCAAATATCAGTATCTGTATTCGGATTTAAACCAGAACAACGTGGGCGGGGACTAAACCGGAGAGGTTTTCGCTTTCTTTTCAGATTTTAATTTGAACTATGTTCCTGGAAAATTGAGTAAAACTCAAATGTAGGAAGCATCGTCTGAATTCTGGATCCTTCAGAACCACAGATTTTTTTCTGACAAGCTATCATAATAAATGAGCCGCACACTTCTTATTTATACTTATATTGGTTTAGAACATCGTTGATTTTGAACAATATATTCAATATTTGGTTTCATCGCTACTAGAAATCTTCTTGTTATGGATTCTGTGACTGGGTTTAATAAATAATCTCAGTAGTTTTTTTCACTAACCCACTGCCAAATTACCACAGCACACTCAACACACCTCTACCTCAAACTGAATGCTTACAGAAAAATGAGGGTCTCTATTGCATTCACTAACAGGCCCCACATGTCCCAGTCATGTTAAACCTTGTATGTGTACTGCAGAAAATCAGGTTGTCATGGCAACTAAAATTATGGCAAACAATGTAAATCATTCTCATGCATGCCTCAGTCCTGCCCCAGGCTAATACATAGCATTAGTCTCCATCTCCAAGACTATGGCAACCATAGCTTATAAAACTCCAGTTACTTGAACTGGATGAATCATCTCAGCAGGACTCTCACTGCTCTGGGGTAATCTGAGGGGTAAAAAACCTCCCCATCATTAACCAAATGCTTAATTAACAACGTTCCCTTAACACTAGTGTAACACACTGAGTGAATATTGAACCAGATGTTCATATACTGCCTCATATTTTACACAGTCTTTCTACTCCAGTAAGCGCATTCACTGCTTTAAAGAGAAATCTATCACAACAAGGATACATTAATGTATGTGTAATAGCTGTATTTTGTATTATTCTCTTTTTTTAAACTTTTACCTTCTACTGAACCATATTACAGAAGTGACCACAGGAAATACAGTATTATGCAACTGCTACATATACCTGATCTGATACTTACATCCTCGTCCTGGAGTCGACTAACTTCAAGCTTCTGTTGCTTCAATATGCAAAATGTCAAAAGCATGATGTTAGTGTGGGTGGGTTAAGATAAGTTGCTGTGCTGTGCATTTATGTGTGTCCTGTCTGTCAACAGCTTAGAACCTTTCAGCATAAAAACACATGATTGGATCAAGGAAAAACAGACACCAATCCAGTGTTGCAAGCTTGTATCATCTATGATGCTTATACTCAATTTTAGAATATTCCTAGATATTTGTGTTGCTGTATATTAAACATAGTTTACCTCACACTTTATCCAGAATATCTCATCAGCTACTACAAGAGTCAAAACCCACTATGAATCAAAGCACTGCTTCCTGACTCCACCACTTTAATAATTATTATCAACCAATAATTACAATAACCGATCAAATAGCATATATGGCTTAGTGGTGCTGCATCACACCTCCTGGATTGCCGGGATAATCCTGGCTTACTGCTTGTGTGTAGTTTCGCATGCTGTCCAGGTATCCACATGGGATTCCTCTGGGTTCTCAGGTTTTCTCCCAGCTACCAAAAACAAGCCTGTACATGGATTGGGTATGCTAAATTTCCCCTTCTTGTGAATGAGTGTACAAATGTATATGCATGGTGCCTTGCGATTGTAATTCTATTCAGGGTTTGTTCCTTAAATCTACCATAACTTAGACCAGGGTTTAAAAAAAAAACATTACTGAAGATGATGAATAAATGAATGAAATGTTACCAGACCTGGTTATTGCTACAAGAGATTTTCATAGCCCAAAAATTGCCAAATTTGCATTAACATATATTAGGTTCCCACACCTGGTTGTTGCTCCTTCCCATTTAGTATAATGAATGGGTGGGGTTTAAATAAAACACTATGACATAGTGATTTAAGAAAAACAAGCAGATTATTGTTCTTCATTGTAAGTTCTTGAACTATCCATTTGGATGAATGTCCATAACATCCTAAAGAGCTATTAACCTCCTCCACGCATAGCCTAGTGGTTAAGGTGTTGGACTACTAACCAGAAGGTCATGAGTTTGAATCCCAGGTCCACCAAGCTGCCACTGCTGGGCCCCTGAGCAAGGCCCTTAATTGCTCAGTGTTATAAACTGAAATACATTTGTAAGGTGTTGGACTACTAACTAGAAGGTCGTGAGTTCGAATCCCAGGTCCACCAAGCTGCCACTGCTGGGCCCCTGAGCAAGGCCCTTAATTGCTCAGTGTTATAAACTGAAATAAATTTGTAAGGTGTTGGACTACTAACCAGAAGGTCATGAGTTCGAATCCCAGGTCCACCAAGATGCCACTGCTGGGCCCCTGAGCAAGGCCCTTAATTGCTCAGCGTTATAAATTGAAATACATTTTAAGTCACTCTGCATAAAGGTGTCTGATAAATACCAGAAATGCAAATGTGGAAATTCAGCCCACATCGAGGCTTCTAGTGGAAATTACACTCGATGTCGTATTTGCGCGCCTACGCGTAATGACAGTAAATTACCAAGAGATCCTCCTTATAAACACAGTCCTGTGGCACAGCATGACGCAAACCCTGTGTGCTGGAGCCAAAGGCATAAAGATCATCGCTTCAAAGTGTTACAGCATTTCCTAACTAACTCCCTGTTACATATTAAACACGCCGCTTCATAGTAACACAGTATCACAGAACATCAACAGCTCGTGCCGACGCGCACAGAACTCTGATCCGGTGCCAATCTGCATGAAATACAACTTTCGGGCCACATTTTTGGGCGCTGACTTTGAGGATTCTCGGACCGGGTGGATGTCAATAAGACACGATCACTGAAGGTTTAGTCTCTGAAAGGGAAACTTACCCATTTCCGAAGCGCGCGGTCACGTCCTTAAAAACAAATCCATTCGGTGACATGAACGTGATCACAGATGACAAGTTTGCAAGCGGATAAAAACGGTGTTTATGAGGGGAAAATGGCGTCAACTGAAATCTCCCGACGTGCTCAAAAGCAACAACAATAAAAATAATAATAAATGAAGAATCGATCGAGAAGGAAATTGAAACGCGGATGCAGCACGAAATAAGAGTGAAGCAGAGGAGACGTGCGACGAGCTGCAGGGTTTGTGTTCCTCAATTGGACCCAGAGTTCAACTGCAGGGGGGAAAAACACAACACCGTCCTACTGCACTGCACTGATCCTCTTCTCTTCTCTCGAATCACACACACACTCGGGGGTGGATCGACTGGATCCTTTTCCACTGCGGAGGAAAAAAAAAAAACAAACGTAATATCCAAAGTCCTGCTCGTGTTGCGCCACGACTGAATAGCAGTCATGCAAAATAAAAAAAATAATAATAAAATAAAAGAATAATAATAATAATAATAAAATCCTGGTTTTGGTATTTCCTCAGTTTTTATATGAGTTCGATCGGACTTAGGTATGGCGTCTAGCTCCTCTGGACTCCATCTGTATGTGTATGTATGTGTGTGTGTGTGTGTGTGTGTGTGTGTAGTCTGTGTGTGCGCGCGCGCGTGCGTGCGTGTGCGTGTCGAGTCCCGCAGCAGGTTTTTTTTTCTGATAATGATCTTGCAGAAACACGCGCTGGGATTTTGTTTGAAGCGCGAGTCCTCGCGCGCGCTGCTCAGTGGCGCCACTTCCTGTCCGCTTTGGAGCACAGCGTTAGCCTGATGCTAATGACATTCTGTCACTAATAAAGTCGCTAGCTAGTATCGTTAGCTACACGTTTTCTAAAACTATATATATATATATATATATATATATATTATATATATATATATATATATATATATATATATATATATATATATATATATATATATATATATTTAGAGCCATGTGTGCACTGAACTAACTTACAGGACAATAACAGAGTAAATTAATAGGCTCTGTAACATTAGCCCTTATTCAATATCTACTTGTTATTAATGATAGACTTGTAAGTGTCACCAACACTATTAACGGTTTTATTTGATTTCTTAAAAGAGGTGTGTGTGTGTGTGTGTGTGTGTGTGTGTGTGTGTGTGTGTGTGTGTGTGTGTGGGAGATTATACATAAACACTGGCAAAGGCAGAGTCTCACTACTCACTTATTACAAGCTTTTGCTTTGTCGTTCTGCCCTTTCATAAAGAGGCTTTAGTGCATAACATTTTATGGCTCCTTGCCTTGTTATTTCCATCCCTGGCACCAGGCCATTGTTGCAGTATTGTTAGAGGTGCCAAAGATGAGCATAACAACAACAGACAGGCTGATGACTAAATGAAACCTTTCTGAGCTGATTAAAGAATATTGCTTTCTCCTTTCAACGTCACCTGTTATTCGTTGCAGGTAGAAAATTGTCCTTAGACATGCACAAAAGGACTGTGCACAAATGCACTGCTGTTTGAGTCATAAACCAGAAAATCCAGAATAGGATCCAAACACACAAGATGATATCTGAAGAATGAGCCTGAGAAAATAGCATATGCAAATATGCACATAGTTTGATAAACTTTGAACAAATTAACATGGTACAATTATTACTAGAACAATATGAGACCCTTTTGTTTTAACATAAAATTCAGAGTGTTGTTGGTTTTTTGTTTTACCAGCTATTCGTGCCCTACTGATATTCATTCATTCTCTACCGCTTATCCGAACTACCTCGGGTCACGGGCGTCTCAGGCGTCATCGGGCATCAAGGCAGGATACACCCTGGACGGAGTGCCAACCCATCGCAGGGCACAAACACACACACACACACTCTCTTTCAATCACGCAATCCGGACAATTTTCAAGAGATGCCATTCAACCTACCATGCATAACTTTGGACCGGGGGAGGAAACCGGAGTACCCGGAGGAAACCCCCGAGGCACGGGGAGAACATGCAAACTCCACACACACAAAGCGTAGGCGGGAATCGAACCCCCAACCCTGGAGGTGTGAGGCGAACGTACCAACCACTAAGCCAACCTGCCCCCTCCTACTGATATTAAATTTACAAATATATAGTAAAGCAAAGTTGAAAAAAAACTGCTATCAAAGTGTCAATGAGTCATAACAACTTTTGTCAATGAGTCATAATAGCTGTTACATAAAAATAACATTGATAAAACCTAAATAAAATCTACAGCACTGTTCCAACCCACATTAACTCCACTATACCTTGAAATATAATCATTCAAATACTTTTGAAATCTTATTAATTTTGCATTGATGTGCGCAATCCATTTAACATCTCATGCTTGAAATGCCTTTTTTTCACGAGTCATCCATTACAGATTATGAAAAAAATTGTTTTCTGGCATCTTACTTGTGGTAAATTCTCCCACATTCACACTCAGTGTGTTGAATCCACTACAACCCTAACAAGGATAACGAATAAAAATAACTCAAGATGACTGATTGAATGAATGACATTAATCCTGAAGCATTCTTTACTAATGAGTGTCTCTTTTACATTGAACTGCATAGAAAGCAATCCAAAACTTTTTTTTTTCAAAAGTGTACTAGTATAGTGTAACTATATAATTAAACAACTTGTGTAAGTATCTAATGTCACTTAAAGTTATCAATATTGTCTAAATCACAAATCAATATCAGTAATATGTGTTCGTAAAAGCCAAAGCCAAAATGTCATTTTCTATTAAATGAAAAACTGCAACAAAAAAAAAATGCTCAGGTCCTCAAACCCCATGCTTCATGTTTATACGGATGAAAAATTCTCTAACAAGGACACACGCTATGTTGGGCATACAGTAATTGGGGTCTACCTATGGACCATTAAAATGTAAAAAATGTGATCAGCAGAAAGAAAAGAACATACAATTCCACCCAAGTATAAAAAATCATTTCCCAGCTTTTTTTAAATCAATAGTTAAGAAGCAAAAACAGTATCTCACAACACAGACATTGCCAAAAAAAAAAGGCCACCCACAAAACTGAGCATCCATGCATGAGGGGAAACCATAGACATGCCAACAATAAGAATTTGAACAATTTGAAGAATTGCTTCAGTCATTTCAGTGGTTGAAAAAGGAGTAAAGTACACCAGTCCAAAGTAAGAGATTTTTGTGAAACTGGCCTGTGTGGGAGGGTGCCAGGAAGAAGCCATTACTCAAAAAGAGTCATGTGAATGTACATCTGGAGTACTGTATCTCTGAAAGTAAGAAAGTAAGTGAGTGAGAGTGTGACCTAGCTACAATGTGGGAAAATTTCTTGTAGTCAAAATCAGACCAAGATAAATCTTTTTGGCCAAAATTCAAAGTACTGTGTGTGGTGCAATCCTCATGCTTCAAGAAACAACATTCCCAAAGTAAAGTATGGAGTTGGCACAATGTTTATCAATAAGGAGAAATGAAATGTTGTTGAAAGTGAAAGAAGCAGAACAAGAACACAATACAAGGAAATGCTGTAGTAGTCTGCAAAGAAACTGAGACTTGGAGGAAAGTCAGTGATGGCTAAAGTTATAAGGGATTGACTTAACAGTTAACAGTTGAGTTAACAGTAGCATCTCACAGCATCAAAAATACAGCATTAGCCAACTAATTGTCAGCAGAATGTTTAAATATGAACATATTTATTATGTTTAAGAGTAGAGTTTCCCTTTAATAACCTTCAAAGGAGGGTTGCATGCCTCTGTAAATATAGGGATATACAGTATGGCACATTCCCTGTAAGAATATATATTATTCTTCTGATGCTCTTTGTGTAAGATGCTTTCCGCACAATATATCCTTTCAAAAGTTAGTCAATAATATTGGTTAACATCCAGTCATGAGGAAGGCCTTGCCTGCAGAACTAACGCAATG
The DNA here is from genome assembly GCF_030014155.1 of Tachysurus vachellii. Taxonomy (NCBI): domain Eukaryota; kingdom Metazoa; phylum Chordata; class Actinopteri; order Siluriformes; family Bagridae; genus Tachysurus; species Tachysurus vachellii. The sequence goes on along the minus strand of NC_083471.1, from coordinate 16,445,358 downwards.
TGGATACAAATGCAATTTCAGGCACTTAACAAGAGTAATAGAGCTTCACGCGAAAAGAATGAATGCTGACAGGGTAATTAATTTTCTTCTATCGTCTATTTTCATGCCGCTCTACATGCTTCACCTCTCTCAGACTTCATATGGGCTTATAGCTGAGCTGTGTATTGATTAGGAGGGTTTTGTAATGATACACTGAGACCTCTTCAATATAGAGGTCAGCTGCTGTTCCCCTGACAGCCAATCAATGTGTTGACTGCATTAGTAAATAATCCTCATAGGTCAAACCCAGGAAATCACAAAGACTGGCAGTGATGCAAAGAAGTCCGCCAATTTTTCCTCTGCAAATGTTGCCATGGATACCACATGCAAGGAGTTCAGAGACTCTCTGCATAAGACTATACATTTTTAATTCACTCAACACAAAGAGACACATCGATTTCAGCAGGGTGTTGTTTGCTTGTCTTTATTTCAACTACCCTGGAAACGATTCCTGTACTAAAATAGAAAATAATTGAGTATTCAAGTGACATTTCAGTGAATATTTGATATGAGTCAGACATTCTGCTAACTATACATACATTGTCAGTGATACAAACAATAATTAATGTTGGGACACAATAGTCTGAATGCAGTGCAAGAGTTTATATCATAATTATCCAGATTGGCATTCCTTTTATAGCATATAAAAGAAATAATATCATCTACTCCTCAGTTATGAAATCAGAGCCTATTAGATATGTTTAGCTGATGTTTTGAAAATGTCAGCAGTTTCTAAATTACTCTGGATATGAATGAATTTAGATAACCCTGTTTTCATACCTGACACTGCATGATGACATGTTAATCAGTCTGAGTTAAGCAATGCACATTTGATCAGAGAAATAATGACTCTGGTGTCTAAACTAGACAGCTGTTTGGCAGCAGTCAGCTTTTTTTTTAAGACACTGCTTACTCATCACTGGAATGAATGTGCAACACCAGAGTGTGTTGATTTGGTTTCACAGTTTAACATCTACTCGCTCACCAACACACCTAACAGTCATGGAATGAATCATTTTAAAGCTGAACAGTGAGTGAAATGACTAACATGTTCATCCAGCTTGACTGATCTGAGTCAGGTTGCTGTACCAAAGCTTGGTTTAATCTTTGTGCAAATTAAAAAAGCCACACAAAACAGGGTGATTGGTGTGAGATTAAAAATATGCAAACAAAGATAGGTTTTATGATCAGGGATGGATTATTATGCATTGTGCGAATGATGGAGGTAACACTACAAAGTTGTTGCATCATATTTCGTTTAATATTTGTAACGATGTGGCCTGGTGTCTCAAAAAAGCGTACATGAAAATGAAACATCTCATTTAGGTTTAGTTTAACAGATTTCTTGCAATTAAGTGGTTGCAAAAATGCATTTGTGTCATGAAACCACACCGAAATCATTTTGTAATTTGAGGACGCAGAATCGAACAGCAGTTGGGGAAATTTATCTGATGGGGTTAGTGCACCAAACCACAAATGTGTTTATCAAAGTCAGAGGAAATGGGCGTTCTCTAAAGAAAAGAGCCTAAGCCAACCACTTCCTGTTAAGATGGGAAACTTCTGATGGTGTTATAAAATGTACAGTAAACAAGTCAAACAAAAAAGGTATTGAAAAGGAAGCAAGACTAAGATTAAAGGAGGACGATCCTTTAGTAATGGTTTTAGTAATCAATTTGCAGATAAACATATTTGACCTTATTGTGTTACATTAAATGTTTTATTTTCTAATTCCTTTCAGAGTAGAGTATCACTTGCTGTAAAGGCAATTTGCACTGAATTTCACACTCAATGAATTTAAAAAGAGATGAAAAAAACTATGAACAAAACACACTTATCGCCTGTCAGTTTGCTAATTAGCTTCATGTAACTGTCAAAGAATATAATTTTATCATTTTATTCATTTGAGATATTTTTCCATTTAGATGGATATATTTGAAATCATAATAACAGGGAAAATATGGCTTTTGAGATGTGTTAACGAGGTGTAATAACAAATCATCTGCAAGTTTGTGTCCTAAATTCTACTTATTACTCACATAAACATACATGATCACATCCAGATGAAGTACTGAAGACTTGTAGCAATGAACAGCTTTCTCAGAAAAAAAGGCACTAAACTGAATTGTTCCCTGTTGGGGCAACAGCATCAAATGTACACTTTCAGTATCTTCAGTACTATGCATCCTTTATGTAAAAATGTGCAGTTGTATACAGTACCATTAAAGCTTTAATGTAAATATTTATATAAACATATAAACACATTCCAAATATCAAAAATATATATGGGACCACCTCAGAAAAAAAGGGAAGGTACAGGTTAGTATGCTTCTTGTCTGTCTATCTATCTATCTATCTATCTATCTATCTATCTATCTATCTATCTATCTATCTATCTCTCTCTCTCTCTCTCTCTCTCTATATATATATATATATATATATATATATATATATATATATATATATATATATATATATATATATATATATATATATGAATGTAGGTATATGTGCGTTGATTTTTCAAAAGGACACTAGCGCCATCTGCAGGAAGTACGTGTTAAATATCACAATAAACTTGAGCTTAAGCTACTTTTCCTTCTTGCTTGAGGCTTGAGTGAAATGAACAACTGAAATGAACTTCTTAGTCCCCTTTGTGCTTTAATGAAAGCGTGCATTTGAGCTGACACAAACTCTACGTGTTTGTGTAAAAACATATAATCCATTTTAGATCAAATCCATCAGTCGTCTGTAGACACGCTGCAGTAAAAGAGATTAGACATGAGGAATATCTGATCTTTTTCTCCCTTTTTCAGATTTAAATATAATATAGAAATTTAAAAACAAATATAATATAGTGTAATGAACATAAAGCACGAAAATCTCTTCAAGATCACAACAGCTTCAGTCTTAAGTTTATGGCCCACTTAATGAATATAAACTCTATTAAATACCTCTGTATCATAGACATTATACGTGCAGAGGTAAAGGAAAGAAAGAAAGAAAGAAAGAAAGAAAGAAAGAAAGAAAGAAAGAAAGAAAGAAAATAGCAACAGGGAAAATAAATACAGCAGCTAAAAAGGCATTGTAATGCAGCCAGTGATCGACAGTGTTGTTCGGTTGGGTGTTGAATCATGCTAAATAAAATGTCAATGTAATGAATAATCAGGGCCCTTCCTTTCTCATGCTTCACGAGGAGCAGCAGCACAAAGAAATTGTGAACCTTTTTATTCTTGCCCATTCCTAAGAGTGTGCAATTTTCTCAAAACTTCTTACAACAGCTGTATACTGTATGCATGACTGCAGTGGGCTACAATATAAAGAAATACATATGGAGATGCAGTCTAGAGGGCATGTCATTCTGTGTAAACACTGGTCATGACTGTCCCTGACTGGCTGCATGAACCTCCAGCTCTGAGCTTGTTATTGTTAACTCACAGCCTTGCCTTCATACCATGTCATTTATTTCTCCTGTGACCACTGTTAGGGCTCTTGCACTTGGATTCACAAAACTACTAAATAATGAGACAGTTAAATACAAGTAAAACAAACGTAGGCACCAAAAAGAAACCTTATACTGATATTGAGATCATTTTAAAAACAGGACTCAAACACAAACTTTACAGTACACTTTACCTTCCTACTTCATAGTGACTCCTACTTTATTGATATGAAGGTGCATTAAGATCTATTCATTAGTAACTACATGAAAATATGAATAAAGAGATAAAATTACATTATAAATATACATCAAATCTCATGAAGATAGAATGATGGTAAGGAAATAAAGGTAAGATCACCACTTCAGTCACAGTTTAACATTTCATTCACTACATTTTTAAGCACTATTGTACCAGGACAACGTTGTTTCCAGGAGAGAATCAACCTTCTCTCTCTATTGGTTCGTCTGAAGAAAAGGAAACTGGCTCATTTGTTTAACAACTAATTTTATTTCAAAATGTTTAATTAACACAGTAGGTATTTAAAAAAATCTAGATTCATTTACAATTACATTTACTATTTTCAGAATTCAGTTAATTGTTTTATTAAAAGATTTGTGTAACTGGAGACTTAGACTTCATTATTATATTCTAATTTTATTCATACATGTTAAGAAAGTAAGTATAACATTTCTTTTCACATGTATTAACTTTACATAAGTCACCTATATTGACCACATCTTTGAATAAGAGTTGATACTGTTGATTATTTCAAAACCTTCAGTAGTTTAAGACCATGTGTTATATATAATTTCTAATATATTCAATCTCACAGTTTAATTACAAATGCTTTTTTATTTATCATAACCTACATTACAAAATGTCAGCCATATTACTTTATATTACTGGCCATGTTTTAATAATAATTAACAGAGTAGACATTTTTCGCCTTACATGACAAAATTGTAAATAAAAATGAGTGAAATCTTTCTGGGGGGGCACAGTGGCTTAGTGGTTAGCACGTTCACCTCACACCTCCAGGGTCGAGGTTCGATTCCCACCTCCACCTTGTGTGTGTGGAGTTTGCATGTTCTCCCCGTGCCTCGGGGGTTTCCTCCGGGTACTCCGGTTTCCTCCCTCGGTCCAAAGACATGCATGGTAGGTTGATTGGCATGTCTGGAAAATTGTCCCTAGTGTGTGATTGCGTGAGTGAATGAGTGTGTGTGCCCTGCGATGGGTTGGCACTCCGTCCATGGTGTATCCTGCCTTGATGCCCGATGTCACCTGAGATAGGCACAGGCTCCCCGTGACCCTAGGTAGTTCGGATAAGCGGTAGAAGATGAATGAATGAATGAATGAATGAATGAAATTTTTCTAAATATTAGAGTTCACTCACTCACTCATTTTCTACCGCTTATCCGAACTACTTCGGGTCATGGGGAGCCTGTGCATGTCTCAGGCGTCATCGGGCATCAAGGCAGGATACACCCTGGATGGAGTGCCAACCCATCACAGGGCACACACACACTCTCATTCACTCACACACTCACACACTACGGACAATTTTCCAGAGATGCCAATCAACCTACCATGCATGTCTTTGGACCGGGGGAGGAAACCGGAGTACGCGGAGGAAACCCCCGAGGCACGGGGAGAAAATGCGAACTCCACACACACAAGGTGGAGGCGGGATGTTTTTTTTAGTATGCTTTTTCCTAAAAGATTTATATATATATATATATATATATATATATATATATATATATATATATATATATATATATATATATATATATATATATATAGTTTTCATAATTATTATTATTAGGGACATTTGATGTATTTTAAAGAAAATCTAAACTATAAGAATTGTTGTTAAGTTACAGGAAATGACATTAGAATTTATGACATTTCTAACTATAATTTCGGAAATTATATCCAAGATTACAGCTGTGACTTAAAAGATGCCTACAATGATCATTTTCCGTGTTTTTTTATTTTATTTATTTTTTTTATTTTTAATAATCCTCTTTTTTGATTTAGCCTTAAACACATTATTAACGCGCCCTCGTGTTCCTAAGGACTCTTGTTTCACCCGGAAGTATTTGGAGATCTTTAACTCAGCTGCAAGTCGGCGTTTGAACAAAGGACTGAAACAGAAAACATGGCTTTGGACGTCAAGTCCAGAGCTAAACGATATGAAAAACTGGACTTTCTCGGAGAGGGTCAGGTAAATTACATTGTTAGGAGTAGTATGTGCTTTAATTTGCGTTTCACAACAGACCTCGTGTGAATAGAACACAGTTAGCTTAGCAATGTAGCCACATAATCAACACCAGTGTAGGTTTGTGCTGCAGTTACAGAGATCAGCAGCTCCGCCTGGGAGCTTCAGCTTTCATTACGTTCTGCAGTGAAACATAATAATATATAATATAAACATAATAATAATAATAAACATAGAAATATCACTTATAATACTCATAATAATATAATATAGTACTTATAATAATAATAAGATAATATAATACTCAAAATAATGTAATATAATATTATACTTATAATAATATAATATAATACCCATAATAATATAATATAATACTCAATAATATAATATACTCATAATACTCATAATATAATATATAATACTCATAATAATATAATACTCATAATAATATAATATAATATATAATATAATACTCATAATAATATAATATAGTACTCATAATAATATAATACTCAATACTGTGGTGATAAAAATGAAAACATAGCAAATTGACTATAAATTGTACAGAAGTGTCTTTGCACAAGATTGTAAATATAACCAAAACTTTTTCTTTTTTCTACTGCCCTCTTTGACCTGGATATGCACAGTAAATTTGTTATTAATAAAAAAAAAAAAAAACTTTCTACTTGTGCTCCTGTGTGCAAAACCTCCAGTTCAAAGCATGTCATTTGTATGGATTACTGACTGCACTTACATTTCTGGAATATACTGTTGAGATTAAATTGCTATTTATTTATTTATTTATTTATTTATTTATTTATTTATTTAAGCATTTAGTGGTCACTCTTATCCAGAGTTATAGAACTTAATCCAGCTTGTTGAGAAAAATGTTTGTGTAAATCGTTTGCTTTGTATTATTGCAATTAATTGAAAAATACAGTCAAATAAAATACAGCGAGCCAAAACAAAACCTGTAAATAATCTCTCTCTCTCTCTCTCTCTCTCTCTCTCTCTCTCTCTCTCTCTCTCTCTCCCCCCCCCCCCCATGTCTTTGACATTTTTACCACTATTTTACCACCGTTTCTGATACTAATAGATAATAATACAGTGCCTGGTGTTCTGTGTCTTTTGCAGTTTGCCACAGTTTACAAGGCAAGAGACAAAATAAAAAACACCATCGTCGCGATTAAAAAGGTAAGACGTCGATTAGTGATTTTAATGGCTGTGGGATGTTTTTAGTTTAAGTCTCACTGTAAATGTGAGTAATTCAGTCATGCCTAAACTTTCCTCCAGTTTGCTGTAAGCAGTCAGGGTAAGACTCTGCCTCAATGCAAAACTGTTTTTTGCAAGACTAACAGCAGAGTCTTCACCTTGTGACTGTGATCCCAAAGTCACTGGTCTGTCCTTCACTTGGTTGCCTACTGTACATCTTTTTTTTTTCCTTGTGGTGTTCTTTAAGTTCCTAAAGCTCAGGGTGCTTTCTTTTGTGAAAGCTGCTCAGATCTCAGATTATGCCTTGTTCTGCTGATGTTTAAGGATCCTGTTCGCTACTGAGGATAAGAATCTCTCAAACTCACCAGACCATTTAATCTGTAAAATCTGTATAATCGGTATGTAAACACTGAGCTCTGTGTTCCTTCGCAAATGTTCAAAAGTGAGGCACAGCTCAGTGTTGCTAAGTTACAGAGAAGTCAGCTGACTCTCTGATAATTCACTTCATGATTCACTTTTTTAACGATTCCTTGATGTGATACAACAATAATCTCTACATATTATATTGCTAAATCCAGTGTTATTGTTGAATATGAATATGAATATATATATATATATATATATATATATATATATATATATATATATATATATATATATATATATATATATATATATATATATATATGTGTGTGTGTGTGTGTGTGTGTGTGTGTGTGTGTGTGTATAACTGCATAGTAATTGCATTATGGGTATTGTGGGATGGGGTGGCTGTGGGCCACAGAGAAGTCTGCCACCGTGGCTACTTCTGCACCTGTGTTAGAGGAAGGATGATGAACAGTCAGCCGTGCTGAGTCCAACAGTCTGAGATGTGCACATCACGCCTTGCTGTTAGTGCTTGTTAAAGATGTTACGGTCATAACCGATGTTGGCACTGATCACGTCATGTCCACAACTCTTTAGGTTCCTGAAATATACCGGAACATCCTGCCCTGAATGAGTCCGGTTATTGTTTATCTACAGTTCCTACACTGCTGCATGCTGATACAAACAATAAGCCACGTGACTGTTCTAATGACAGTCAAACATCAAGAGCAAGAGAATAATGAAGCTCATAATTACTGTCACTGTCAAGACGCACTCTTCTGATGGAGCTGCTTTAACAATAAGGAAATTAGCAAGCAACAAGGAATCAGATCTTTTTCTTTGAATCCTAATTCTTAACAATATGAGAGCAGGAAAGAGGAAGAACGTGGCCTTTTAGTGTCCTGTTAAAGCAGGTCACAGCATTTCACAAGAAACGATAGTGTGGAATATTCCCTAGTTTTGTAGGATAGCAAGAAAGTACAAATTGTGGAAGAAATATAACTAGGCGAAAATTATTTTCTTAAAAATCTACAACCATAAACATTCTTTTTATTGTTGATCAATTTAATATATTTGTAATATTTTAACCTGAAGATTAGGCAATTTTTTTTAGTTCATGATAATGCAGCAGCTTGTACAAAAACCTTACCTGCTTTGTTGCCTTTATCATTTTGGAGTAATGGTATGCAAACTTTTTCACACAACTTATCACTGATGATAAAAGTCCCGACTGTGATTAATCAAAGACTCATAAGCTTTCAGCAAATGATCCCTGCATCTTGAATATTGTCCTGAATTAAAGTAGCATGTGCAGTGTGTACTCACTCTCTCTCATTCATCTTCTACCGCTTATCCGAACTACCTCGGGTCACGGGGAGCCTGTGCCTATCTCAGGCGTCATCGGGCATCAAGGCAGGATACACCCTGGATGGAGTGCCAACCCATCGCAGGGCACACACACACTCTCATTCACTCACGCAATCACACACTACGAACAATTTTCCAGAGATGCCAATCAACCTACCATGCATGTCTTTGGACCGGGGGAGGAAACCGGAGTACCCGGAGGAAACCCCCGAGGCACGGGGAGAACATGCAAACTCCACACACACAAGGCGGAGGCGGGAATCGAACCCCCAACCCTGGAGGTGTGAGGCGAACGTGCTAACCACTAAGCCACCGTGCCCCCCTGCAGTGTGTACTAGAATTAGTAATTAATCTAGTAAGTAATCTGTGAGCATAGTGAAATGATTATTGTGATCATTTCATTGTCTTTCCTTTTTTTCTTTGTTTTTATTCCCAAACAGATTAAAGTCGGACACAGAACAGAGGCAAAAGACGGTTTGTACCCAAAGCTAGCTTATTTGCTTGAAAGAACAATCTCATGGTTAATATAATTAATAGATAAGAAAAACCTTTTAAAAAATCTTTTATTGTTTATTCCTCCTAAATTTGATCTCATTTGTGTCGTTTCAGGAATCAACAGAACAGCCCTGAGAGAAATCAAGCTGCTGCAGGAGTTGAGTCATCCAAATATTATTGGAGTAAGTGCATGTAGAATTGTTCAGTGGCTTTAACCAAAGTTTATCAGGAATACAGACTGACATGAGGCAGACTTCATTCAGTTCAAATTTATTTGTGTAGAACTTTAAAAAATGAATGTCACAAAGCAACTTTCCAGCTTTTTCACATCAATCGTTGGAAATCAGTCTTCCTCTGTAAAAGTTACACAATGCCTCCTAACAGAAAGCTTTGCAATATCAGTGATAAGTTTTGTTAAAAATAAAAACACTTTTTAAATTGGTTTAATTATCTGTAGCATCAGACACAGTCCCTCTGAATAATAGTTACTATAGAAATAATAATGACTAAAACTAATAAGGTTAGAACAACTGCATTAATCATTAATGTGAACCTTCGGTGTTACAGTCAGACTTATTCCTCAAGCTGTGCTGTTAGAGAATCAACCACTGTTGTGTGTAACTCGGTCATCTCAAAGCTCCTGGGTTTTTAAGGATGTATTTTTGTACAGTATACATCATGTTATAAACCTTTATAATCTTTTGCCATTTCTGCAGCTCCTCGATGCCTTTGGACATAAATCCAACATCAGCCTCGTGTTTGACTACATGGAGACTGACTTGGAGGTAAACAATATAGCCAGTTTCCCATCCTCAAGATCTCTGGGTCTGCTATAAACTTATCGGAACGCGACCTTCTCAGACGTCAGCCTGAGAACTAATTGAATTTTGGCTGCACGGGCAAGCAGAGTTTCCTAATAGCACTTTAAAAATCAATGTAGCCACCTTTATCACTTCAGCTAAGTCCTTATTATGACTCTAGAGGACAAACTGAACCAAAAGACTAAACCATGTGATGTGATTGCAAAATATGAAGTGTTGCTTTTTTTAGTTAGTTTTTTTAACCTGTTGTTCATAGGAAAATAGTGTGAGGACAATATTCATTTATTCATTTGGTCATGTATTATTTAGAGAGGGTTTTTTCTTTAATGGACTGTTATCTTCTCCTCACTTGTTAGATCTTTTGTTTTTATGAAAGTAATGGTTTGTGCGATACCTATTTCTGATCGTCCGCTGAATTATTATTAATTATCAATTACACATTGGTCGTATCGTTCTATTGTTCAAAATGTTTTCATATATAATGGTTACTAATCATAAATCTTGGTAGTTGCTGGGTAAATTCTGAAACTTTCCCTTACTGTGTTCTACTACTTCATAATAAAGAAGACTTTAGCTGGTTCTAATGCTTTTCAACAAACTGTGGTTTTCTGTCTGCTTTAATGACGCACGTGCAGAATATCATCAAATGCTTTTCTGTTTCAGGTTATCATAAAGGATACAAGTCTTGTACTGACGCCAGCCAACATTAAAGCCTACATCCTGATGACGCTGCAGGGTCTGGAGTACTTGCACCATCACTGGATCCTACACAGGGTCAGCACAAAAGTTGATTCAAGCTCCGTTATATACCATGTCACCATTGCCAGAAGTTATTGATTAATTTTCTGACAGTAGTAAACGCTGCACACAAGACAATCCTACTTCCTAAGACAAATAAAACCGTTATTATATTCCATGTAATCGTTTATAACACAGCATGCTTGAATGCTCAAATCTGAGACACAGGTAGTTCTGGCTGTAACATGAACAACAGGTTAATATTAAAGCGCTCGTTCTAATACATTGTCATTTCTCTACTAACTGCTTCTACACACTGTTGTTCGTCTCCGGTGTCACGTTTGTGAGTCAGATGTACAGCTCTTCCATGACATTTCCCACCAGCGGAAGGTCTTCAGCAGAGAGGATCTTGTGATTTTTGGTTTTTCTTTGAGAGAGAGAAAGGGCAGGGAAGAGGAATAAAAGACTAACTTATTTTGTAGATGCTCTACATGATAATGTAACTGTAACTCAATAAAATGTATGATTCTGCATGAGAATAATGTACACCATGAGGTGTGTTCTACAGTAACGATCAGCTTCAGGCTGCTAGTTCACGCTGCTTCATGTCAGGACTCTTCACACCACCACAACATTACTTACTTGCTTATTCTTCAGTTATGAGCTCTCACTTATACCTTACACTTTACAATGAATCACTTTTGTAACCATTCCTGTCTGTTCTTCTAGGATTTGAAGCCAAATAATTTACTGCTTGATGAATATGGGGTTCTGAAACTAGCTGATTTTGGATTGGCCAAAGCCTTTGGGAGTCCTAACAGAGTTTATACACATCAAGTTGTGACCAGGTATTCATCTGACCAAGTCAGGTTTACAGACTAACTACAACATTTCTTATTTATTTTATGCAAAATTCCATCTTTACTTCCACACAGATGTGTAAAGAGTGTTTTATGGAATTGCATTTAATATTGTTTCAGATGGTACCGTGCCCCCGAGCTGCTCTTCGGAGCCAGGATGTATGGGGTGGGTGTGGACATGTGGGCAGTGGGCTGCATCCTCGCAGAACTCTTACTCCGAGTAAGTCACAATGCATTTATGGACATTAACTGCTTTATCCATGTGGCTCATGGTGGCTCTATTACTTAAGCGAAACAGACAAGTATTAAACCTACAGAGGTTCCCCAATTCAATAAATGTTCCATCTCAGTGCTCACATGATCAGTGTATAATAGTTTTTAGTAGAAACCAAATTACAACATATTAAGCATTGGCATGATGGATCCTTGTATCACAGCCTGTTTTTTTCCTTAAAGTTTATATAACTACATCTGGACCTACGTGTAACATTGTCATTATAAGGCTAATTGTTACATAATGTATGATTCAAGAACTTTAGCTGTACCATTAGTTTATCCTACAAGGCATTTAATGATGCTACTCATGTCATTAGATGCACTTTTGTGTGTATGTGCAGCTAAATGTGTTTAACATGTTTTATTCAGTGTATTAAAATGATCTTTGATGACCTTGATGTTTTAAGGTCCCTTTTCTGGCTGGAGACTCTGACCTGGATCAGCTGACAAAGATTTTTGAAGCTCTTGGGACTCCAACAGAAGAAACTTGGCCTGTAAATGCATTTAGACCTCACTGTGTTACACTATATGGCCAAATGTTTATGGGCACATGACCATCACCCTCATATGTGGTTCCTCCATAAAGTGTTGTTACAAAGTTGGAAGCATACAATTGGGGTGTAGGATGTTCTACTATCTTGTGGCATTGCAGTTTTTCTTCACCGGAGCCACGAGGCCCAAACTTGTTCCAGCATGACAATGCATCTGTGTACAAAACGAGCTCCATTGTTGTCAATGTTGGAACGGAAGAATCCAAGTGGGATTTTGGATCAATTGGGTCACTGACTCTTGTTCAGTCAGGACATACGAGTGTGATGGTCAGATATCCACAAACTTTTATAATTCTTTTTTTTTTTTTTTTTTTATCAGTGACTGATATAAATCAGAGGCTAACTGCTTGTGTTGGTTTGTTTTTAGGGCATGACCAATCTCCCAGATTACGTCTCCTTTAAACCGTTTCCTGGTACACCTTTAGAGCACATTTTCAGCGCAGCGAGCGATGACCTCCTGGAGCTCCTGAAGGGCTTGTTTACCTATAACCCCTGCACCCGCCTAACCGCATCAGGGGTAACCAACACACAGCTGCTTTCCTTAACTAAGATCAATTCAAACTCTAAATTATAGTTTCTAGTGTCTAGTGACCTTGAGTGCAGACTACACAGCCTTTACAATCACAGGATTAATGACCCACACTCGCTTTCCAGTGAAACCATTTCGGAAAACCTTCGTACAATTTTTCACTTGAGAGATTCCGACCGATCCCTGTGCTCGATCACCAAATCACACTTTCTCAAGGAAATAAACACTGTTGTGGAAATATTGGTTGGGAAAATGCAGGTGATGAGAATCGGTTGTTTTGCAAAGAGAACTGGATTAGGTCTAATAATGGAATAATGTTGCCCTTTTTTTGGGCTGTTCCTAAAGAAAGTTATTGCAAATCATAGAAAAGTGTAGTAAACATGTATAATCAGATTATAAACAGATCTAATGGCATTGCAAGATATTTATGAAATTCCACATTTTGGATGTGAATCAGCAAAACATTTTTTGTTATGCTTTCTCAATTATTTGAAGTCAAATCTATTTCTCTAATTATTTTTTTTCTAATTATTTGAAGTCTATTTAATCATCGTATTGAAAGTATATATTGAAGAAACAAGCGAATATTTTCAATAGGTTGTATTGGAGTTCCTCTCAGTAGTTTTGTGTTGAAACAGACAGATAGCAGGTTTTAGTGCCATTTGGGAGAAATTCCCAGATAAGATGTGTTGGGAACATTGACCCTATTGTGAACCGTTTAATATACTGAGCGAACCTCTGACGGTTCATATTTATATGCTATGTGAAATGTTCACCGTGTGAAGATGCTTCTCTGGATGGTGAGATTAAAAAAAAAGTTTAATGACTATCAGAACTAAATGGTGCAGGAAGAAGTCAATTACTAGTCACAGCGAGCGAAAGTGATACTAACAGGGTTGAGTTCACACCAGAGCTCTCTCTTACCCTGGAGGAATGAAGAGTTTCATCCAAATTGAAAATGGAAACCTCTTTATCCTGCATCATTATGCAGTCGATTTGCAGTTACATCCTGCTTGTTCAGCACCTTCACATCTAAACTGTGAAACAAGTCTCATGAATGTCTCTGCGTGTGAGCGTGTCTGCGTGTGTGTCTGTGCGTGTCTGCGTGTGTGTGCGTGTCTGCGTGTGTGTGCGTGTCTGCGCGTGCGTGTCCGCGCGCGTGCGTGTGCCTGCGCGTGCGTGTGCCTGCGCGTGCGTGTCTGCGCGCGTGCGTGTCTGCGCGCGTGTGTGTCTGCGCGCGTGTGTGTCTGCGCGCGTGTGTGTCTGCGCGCGTGTGTGTCTGCGCGCGTGTGTGTCTGCGCGCGCGTGTGTGTCTGCGCGCGCGTGTGTGTCTGCGTGTGTGTCTGCGCGCGCGCGTGTGTCTGCGCGCGTGTGTCTGCGCGCGTGTGTCTGCGCGCGTGTGTCTGCGCGCGTGTGTGTCTGCGCGCGTGTGTGTCTGCGCGCGTGTGTGTCTGCGCGCGCGCGTGTCTGCGCGTGTCTGTCTGCGCGTGCGCGTGTCTGCGCGTGTCTGTCTGCGCGCGCGTGTGTCTGCGCGCGCGCGTGTCTGCGCGTGTCTGTCTGCGCGCGTGTCTGCGCGTGTGCGTGCGTCTGCATGTGTGTGTTCGCATCTGCGTGTGTGTGTCTGCGTGTGTGTGTGTTTCTTTTCACTCTAGAAGATTTCACAATTACATGTTTGTTTATTGTAGGCTTTGAAGATGCAGTATTTCAGCCAGAAGCCAGCACCTACCCCAGGCCCTCAGCTTCCCCGACCAAACTGTTCAGCAGAAGCTCTAAAAGAAAAAGAAAATCTCACCATCGGCATTAAAAGAAAACGGGACACTATCGAACAAGGTGAGAACACGTGTAACGGTTTAAAAGGTTTGTTTCCATACAAAACATTCAGTATGTACAAAACATAATGTAATGTAAAGAAGGACTGAAGCAGCTGTAGTGCAATTTAGTGTGTTTGACATTTACCTTTGAATTCTTAAATCTGATTGGTCAGTGGCTGTTTATCAACTTTCTAGCACAAAAAAAATTTTTGTTTAATTAATTAAAAAAACCAACCCAAGATCATTTATCTAGTGAAGGTTTATGTAACATTTCAAGAAGCAAATTTCAGGGTGAGCACTTATAATGGTCATTAAGGAGGCTTTCACACTTTCCTGAAACTCACTGTTCTGAAAGCTGTACTCAGGTCTGCATTTATTCAGTAAGTTAAGTAACCTGTGCATAAGATTTAACCAGTGTCATCATTAGTTCCCACAAACTAATTTAAAGTGGCAAGGGAACTGCCTTAATAGCGCCAAAATAGTAAAAGAAAAATAAATAAATAAATTATGGTCAGTCTATTTGGTTGTGTTCTCTATGTGCGTTTGTGATGTAAGATGAACACATACACCGGGGTTCTGATAGAATCAAGTGAGACAGCAAGCAGAATAACTGCAGGGGTGAACCGGGTACATGCCAAGTGTGATCTATGTCTGTCCAACTTTCAGTCATCTTTAGAACTCAGTAAATGTTTGCTTGGACTATGATTTAGACTGATTATAGATTTTTGTGTTATTTACTCTTTAGGCACTCTGAAGAAAAAGCTGGTGTTTTAGGTCATGTGGTTTGGAGACATTCGTCTGCTTTTGAGCCGTACGGCCTCTAGTGCTGCTGCAGACGTCCTCTAATAAATACATTGGTCAGCCTTTCAAGTAACTAATTGTGACTGCTGGAACGGGCATATTTATGTTGATTCGATCAATCATATTTTTTCAGTTATTTTTATACACATGGTATGTAATTAAATTATAGTGAAAAAATGCTAAATTTGTGTACTGATTGAATTTCAAACTTTTAGAGCACACGTTCATTTAGACTCAAAGTTCAGGTCAAAGAAAATTCAGTTGCTTCCTTCATTTGGCAGATTTAATATCCAACCTTTCAAGAAACCTTCTTTTTATTTTTTAAAACATGTAGACACGTTAACATTGCTTGGGAAAAAGAACTCTCAGCTGTCCGATCAGCAGCCCAAGAACTTCTGAAGTTTTTCACCAAAAGACACGTCCATTGTTTCATGATGTCCATGTCTGTAATCATTTTTCCTTAACTTTAATAATGGATTTCTAGAATTTTGACTCCAATTCAATCATGCTGTACAGGAATTTTAGTAGCAGGCATTGTGACAAAGCTTCCTGATGTAGTTTTGGACCCTGATGAATAAACCAAAGGTGGCAGTGGTGAGGAAAGACACCTTGAGACTATATTAAAAAGAAGCCTTGAGAAGATCTGGACTCAAAATTGTACCCACACTTTTCTGGTTGGACAAGATAGGATTATAAATCAGTACTCTTCTACCTGCTCTGAAGTGTGTTGAAAGGATAATGAGTATATGGCCAATGAGTCTTATGAGATCATGATCACAACATCTGTCCTTAGGTACAAGTGTACAGCATGACGGTAAGTCAACACTAGTTATTACAAGTATGAATTGAGCTTCAAGCTCTGTTGGAATTTTTTCTCTGGAAACTGAGAAATGTCTGAAATGTTTGTCGCACTACTTCTCATGTAAACGTTTTTACACTGATTCATTTCTTGGCAATCAAGCTGGGAAGGAGGTGCTGTTTTACACAAGCTTGTTTGCAGGTAAGTGTTGTGCTTGACGCAATTATTCATCACATTCTGGTGTGAAGGGCATCCAAAAAGTACACGCTATTGTGGCTGGCATCCAGCCATGCCAGCGTTACTTTTTTTTTTTTTTTGAAGGGCACTAGATCTGAAATGGGTGTGTGACTAAAATAATACGGGTCCACTTTAGGACTAATGGAGAACAGCTCAGTTACATGTGCATAACAACTCGAAACGACATCTTAGTCCTTAATCTTAGCTTACTGTACCTCAATTTAAAGCTTAAATTATGATTTAATATAGTTAACATATAGGTACATGGTACACTCTGTCACAGTAGATAACTATACTATACTTTTCTCTAAATAAGAGCCGACTGTCAGATTTACATTTACAGCATTTAGCATACGCCCTTATCCACAGCGACTTACATTATCTCATTTTTGTACAACTGAGGGTTAAGGGCCTTGCTCAGGAGCCCAACAGTGGCAGCTTGGTGGACCTGAGATAGAACTCTCAACCTTCCGATTGGTCCAACACCTTAACCTTAAGGTTCTTTAGACCATCTGCGCGGCGATCCGAGTACCGGTACTTCCGTTACCGGGTCTCAAAGTGGCCTTTTTTCCCATAGACTCCCATTATAAAATTTGGAGGTTTAAAACTCGGCAAGCTTTTGAACTGTCTACACCAAACTCGGCCAGCTCCTTTACGGTGATACTCTGAACAAACTTTTAAATTGGTGTACCGACTGGCCTTCCGGTTGTGCCGCAGCCCCGCACCCAAATATACAGAATCAAAAAACTTTTTACAACATAGACATGTGACACATCAAAACACTCAGAACAATGAGGGGAACTTCCTCACGGGTATTCTGATGACGTCACGTGATGTCACGTGAAAATAACAAATTTGCACAACATGGGCATGTGACTTATCAAAACACTCAGCACAATAAGGGGACCTACCTCACGGGTATTCTGATGACGTCACGTGAAAACAAAAAACATTAGCACAAAATGGACATGTGGCATATCAAAACACTCAGCTCAAGGAGTGGAATTGCGTCACAGGTTTTCGGATGACGTCACCTGCTCGTCTCCACTTGCCTCCAAATGTTTTGGCACCCTAGCGCTCCACTAGATTTCACAAGGTTTATGTCCACTTGCCTCCAAAAAGCACCAGCCTTTGCGAATACTTGCCTCGTCAAAGCCAACATCAAAGTTTGTTGCGATGAACTTTATAAATCTAGTTATTATTATTATTATTATTATGACGTCACACCCAGACTGTACATGCAGATAGACGCTACTGAACCTCGCAATAAAGTTCATTCTGGTTCCCGAACAGGAATTATTTTCCCCAATAACTCTGGTTATAGGCTACAGGACAAACCATATATTCATAGCTCTCTCTATATTTTTTTTTTCAGGCGATTCCTATGTCTCTCTAAAACACAGCCTGTTGCACTAAATGTCGCACAAATGCACAAGATTCTCCTAGCAATCGATCTTGTTTCTCACATTACGAAGGCAAACGGTCCTTAGTATGTAGTTAACATTTGCGTATATTGTTAGCCGCTAACAATGTCTAGTAAGCTATAGTATCAAATTAGCATTTATGTAGCACGAGCTCTGTGGTGGTTGTTCCGATTGTGTCCTTGTTTTGGTGTGTAGCTTCCTAGATAGGGTGCAGGAGCCATGTTATCGAGGGCGCCTATAGAGGGAACACAGAGTGGAATCGAGACCGTCGTTTATTGTGTATTGGACACGCGCGGGGGAACGGTGCAGTGTGGCAGGGATTTTCTTCCTCCTCTTTCTGAGGAAAACATCTGTTCGGAGCTGTTCATGTAAATACGGATTTTTCGGACGGGTTTTTAAAGATGTGTTCCCCTTGCTGTTTATCTCAGGTGAGTGTCGGAGACGTTTAAACGTGTGAGGGAGAGATTTGAGGTAAAGAGCTGTAGCTTTTACTCGACTGTCTTATTTGGCTGGTTTTGTTTTGGACGTTTTTTTTTTGTTGTTTTTTTTTTTACAAAACTATCGCTAAGTAACTGCTTAGGTGTTGTAAATACGGATAAAATCTAAAAACGTCAAAACAAACCTTATTCTTCGTAAGTTATCTTGTCTCACGAATCTTTTGTCCGTGTGTAAAAAGAAGCGACGGGTTTATTCGGTTGTTAGCAAACAGGCTAATGGAAAGATATCAGTGCTCAAAGATCAAAGATCATCATATATATATATTTACACTGACTTTGTATTCAATTTATTTTAATTTTGTTAAATTCATGGTGTGGGAACTTTTGATAAGCTACAATAAGAGTTCGAGTTCAGTCAACACCGTTAAACTGAATGTACGTCTTTACAGCCAGCTGTGACTGCTGTTGTCCCAAAATACACCACCGTAAAGCATCATTAGCTTTAATATAAAGGAATAATCTCTTTCACACCAGTCACAAAACCATAAACTTGCATGTCACTGATTAGACGAACACGACTTTTAGGTTCAGACCTAATTACTGTGCCATGAAATCATCATTGATTAGATGTGATATTCTTCCCTATTTCATCCTTTACAGAAATTGGAACCTTGTTCCAGCACAAAACGAGTCCAAACTGACCAAATTTAGTCACAGGTAGCACAATTAGGCAACAGTTAAAGTAGAATGTAGCTGATCTGTGGAAAAGGAGAACAAAACATTTGTCAACATGATCTCTAACACATTCTCAGTGTGCTAATTTCTGCCTCAAGTGGCCCACATTTCCTTGTAGCCCCCTTTTGTGTGTTGCGTGATCCACGGGTGGTCTTTTCATTTCCTTGTTGGGTCCATGAGGCTGCTTGTTTGCATAAGATTAGCTGTGGAGAACGGCAGGCTGGCAGGCCTGGCTCATTAAAGGATAAGTCTGTCAGGAGTCACTGGCCCACAGGCGCCGGAGACAACCTCTCCACAGGGCATGATCGGATCACCCGCACCTTTTGTGCCCATTCACCTGATCACTTTCTTTTGTAGAATCAGGAGAAAACAAGTCTAGAGGTGTCTTTCAGATCCAGAAAAAGCTTTTCAGGACTGTTAAAAGGCACGCATACTGATTTGGAATCAGATGAATGCCTATGTTTAAAGCCAAAAACAACAGGAACAAGAAAAACACCCCATACATCAGAGATTAGGATGTGGGTCGTTTAGATTAGACTGAGACATTACAGCCTCTGAGATGCGCATTTTCCGGTATCTAGAACAAAGAAACATTTCTTGTTGTCCTTTGGAGGGTATTTTTATCTAAATAAAGTAAGCAGCCTGACTGGGTTGTGTCTGAGTAGTGCTTTGCTGGTGATAAGTTGGTGACTGCTTCATGATTCAGACAGAGTGATGTAATCTGTGTGCAACTAGGAGACCTCACTGGCATGTGAAATCCGTGAATTTACGAGAGATTTTTTTTTTTACATTTATAGTTATAGTGTAATAATTGTTGTAGATAAAGATAGCATGTATTACTGTATGAATTATCTAGAGTAGGGAAATTTATTGAAAACTTCTTGTTTACAATGGGAGTAAAAGGCCTGAATGTGGCTAGCAATTAAGTCCTTGGCTCTGTGTTGTTTTATGTAGCTTTGTGTTTTTTTTGTAGCACCATTGTCCTGGAGAAATGTTGTCTCATTCAAATGCACACTTTGCAAAGTTGAACTAAGGCCAGTTTTTTTCCCATACACCCAGACTTTTAGCACAGTGAGCGGATCCTCCCTTTAGTTAAACAGCAGATTGTTTTGATACCTTGTCACAGCTGAGATCTCAGCACTTGATTAAACTCCTCAGCACTTTTATATAAGAGAGCAGGGCTGGTGGCAGCATTACATTTTATTATTATATCACAACCTTAACACATAGTTTGTAGTGTATTGTATGACCATTTGTCACTGGTTTGTGTATGTAACATATTTAAGTTAGGTATCAGAGTCGTTATCAGGATGATGAGGTTGTGACTGAATGATCCACACTTTTGCAGTAGTAGTAGTAGCACCTCTTCAAGCAGTGGTGTGGGAAAGCATTGTGGGAAGTGCTATCTGTTGTCAGGCTGTTTTGGATTTCACACACGCCATCACATCTCATCTCATCTCATGTATGTGAGAGGCCACAGACTGAACTCTACTGCTGAAGGAAAATCGTTTACTCTTTTACTGTCTTTTCCCCCTAATGCTCCCCATTTGCAACTGAAAAAGACATTTCGCTCATCAGACAAATGATTGCAGAACAATCTCCATCCATCCATCAACGTCTTTAACCCATTGATCCGGGCCTGAAGGTGACCGTTTGAATGTTTAGTGTAACTATGGTCTCTGAAAGAAAGAAAAGTGTGTGTGTGTGTGTGTAAACAGTGCAGTAATACCAAGCCAAGCCGTGCACTTTCCCAGAGAACATGTCAGAGAAGGGTTTGTTTCAGCACTAGGTAAAATTTTTCCACGTTTCTACAGGGAGAATGGTGTATTTGTGGACCGTTACTAATAAAGATATTTAGTATTTATGTGGTTTGTCTTCAGGCCATTCTTTCAGTAAACAGTAAGTGACTGTTTTGAAGAATTTGGAAGAGGTTTGTCAGTATTGTTGTTTCCAGGCATAAGATAAAATGCATTTCAAGGTGCCGTGATTCATATGCAAAGATTGTTTGACGGCAAGGTGATGGTGTTTAGAATGATTGCCTCACACCTCTTGGGTTGGTGGTTTGATACCCAAATTGTCTGTAGTGTGTGTGTGGTGGCATCCTGTACATGGGGGGCTGCCCTGGGGTAGACTCCAGCTTTCTTGTGAGCCTGTGTGGGAAAAGTGCTACAATAAACAAATGGATTTTAGGTTAAATAACAAATTTGTGTCTACTGAAATCACAATGAATATTAAATAAACAAAAAAATCACGTTTCATCGTTGTTGTTTTTTTGTAACCACTGTCGCATTTTATGGGAATTTTTCTCTGATAGTGTTTTATTAACTCTACAATACAGTGGTATTAAGTCATGTTAGTTTGATTACCTAATACAACATTAAGGGACTTATTTAGATTGCCATACATCATAATATTATATTGTCAGCTCCCACTTTTTGGCTTCCTCAGTTATGATCCTGACTGAGTTAAACATGGGTCTGAACAGCACACTGGGGCCTGTACTTGCCATCTCAGTGAATTTTTGATTTCTCTGTCCCCTAAATACAGTAGTTGCCATCAGCCTCATCAACAACGTGCCAGTAGCAGCTTTCTCAGGGTAAAAGTGTCATTAATAGCTGCAAAACATCTGAATCTGCCATCGCAGTGTGGTGCTAAACAGCTGATGAGCTTCCAGAGAAGGTCAGCTTTGTGCTTTCGTTTTCATTCCATTCTGTTTATCGATGAATTGTTCCAGCAAGATGGATTTTTTTGTGTTGGATTATGGATCATAAACATGGTACTGCTTTTGAAAATAAGCACATGTGAGCTGATTGAGAAAAAGAACAACAAATGTAATCCTTCAAAGCAGAAAGATCAGAGTAGGAAATTGTTCAAATGAAAGCTTTACTGTGGAATCCTGGTCTCAGTGTGGAAATTACTGTTGTTTCTCAAGCTGAAACTTTTCCATGTAGTTGTAAAAATTCTCATCCACTGCGTTTTCCACTCTGGGGGAGTTTCCCAACAATACAAGTGAACGATACAAAGCCAAGAGGACTTCTGGACTTGAGAAGCTCTCAAGCTTTATTGTGTTGGATTCATGGTGCAGGTTAGTGTCCACATCACCTTTAACCCAGACCTCTTTGGACAGCTGGAAAGCACAAAAAGGAGGCTTTGGGAAAGGGCTTTGGAAGGGTTTTATTACTGTCTCAGTTGGAGGTAGTGGGGGATGGGCTTTCTCAAGGACGAAGGAGCTTCTTACAAGCATGAACCCAAGCACCTGCATGTTGAAAGGCCACAGAGAAATGAAGGCTTTCAGACCAGCCACCTGTCATCTTTAGCAGAACGAGTCACTATCAGCTTTTCTACCACTGTCTAGATCACATTACTGGAATTTCTTTTGTCCTTTGTGTCACTCTGTAGATTTCTGTCTCACATGGGTTAGACCTTTACCACACAAATAAACCTGTAATTGTTTATGCAAAAAAGAGCTCACAAGTCACAGACAAATACTTTTCTAGCCTTTCTGAGCACAAACACTTGTTCTAATTTCATTTCGATCCCTTTGTTGATTCATCTACAGTGTTGGACTTTACAAGTGTGGCAAAACACAATCCATACAGAAACCTGTTAATCACATACATGACTTTTCTATCAAATTCAATGTAAATGGGAATATTTCTGCAGTAAAGTCTCCTAGCAGCAGGTCTTTTAGAGGTTAGGTGCAGGTCTGCAGGAAAGTAACAATGAAAGCACAATCCGTCAGAAAACACAGTCAATGTTAACCGTGTGAATCTGTTTCAGAAGATAAAATGCACATCTCCATTAAATGATTCCGTGTGAGTCAGTTGGATTCAGGTCGAGTTTAAGCTTTCCACTTTTAGGAAAGGACTTTATACTTTGTTAGTCCACGACATAAGCATTGCTGCATTTTTTTTTTTTATTAATTCAAGTCATGAAAAAATCTGATGCTGGAACAACTGTATATATATTCATGAACATTTAGATGATAACAGGACGTGTCATAGGTGGATTTTATTTAAGTTGTGCATATAGCATTTAATGTCACAGTTTCCTTTTGCTTTTTTGTTAAAAAGTGAAATATTTTTCTGTTGACTTGGTGTGTTTGCGTATTAATCTCAGCGGTGCCAGCCAATCACAGGCCCCTGTAAACAGTGTGGTTAGAGGTTTTTACTGAGAGATTTGTGCTGCCCTGTGATGTAACATGAACAGCAGATCAAACAGAGGTGCTATGCTGGAGTTCACGTGTCTCAGCGGAATAACCGGATGGTCTGTTTTCCTCATGTTGAATAATAAGTGAATAAATTAGTGTCTACAAATCAACCGTGACTAAATTATTAGGTGTAAATCTTAATAAAATAGCTTTCAGCTGTTCATTGAAATTCTGAATTTCAAACCTTGAAAATAAAGCAGGAATTATTTGAAGCATTTGTAAGACTTTCAAGCATTTTTTTTTATTTTAAATTCATTCCTAACTACATTTCTACACAACATTATGGCTAACTAACATTGCTTTCATCAGCCCCTAAACAGCATGTAGCTGCTTTATCTGCACCCCTCCCTGTCTGCAGACAGGAAATGAAAAAGATAAAGACTCTCCCAGACCGTGTGTACTGCTCATATGTGCGCTTAGGGTGTTTAATGGTGTTGAAGGCATTCACGGTTGTGCGTGAAACTCTCTGTGCTGATGAGCTCAGATTCATAGTAACAGCCTTGTCCTAGAGTAGCTCAGCTGTCCAATAGCAGCTCATCATTTCTGCTGCTAGGAGCGAAATCAACCAATGAGGTGTGTGTGTGTGTGTGTGCGCGCGCGCCTGTAGTTGCAGCATGTAATTCCTCTGCTGAATTTGCTCACTGGTTTAGCTGACAAGAAATGTAATAGTCTGTCTTTTGAGAGCAAAATATACCCAAAGACATGGACTATCCTAGACTAGACTATACATTTCTCATTAGTTTTTTTTTAACTCTAAGCAGATCTAACTGTTATGACAATTAAAATCAAAATGGCTTAAGTCATAAAGAGTCCCTGTAACAAAAACAGCCATTATACATTTGTATATATAAAGCTGACCATGTTGAAATGTTGTCTTGTTCCTTTCCTCCCATAGTTGGCCTGCTGCTGCGGTTCAGCTGCCTGCTCACTGTGCTGCTCCTGTTGTCCCAAGATCAAGCAGTCGACAGGGACACGCTTCATGTACGCTCTCTACTTCATGCTGGTCACAGTCATCTGCGTGATCATGATGTCACCCACCGTGGAGATGCAAATGCGCAATAATGTGAGATTTTTCAGGTCTTCTGCCTACTTCATAATGCCACTCATCACTTTCTCATCATGTAGTAGCCTTACCCATGATTACTGCAAGCTTTTGAAATATCACCTGCTTTCCTAGTGACAACCTTTTTTCCCCCTAAGTTGGATGAAATATACATGAATATGAAATTGCACCTCTCCTCATGTCCTTCCATCATTCCACCATATGTATTTACTAGTTGTTATTAGAAAGGCTTACATTAGTCTCAGATAAACACAGCTGGGTTTTCAGTATCTTTTAATCGAGTTAAATTTGTTTTCTCATCTCTTAATGTAACAGTAGACAAGACTAAAATGAGCTAACTGCTGACTGTCAGTCACCTGGGCACCTTATTGCTGATAAGTCATAAAGTGACAGTATGATGTAATATTTGTTACCGTTGTCATACGGCCTTCTTTTACTCACCTCGTACACATCAGTCCTTGTGTTCTCCCATGTCGGAGAAAACAGCTCATGACAGTTGACAGAGCTAAAGGTAACCTGTCCTTCAAAGTGCTCCTTTTATCTCTTCATCTCTATATTGTGACATATATATGAAACTGTTTGAATTAACTGCAAGTTTCCTCTCTCACATACTCGTGGATCTGCAAGTGGGAAAATCTGTCCAAAAGCAAAGATTACAGCCCTTCTTCAGAAAAAGATCTTTTAACCACAACAAAACAACAAGCACTGTTGCTGTGGTCTTTCAGACACTTACTCATGAGGAAGACTAGCTTTAGAAATGTGAAGTCTCTATCTACAGTCAGCCAGCACACTAGTCCAAACCACAGCCATACAGAGAACAGTGCAGCACCGCGGGAGAATAATAGGCATGGTGACGCTTGCTGTGCCGTCTACGTAACAACCCTAGCAGGATTTTTTAGACTTTACAAAGTGCACAAAACAGACTGCTTATTATTTTCTTCTCCTCACTGAAATTGGGATGAATCCATGCGATCCAGAGAGATGGTCAAACAGGAATGTTGTAACACTGTGTAGTGTGGACC
This sequence comes from Tachysurus vachellii, assembly GCF_030014155.1. NCBI lineage: Eukaryota > Metazoa > Chordata > Actinopteri > Siluriformes > Bagridae > Tachysurus > Tachysurus vachellii. The sequence goes on along the minus strand of NC_083471.1, from coordinate 16,419,903 downwards.
CAGCCATTATGTTCTGGCCAAACCTTTCTTTTTGTCCTTCCACTCGCCCTTTGCATGCCCGCTGTGTAAATGCCAAGCAAGAACAAGAGCCTGTAAAAGTCGAGCTCAACCCAAGGCTGCCTGTTGTGAAAAGCATTAAATGAGCTTAGAGTGATGAAAGAAAGAGAAATGGATCTTCTGAATGTGTTTTTTCCCTTAACTGTTCAGATCTAAACAGTAAAATATCACAGAACTGCTTGTTTTATGTGATGGAAACTTAGGATTGAACACCTTTCTTCTTTTTTAGAGAATGTTTTATTTCACAGACCACAAGCAAGGAGCAAAAATATAGGGCTTGCACCCAGTTTAGCATTCTTCTAGACAAAACCGTTTATGGTTGTACTTGCTCTCTCTAAAGACCAGACACTAAAAAAATGCCAGTTGTGTGGTTGTGTCTAACTTTTTCATTTACCCTGAACCAGTTTTAATGTAAGCATGTGATCAAAGGGAAGAGGATTATTTATTCATGCTCATCCATTATTCATTTATCATTCACTGTCTTCAAGTGAACATCTCTGTCCTGTGTGGTTGCTGTGCAAAGAACAATTGCTTTTGGGAGCCAGATAAAGCTTTTTGTCCTCATCCAATTCATTTCATTATCAAATAATGTAAATGAATATTTAAAAGGTAATACTGATATGTACGTGCCACATTAGTCACTGGTTTGTTAGCATTTTGACACAAATGGGAATTGTGCTTTTTTGTGTAGCATTACTCGGTATTCCTTCTGTACAATCTTATGGATATTTGAAAGATTTTGATATTTGAGATTCATTTTTTTTTTTTTTTAAGATTTAAAAAATTGAAACAGTATTTCATGTAATTCCATAAGTAAAGTGATTGGCTTCTCCATACAGAGTAGTTTTCTTATCTACAATGTTTATTTTCCGCACAAGCAGTAATTCTGTATCAATCTGTTATAGATTCCCTTTTATCAAGAGATTTGTAAAAAGCTGAATGCTGGAGAGAACTGCAGCGCTCTGGTCGGCTACTCCGCCGTCTACAAAGTCTGTTTTGGCATGGCGTGCTTCTTCTTCTTCTTCTCCATGTTCACCATCCGAATACAGAGCAGCGTAGGGTGTCGGGCGGCTGTACACAACGGGTAAGAAGTATAGTTTATTTACCTTACAAGCTAGCCTTGCCTTCTCTGTCACCCTCTGCAGCCATCTCAGAGTCACCGGAGGTCCACAAGGCCATGTCTCATTTGGCTGGCTTTTTCATTCACTCCACATGTTCTGTTTCACGCTCCTCCTTCAACTCCATTACTCGCCCACTCCCACTGCACTGAATAGTGGTATTAATTAAACGCCCGTCCGGAGGAAATTTCATTAGGAGGCGAGCTTTATTCTCCTCATACGCAATGGCTTGGGTCCTGACAAGAGCTCTACACTTTGCAATAATTGGACCTTTGTGTTGTATGCAAATGGTGTGAAGGAGAAGATGAAGTGGCTTGAGGTCAAAGGCATGCAGGAAAGAACAGAGTAAATGCCTGCTGTCTTCAAACAATAAATCCAGAATAGAACCCTGTCTTTCTAAACACTTTTCTAAAATACATGCCATAGTAAACAAGTAAGAGAAATGTTCAGAATCAGACAGGTTTTCATGGAGAAGTAATATTTGTGTATGATAAGCCATGCAGCTAAGTTTTGGAAATATTTTACCCTGAATGTTTTTTTTTGCCTTCAATAATCCATGTCCACTAGCATGTGGTTGTGCCCTGATTACTTTTAGCATCATCATCTCTTTATCTCATGAATACTTGCTGAAAGGAGAAGACCCCATTCAGTGCTTGTACTGCAGCATTCCCCTTACTGTCAAGCATATTTTGTTGCACTGTCCTGCGCATAATGACCACAGAAGGTTATTTTATGAGGCCAATTCATTTAAAGAGCTATTTTATGAGGTTTCATCAGAAAAAGTTTGAGTTTCTGTCATATATTAATGTAAAAAAATTTCATCTAAGTTGTCTATATTTGTCTATGTTTATTTCTTTGTGATTTTAGGGTATTTTAGTTTTTATTAACCGTTCTTGCCATGAAGATAGCCTCAATAGCTGACATGGCAGTAAATTATAGCAACTAACTAACTCTCTTTATCTCCATCCAGATTCTGGTTCTTGAAGTTTTTGACTTTGCTAGCCTGCTGTGCAGGAGGCTTCTTCATACCTGGTGAAGAGAAGTTTCTCGAAGGTATTGTATTGCTGCTTTTTATTATTTTTGTTCTCTCTCACTCTTATTCACTCCCTGTTTGTCGTAGCTATTGGCTACCACTTGTACCTTTCATGAGCTTTGAACCTGCTATGTAATGACTTAGCAGGTGACTCTTCATTTTCCTGAACTGAGATCCTGAGTTGCAGAAACTTCGGAAATGTCCTTGAAGAGTGCATGAAAGCAAATGTTTGTTTTATGTTTACTTGTCTTTGTAGTATATGATGTTACCTAGGACTGTGGTGATGATTTACCTCAACGCTGTTGAATTCTTGATTTCTGATTGGTCAGAAGGGGGTTAAGATTTTTGTACTTGAACAATAATTTGATCTTCAAGATCCAGGTTTATATTGAAGCACTGGTTCTAAAACTTTATCTAATACACAGGGACTTTTTTTCTCCAAGATGTTTATTTTGCAATATGTTGGATGGCATGTAAAGTATCAGCATTCTGTAACAGTCAGAGACGACAGACACAGGAAAGTCTTCATAGTGTGAAGGGCTTCATGGTTTCAAGTTTTTTTCTATATAAGTTTGTCCAGATTGTTTGATAATCAAACCAACAGCACTTTTGTTACAGTCCTATGATCCTACATGGTGTAAAAAGCAAAAAGTGTCCTTCACATGTTTCTTTGTGAGTTATGTAGTTGTTGTCAGTAGAAGCGAGCAGCAGTCTGGAAAGCTGCCATCAGCACAGAAAGTGGGAGTCACAGAAATAAAAGAAGTGTTGAGACTGACAGCTCAATGTTCTCTCTCTCTTTCTCTCTCTCTCCTTCCCTCATCTCCCTCCCTCTACAGTGTGGCGTTATGTGGGAGCTGCCGGAGGCTTCCTATTCCTAGTAATCCAGCTCATGCTCCTGGTTCAGTTTGCTCACAGATGGAACCAGAACTGGTAAAATGAATCTCTTGCCATTGTTCTTCTGATCCTCTCTCAGACATGCTATATCAGCGACGGAAAATCATTCACTGGGAAAGTGGTTCCCATCTCTGCATCCCAAATTTTTTTAGGAAAACATAAGCACAACTGGAATTCATTACACAGTGTAGAGGGAGGGTATTGTACTCTGTCCAGCTGTAATTTCCATAGTAAGGGAGGCTGCGTAGTTGTCTGTCTGGGTGGTCTGGTTTTTATACACTGTATGTTTGTAATATAGAATATGTACAGCGGTAATAAATGGAAAGAAAACCATTTGTAAACTGAGCATTCAGAACATTGAGTTTAATAATATGGTGCTGTAGGTGTGGCCTTCTAAAGCTTTTAGCATGTAAGGTTCAGGATGGTCATTTCTGGAAACAAATGCACACATTAGCTTTGCTTTGTGGCTTAGTTTAGGTTTCCAGGAAACAAAAACATGGGGCTGGGTGACACACTGGAGCTTTCAGTGGCACAGCACACAAGCTAATGGATTTACAATTCATCCACACCTTCAGTCCATTGTTATATTTCAGAAACTCTGAATGTTCTAAACTGTGCTTTCATATACGAGCAGTACAACCATATAAATAATTGTAAATGAACCACGTTACTGTAAATGAACCACGTTACTCAGATGGCATGTTCCTCTGTTTCCTGTTTGCTTTAGAGAAGTGGCAAGACAACTAGAGTGATTCAATCACGTGAACAGACTTTTCATTTCTGTCCCCCGAAGCACAGTATTCTGTTGGGAGATTTTTGCAGCGTCACATGCTTATGCATCACCTGTGCTTAGTTTTTTGCAAGTAAAAACCGAAACAATCCAGAGAAACAATCCAGAGGAAGCACATGGTAGAACCAAAAGGCAGAATCATTTCCTCATTTCCTGTTCACAGTAAGCACTGTGGTAAAGGAAGGCTCTACTATACTGTGTCATCAGTGTCATCATGTCAGAAACGAGTTTGTGGATGTGCTATGACATAAAGATGGCACTGGTGAGGGGTACAGAAAACAGAAATCACTATAACTCCACTAAAATTCATTCTTGTAGCCACAGCTTCCCTAAAGCTGACTGACTAAAAAAAGCTTTAATGGCTTCAGTAAACAAATATCATTGACAAATTTTATGTTCATAAAATGAACCTTAGTTCTTAATTCTAAAAAGTTTTTTTCCTTCACTAAAAAAAGTGAGATTTGCTACTGTAGGGTTTCATGGCCAGTTAATTAAACATTGTTTTTTTCCCCTTCCTGTTCCTCTGCAGGAGTTCAGGTGTAGATCACAACAAGTTGTGGTACGCAGCGCTGGCCCTGGCCACGTTGGTGCTCTTCTCTGTGGCAGTGGGTGCTCTGATCTTTATGATCATGTACTACACACACCCTGAGGCCTGCTTCCTCAACAAGGTCTTCCTGGGGGTGAACTCAGGTTTATGCATCATCGTCTCACTACTGGCCATTTCACCCTGCATTCAGACATGTGAGTCAGCGTGACAGGAAGTCCCAGCATTCACTTCTTCTTTTTTTTCTTCTGTTTTTGGAATTTAAATAGACGTGGGCCAGCTGCCTTGTTCTCAGGAAGAATGATATCTGCCATATGATCAGTTTTGTCTAGATTTATGTTTATAGTACTTTTATTACAGGTCTTCCAGAAGTAGCAAAGGGTTATGGGTCGCAAACACGCAAACTGTCATCCTTACAGATATATGATCAGATTACAGTGGTCCTTCTAGTGTTGGATGTGTTTTTGTGCCCCATGATGTCTTAAGTTGTTACTTTTTAGGGTAAAAAACTTTCAATGTTATTTCAAAGTCTACCTAATTGCTGGGTTATATCTGATGACATGTAAAGGTCACATGGGTTTCCATGGTGGAAATGCACCAGCACCCTGGCGACTGATCACCATTTCATACACATGAACAGTTTTGAGACTGCATAGCATTGTGGAGAGGGACAGCACAGAGCAGAAATGGAGAATTTTTAAGGCTGAAGACAGAAATACACACATCCATATGACTAATAAAGACAGTCAGATGATATCTGTTTGGTGCACTTGGTGTTAAAATGAAAGTGGTTGTGTGCCTTCCCCCTCCTACCCTTATTTGGTTGAAAAACGTCTCCTGTAACTATAGAAACATACTGTATTACATCATGTATTATAATGCAAGCAATAGATTAGCAGCAGCTACAGTTAATTAAATAATGTACAGTATGTTTCTATAGTTACAGGAGTTTTTCAATTAAGATTGAAAACAAACTGATACTGTATGTGCTGTAAACACACTGAAATAATGGCGGCTTCTCTTCTGTTCCATACCCTTCAAAAACAAAGGAAAGAAGATATATATTTCTTTCTTTCTTTCTTTTGTAGCTTTCTTTCTTTCATAGCTTTCATAGCTTTCGTAGATTTCTTTCTTTCGTAGCTGACTATTGTGTATGCTGTTAGTTTGTGTCTGGTGCTAATGTGAAGCAAACATGTTTCATGTGCTGTCCTCACAGTCCAGCCAACCTCAGGCCTGCTCCAGCCTGCAATCATCAGTGTCTATGTCATGTACCTCACCTTCTCAGCACTGTCCAGCAAGCCCATTGAAAGTAAGTAACTGTGTCTGTGTATCTCTGTGTGGGTCTGTGTGTATCTCTGTGTGTGTTTGTGTGTATCTGTCTGTGTGTTTTTGTGTGTGTATCTGTCTGTGTGTGTATCTGTCTGTGTGTGTATCTGTCTGTGTGTATCTGTGTGTGTGTTTGTGTGTATCTGTCTGTGTGTTTTTGTGTGTGTATCTGTCTGTGTGTGTATCTGTCTGTGTGTTTGTGTGTATCTGTCTTTGTGTTTTTGTGTGTGTATCTGTCTTTGTGTTTTTGTGTGTGTGTATCTGTGTCTTTTTCATTGTGCCTATGTGTATGTATTGGTATTGTTTCACAGGTTTGTGTGGTTGCAGAAATGGAGTCCCAAATGTAGTTTTATAGACGTTGTTACCGCATTCTTCCATCTCAACTCTCTCTCTCCCCCCCCCCCCTCTCTCTCTCAGTGGTGGAGCACAATGGAAAGAACGAAACTGTCTGTGTCTTTAAAATATCTGGATCAGATGTGGACAGAAATGTAGCGACGGGTGTAGGAACGGCAATTTTATTCGGCTGCGTGCTTTATTCATGGTATTAACCTTTAATTTCATTCATTCATTTTTACAATTTTGTGCTCATGTTTTTGTCTCCTTTGAGCTTTTTTCACCCATAGTAACTCCCATGTAGTTTAGCCATTAAAGCAAATCCCCTCAAAGAAATAACAGATCATTTAAAAGGGTGTGTAGAGAGACCAGTCTCAAAAGTACCAAAAACATGCAATTATCTGGTTAAGACTGTGTTCATTTGGACATAAAAACAGGTATCCCTGCTGAAGCCAAAGCACAGATTAAAGCCTTCTTCATTTAGCTCGTACAAAATGGAGGAGACTCACATGTGTTTCACATTAAAAGCAGACATGTCTATTCAAGATGTCTCTAAGGCCTGAGGTTCTATTTACACACAGCCGGTACTGGTGGAGACATGCGTATATTCTCAGCTCGACTTGAAATGATTTTTCCATAGTTTCAAGTTGTTTTTTTTTGTTGGTTTTTTTCCCCCACCCACAGAATGCAGTAGGAAATATACTTAAAAGAAAGGGTACTTTCAGCTAATGATATTTTAGTTTCTTTAGCATAAAAGGTCTAAATTCCGAAGAAAGGTTCTGCTAAAAGACCAAATGAGATTGTTCTGTTCAGTTTTATGTGTAGACTATTTTTAATCGTAGACATTAGCTCTATAGAAACCAAATATATACTTCCCAAACGAGCAGGTCTGAGGTGAAGGTGACAGGTTTATTTACTTCTTTCTTTGTACAGTTTGACCTCCACTACAAAGAGGAGCTCAGCAGCATTACGAGTGTACCGAAACTCCATGCAAGAAAATGAGGTCTGAGTTCTTTACCTTGAAATAGTTTGTATGTTGAATACAATAATGATCTGCTTTGGTTTCATTACTAAAGTTTCAAAAAAAGATGAAATATATGATAAAGTAATCTGTCATCATCCTTTCAGAGAGCACGTTGCTGCTTCTGCTGCACTGACTTTGCAGGTAAGAATGAATTTATCCTCACTTTATTCACTTATTTTATTTTTATTTTTATACATACATAAAAATAGCACAGATTATATAGATAGATAGAGAGATTGTTTCTGATTGAGAAAAAATTGTTTTGTGTTTAAAATAATCTGAGCCAAGGCCTGTGCTAGAAAGCTTGATGGTGCCTCCCTGTGGTCATGCAGGACACAGACACTTGGAAGAAGAAGAAGCCTTTATTGTGTTATATATACATTACAGCACAATGAGATTCTTTCTTCGCTTATCCCAAATTTGGAGATTTGGGTCAGTGCACAGGGTCAGCCATGATACAGCACTGCTGGAGCAGTGAGGGTTAAGGTCCTCACTCAAGGGCCCCAATAGTGGCAGCTTGGCAGTGCTGGGGCTTGAACCCTGATCCTCTAACCACTTTACTCTACAGTCAGTGCTGATGGAACTGTGGATTTGTTGCAGATGACTATGAGGAGGAGGAGAAGGCTGCAGGTGGACAGAATGTCTTTTATGATGAGAAAGAGGGTACTGTCTACAGCTATGCCTACTTCCATTTTGTCTTCTTCCTTGGCTCTCTCTACGTCATGATGACGGTCACAAACTGGTTCCAGTAAGTCATTTCCACACAAGGAATTTTACTACAAACCGATTATCCCAAATGTTTGCGACTTTTTTTAACAATAAGAGAAAAAGACTTTATAAGTTTTAAGTTTCATCTCAAATGAAACACCATGTCAGATGGATGATCTCAGAGAGCTCCTGATTCAGCTTTAAAAAATTCTAGCTAGGAATCTTCGTTTAAGAGTAATTCAGGACCAGTGACGGATTAACTCTGAGCAAGGTAAAGACAACTACAACCCCAGGCAAAAAGTATGGAATCACCCCTCTCAGAAGATGTTCATTCAAATGTTTAATTGTGTAGAAAAAAAACACAAGCACATATATGCCACAAAACAATTTTCACTCAACAATCCAAACTTCTGGCTGTATAAAACACTTAAAAAAACAAAGAAAGATAACAATAGTCAATTACAACTGTTTTTACAGATCAAACAGAGGCAAAAAAATATGGAATCACACAAATCTGAGGAACATTATATGGAATCACCATGCACTTTGCATTTGCAAAACAAACACCTATATCTGATTACAACTGCTAATTTGTCTGCAGTTAAAAAAGAGTGCTTGCATACATTAGTGATGTGTTGAACCAAGATGATTGACATAACACATGGCTCCAACACAAGAGATGTCAGTTGAAACAAAGGAGAGGATTATCAAACTTCTCGAAGAAGGTAAATCTTCATGGAATGTTGCAAAAGATGTTGGTTGTTCCCAGTCAGCTGTGTCTAAAGTCTGGACCAAGTACATATCAAATGGAAAGGTTGTAAAAGGGAAGCGTACTGGTAGACCAAGAAAGACATCAAAGTGCCAAGACAGAAAACTTAAAGCAATATGCCTTGAAAACAGAAAATGCACAACAAAACAAATGAGGAACAAATGGGCAGAAAGTGGAGTCAATGTCTGTGACTGGACTGTAAGAAATCGCCTATAAGAAATGGGATTTACATACAGAAAAGGCAAACGAAAACCATCATTAACATCTAAACAGAAAAAAAACAAGGTTTCAGTGGGCTAAAGAAAGACAATCTTGGACTGTGGATGACTGGATGAGAGTTATATTCAGTGATGAATCACGAATCTGCATTGGGCAGGGTGATGATGCTGGAACATTTGTTTGGTGCCGTTCCAATGAAATTTATAAAGATAACTGCCTGAAGAAAACATGCAAATTTCCACAATCATTAATGATATGGGGTTGTATGTCAGGTAAAGGTATGGGAGAGATGACAGTCATTACATCTTCTATAAATGCACAAGTTTATGTTGAGATTTTGGACACTTTCTTAGTCCATCAATTGAAAGGATGTTTGGTGATGGTAGCATCATTTTTGAGGATGATAATGCATCGTGCCATAGGGCAAAATCTGTGAAAACATTCCTACAGGAAAGACATATAATGTCAATGGCATGGCCTGCAAATAGTCCGGACCTCAATCCAATTGAAAATCTGTGGTGGAAATTAAAGAAAATGGTCCACGACAAGGCTCCAACCTGCAAAGCTGATCTGGCAACTGCAATAAGACAAAGCTGGAGACAGACTGATGAAGTATACTGTTTGTCATTAGTTAAATCCATGCCTCAGAGAATTCAAGCTGTTATAAAAGCCAGAGGTGGTGCAACAAAGTACTAGTAGTGTTTTTATTTGGTGATTCCATATAATTTTCCTCAGATTTGTGTGATTCCATTTTTTTTGCCTCTGTTTGATCTGTAAAAACAGTTGTAATTGATTATAGTTGTCTTTCTTTGGTTTTTTAAGTGTTTTATACAGCCAGAAGTTTGGATTGTTGAGTGAAAATTGTTTTGTGGCATATATGTGCTTGTGTTTTTTTTCTACACAATTAAACATTTGAATGAACATCTTCTGAGAGGGGTGATTCCATACTTTTTGCCAGGGGTTGTACTTCTGATCTTATAGAGGAGGCGAGGCTGACTCCCTTGCTAGGTATGACAAGTTCTTTTGAAGACTGTGATTAAAAAAATATACATAAATAAGAGTGCTTTTAAAATGTGTTATAAGCCTTAACTTTGTTTCTATGCGAAGATATTTGTGGCTGTATCGTGTAGGGATTACGTTTGAGACGAGTGTTTTAAAGATGCGCTGACATCAGTATGTTACAAATATAACAAATGTAATGTAAATGAAAACATCTCCGACACCGAGCCGAAATGTCATAGAGCCATATTCTATCATTTCTGCTGCTATGGCATTTCAGCTCTGTTTCAGAGATGTTATTTCTAATTGATTTGATGATGGATCACAAAAATAATCCCTACATGATCTAATCTGTAGCATCTTATTAACTCACTGTCATTATTAAATATTGTACATTATACAGTACATTTCTTCTCTTCACTTTTTTTTGGCCATTTTCTAATCTGCTAAAAGCCTCTTAAGTCCTCCTCACTACTCCTAAGACTTTGACCTTAAGCGCTCTTTTAAGGGTTAAGATGCATTGTGAATAACATTTACTGGGATCATCTAATTTTAAGGGGAAAACCTTCACATTTCTAAGAATTCTAAGAATCATCAAGCGTTCGACTTAAGAAAGGGGCAAATGTATTGTCCAGAAAGTCGTGTTTGCATTATTAATCAATCCGAACAGATTTAGTTCTCGATATAACGAAATCAGTTCTTGCCTATACCTCACTGACACACCTGAACTGATTTCCTGTGCTTCCTGTGTGTGTTGCTTTGCAGTTATGACAATGCTAAGATAGAGAGATTGTTGGAAGGCAGCTGGTCAGTGTTCTGGATCAAGATGGCATCTTGCTGGGTTTGTCTCTTCCTCTACATGTGGACCCTGGTGGCCCCTATGCTCTTCCCAAAGAGGTTTGAAGCATAAAGGCAGTCTCCAGCTCCGCAGCACATATGTCCTACCACTAAAGCGCTCTGTTTATCTTCTGTTACCTCTCCTTAAAGGTTCCATCTAAATGTTTTTACTTGTACTCTAAACTGCCTGAAACCTTAAAGACAGACCAATGGAGATTTGTTACATGTTTGGGTTTTGATGTTCTTTTGCTTTCTTGGTATTCAGGAGGACATTGTGTTTTCTTTTTTTTTTGATAAGGAAATAGAAACCATGAGGGTATGAAAGCAAAGCCAATTGCTCAGGCTCTCTTCACTGTTACTGTCTTGTGGGTTACATTTGCATCTTTTGATAGATAAAGTATTCTATGCAAGTCAACCAAGAGCATGTGTTTAATTCCAATCTCCATCCATTTTGTGTGTTCATGTTTGTCTTTATATGCCATTTTCATTTTTATATACTATTCATACCAAAATGCTAGATAGCTATGAAGAACATTATTTCCAAGTGTATTATATATGTTTTAATAGCCTAACAGAATAAAATAATTGTTTGGGAACGCAAACATTCCTGGGGCATTCTCCCTTTAAGTTTAGGCTTCTGAACATTTAATTCACTAATGATGATGAGCGGCTTGTATTGATTGTCAGACTGGCTCTGTGTGCTAAAATGATAAAGGTTCTCACAGGTACAGCTAGCTTGGTGGTGATCATGGTCATTCCATTGCTTTATTCTTTAGCATTACATCCAAATGTGCCTTGGATGCTCTAAATTATTTGACCATATTAGAGCCGTACTCATGCTCAAGACTTGCATGGATTCCTCCCAGTGTAAATAAGATCCATTTTTCACTCTGCACTACATGTAAAGTCATTTTATGCAAAATGCTCCAAATTTGTTTAATTAGTCAGAAATTGTTTAATGAAGGATACTGAAGTGTTTTGTTAGTTTAAGCTTACAGCTTAACAGTACCCTGTAAGGGTTGTGTTTGCATTCGCTTTATCTGTTTGACACGTGTGTTTATGACGTGTGTGTATATGTGTATGTCACTAGTGAGAAGGACATGCGTGAAACAAAATATTGAACTGGAATTTTTTTTTTCATTCTTTTGTTGTTGTATTTATGTTCCACACGTTGCATATTGGTTTGGATTTGAACATTGGCATTACCTCTAACAATTAAAAGGAAGTAAAAATTTGTGATCCTGTGTTGCTTTTCTTAAATACGAAGTATCAGTACAGCTGAAAATGCAAAGCAGTCAACATGTGAGCTTCTCTGAGTTACCACTATATGAACACTGTATTCAATATATCTCTTACTGAGGTATAAACAAATGAGCCGAAAGTTCACATGGAACTTAAACATATATTGATGCTTTGCTTTTTAACAGTCTAAATGAGTCGTTTTCAATTATTTTTAATTAAAAGCACATTTTAGGTTTTAGTTTCAAACCTAATTTAATTTAAAAATATACACAATTTCTGACTATCAAGATAAATGCAGACCTGCTTTATTCTCTGTCTACATGTATATCTGTGAACTATTTGGTGCTCTATATTGTCACATGGTATGTAGATGAAATGAAACAGAATATGCTAAAGATGAAAACTAGATCTTTTGTGAAACGATATCCGATTTCTTTTATTGTTCAAATAGGACCACTTTACGCTATTTACAATGCTCTCATGTTCCTGTGTTTATATTCAATTTTGCATGGCATGGACTTACTTTTTTGTACATATGTTTACAAAAAGTATGAGCTTCATTTAAAAAAAAAAGGCCTTTTTATGTTGTTTTCTTACTTAAATATTTAGGTAAATATTTGGAGAAAATTGTTACAGACCCAAGTTTAATTGTGCAAGAGAAATCCTGTACTTTTGTTTGTTTGACCTTTAAATAATAAATAAAAAAAAAGCGAGAGAGACATTGCAGAAATAAATGTTGTGTTCATTTTACGTGGAAAAAGAAGTTGGCTTTTAATTGCATTTTGGAAAAAGCTAGGAAAAGATTCTATGACACTTGACATTTTTAAAGCTTTCCAATCCTTAAAGAAAAAAAAAAATCACAAACCAAACCATGTTGTCCAATTTCAGACCTTTCTCCTAGTAAGCGTAGCTATTTGCAGCTTAACAGTAGCTATAATCTTCAACCTCTGGCTTATTATTTAATTATTCATCTTAAAGCATGTTATTCGGTAAGCATTAGGAATGATGTAGTATTCTTATGATTCACAGTGAAACTAATAGGGATTTTGTGAACAAGACTAAATAGGAGAAGCCAAGTCAGGCCTTAAAGTTAGTCATTAGTTACTATCGGGTTTGCTGACTGTTTTTCTACAACACTGAATACATAAAGTAAAGCCTAAAGAAGCATTTCTGCACTTCTGCATTCTACCTTCAGAATCTGACTATTTTGTGACCTACATAAAAGCAGACTTTTACCCAAACAAAGCAAGTGGAGTTGGGATATGATAGTGGTCCATTTTAATCCTACCTCATGTTAAGGGACAATAATATGGTTTTTTTTTTCTTTAAATATTACCATTCCCTTCTTTCTCCTTCAAATGATTGAATATGTGAGGCATTTCTAGGCACTGTGTTCCTTTATGTTACTGTGTATTGTTATCCTGTGAATCCTGTGCAACATTCTTCTGGTAGTCTTCAGGTATTGTGTCTGTAAATGTAACACATATTTAATGAAAAAAAAATGAAAGATTCAATTCCTTCCGGAAATCAGTGGTGCTGAATTAATCAAGTTCAGTTCACTCACCATTGCAGCGATATTTCAAATTGGACCAGATGATGTTTTCCTGGGAGAAGCAGAACACACCGAGACGGCCTCCCCTCATGCTCGTGTCGATGACCATGCCGGAGTCTGCCACCAGGATGGTGCCTTCATAAAAACGGACCCTTTCCAAGCCAATCGAAGGAATGGTACATAAAAGATGTATAATCTTTAGCAAACTATATGTAAAAGCTTTTCAATGTTCCATTTATTGTGTTAGTAGAGAGCAGGAAATAGACAGCAATATATGATTGAATTTTTTTGGCATTCATGTTAGATTCATTTCTGTTAACAAGTATCTTAAGGAACTAAGTGCATAAATGCCTCTAAAGGTCTTGAAAAATATACAGAATGCTACAAGGAGCAAAGCTGAGGCTGATTTCTTTATAGTGCAGACTGTACATTTATTTATTATATAATCCATTGCTAAACCATGATAATTTCACTGTCATGCTATGTTCTGATATTTGATTTTAGCTTTTACATCTAACATCACAACCAGCCATCGATGAGAAATAGCGTTTTTAATTTCCGAATATTTGCATTTTGGCATCAGGCTAGCTGTTTTACAGTCAACAGTCAACAGATACACATGTGCTGGGTTAGAACACCTGAATGCTTGTTTAAAGAGGCAGAGCTTTCTGATTGATGGACAAAAATGACTGACAGGCTGACAATTAAACATAATAGGTCGAGTGCTGGTTTTAATTCTTTTTTTAACGGAAAGCAGACATTTTTATTTGAACAGCTATTTTATTGGCATCTGCCACAAATATCTTTATCACATCATTGACCATCAACTCAATGCCTGAGCCCTCTCACCTGATGTATCCGACTTGAGGCCGATGCTGCAGGTTCCAGCGGTATGAGACCTTGTCCTTCCAGCCCACATTGCGAGGATCTTTCCACAGCAGCTGCACTTGATCCTTTGTGTTCCCCGTGTGCCATAAAGAATTCCTCAGAAACTCACCAGGCCCCGTCACGGATTTCACAGCCTCAAGTAAAAAAAAGATGACACACTAAGCTAATTTACGCCCATTCACATTGACAAACCAAGTAAAAACTTATTGTTCACTCCAACTTGTTCCTGCAAGCTCTGAAAATACCATGAAGAGCAGAATGATGATGATCACAGAGACTAATGAACACCACAGCAGCAGAATGATAATTGCATTATTTATCGCAACCTAACAGAAGTAATAGTAATGGACTGCTGTGAAACCTTGAGCTGGATGCCAGGTTCAGCCACGGCCCTGAAAGGCACAGCCTGCCAGTATGTCTGCTCTGTCTGCTTCCACATAACCACGTAGAAACTGGAAGAGTCCTGGTAGCCGAAGATGAATCCAGCATAGTCGTCATCAGTCACTGTGTTCACATGGAAGGTTCCCTCGAAATCTACACCATTGAAAGCTGTATAACCTGTGACGAGTATCATGCACCGTTTAGATTATGATTAAACATTGGCAAAAGCTTAAATTCTACCACCATTTTCTAGAGACTATTGACTATCCTCACTATTCCATTTTGCTTAATATAAAATGTCTCTGATGTGGTTCACATTGTTCTTGGGTTTGAACCATCCAGACCTACCCACTGCAAGCCCTGGATCGCTGTTCATCGTCTGAACGATCTCCATGCCCTGATTGAGGACGACCCAGTTGGGGTCAATCTGAGCCTCGCCCTCTGGGTCCAGCACCACAGTCTGATATGCTCTAAAGTCCGTTAGCGTGATCTCTGCATTTTCAGGACAAGTGTCGATCTTGTCAATCACCCGGTCCTGGTCAAAGTCTCCAGCACAAGCATCTCCTACATTGTCGTCTAGCCAGCATACAGAAAAATAGAACTATGTATTAAGACAAACGTATAATATATATATACACATTTCCATATACCGTATAAGCCATATTGTCTGATATGTACTGTCTTTATCTGCTTGGTCCGGATTGGGCACCAGTCTGCAGTTGTCTTTGTTATCTGGGATTCCGTCGTTATCATCATCATCATCACATTCATCACCAAGCCCGTCTTTGTCTGTGTCTAACTGAGAGCTGTTGATCACTGTAGGGCAATTATCTTTGGTGTTCTGGTGTCCATCCCCATCACTGCAATCACATTAAGTGTTAGGAACAGTGGATGAATGAGTCAATAGCCAAAAGTGAAGCGTGACATGCATGTACCTGTCAGTGTTGGTATCACAAGTGTCTCCTACAAGGTCATCATCGACATCTGACTAGAAGACCAAGCAAACGCATGCAATGACTCTGGGTGGCAAGCAAAGCAGCATGTGTAACTTTCTTCTTACAAAGCCCTCAGCTGTGAGTGTTTCTTTTTTTTTTTTGCTTTTCTCTTAATGTAAATGTATGTAGATATGGGGCTTTATGGACATAGAGAGTTATATAAACTCTACCTCCCCTCAACACTAACTCTATTCACGTGCCTCATATGTTGTTAGATGAGCAGCCTATTCTGTCCTTGCTTACATTTCAAAGTCCATATGTCCTGGTATACTGTGCAAATGATCAATAAACTTGTCTTGATCTAAGAACCGTTGCTGTATTTAGAACTGCAACTTGCGATGCTCCTACTGAACACCTTCTCAACACTATTAGTACTTTCAGGTTATAGAAGAATAACGATTTAATCCAACTGTTTGGTGTCACCCAGATGAGGGTCCCCTCAAGGCTTCTGTGTTCTCTGGGAGCTTTTCAAGTCTATTGCTGCCTCTTGCTTTGCACACTTAAATTTGAAATGTACAACTGGAACTGCTGGAATATCTATTGTTAAAAACTGTTTTGTTGAATTGAATCACTACAGGTCACTTAGCATGTCTGAAAACCTGCAGCAAAACTGGTAGGACCAGAGCAGTTGTTTTGCCTTTTCTTCCAAATTTAGATCTTTTAAGATCAGTAGTTTTCTAGGAATTCTTTATAATGTCACTGTTTAAGCTGTATTGTACCTGGCTAGGGTTTGGCACATCAGGGCAGCTGTCACAAGCATTTCCAACACCATCATTATCAGTATCAACCTGGTCACGGTTGGGAACTTTGGGGCAGTTATCCAAAATATTTTTCACTCCTGATCAATAGAACAGAATGGACATGATGAGTAACTGGCAAAAGTCATTACGTAAACCCATAAGCACAGTTAAATATGATCAACTTTTCCTATATAGCCTCAAATTAACTGGTGAGGCAAATGGATTCAGGCATTTAAGAATTTTGATGTACACAATACAATAATGCCTTTGTGTATGTGTTGCATATTTGAAGCCATGCGTCACAAGGTGGCAGTGTTTCAGTTAGACTCTTGCAAAATAGTTTCCACTGGTCATTAGCTCCTGGCTAAGCTTCATGGTGGAAATGTGGTTTTGCCCTCAGAGACATGACCAGCATGTGAATGATTGAGTCAAGTGTCTGGAGTCATGCCTTTACGAACAGACTATAAATGTCGAGCTCTGCCTGGGATTGTTTTTTATGTCTCTCAGACTGGAACACATCACTGTGCTTTAGAGGAGCTCTGTCGATATGGCACTTCAAAGAGGTTGCCAGTAAGAACACCCTTCAGGCCAACTAAAAACCTAACAAGGAGCCCCTTTAAAAAAGAAAGCTGCTTTTAATTACTGAAGTATTAAGTACGGCTGAACTGTTGCACCATTTCCTCTATTTTTCCTCCATAGGAAATGACAAGGAAGTGCAAATCTGTTCAAAAATGGGCCAAAACAAATATCATCACATAAAACACCATTCTGTGTCTCAGACAAAACAAATATGTTTGGAATAAATTAGAAGGAGGTGTGTTTCAGTAGCAGCCTCTACAAAGGTCGACTTGAAAATGTTCTACTCTGAACTGAACTATCTTTGTATGTATCTGATGCACAAGAACAATTATAGCAACAATATTAAATCAATAAATCATTGCAGGCATTGCAGAAATTGTAAGAGCTAGTATATGATTAGAAATGGAAATTGTCCCACTTGGGAAGACCTTTGTCTGCATTCACTGCCATATTTATTTAACTGACTTTTAAAGAGGCTGCTTACACTTTTTTGATCTGTCTACATAGTATAGTTTCACAAAAACTCTTACAAATAGCTAAAATGTCTAAATATCACATTGTGCAGCTATTACCATCGTCATCCATGTCATCATCACATTCATCTCCCAGTCCATCCTGATCTGTGTCTCGTTGGTCTGGGTTGTTTAAGTGTAGGCAGTTGTCACACGCGTCACCATGAATATCTTCGTCACTGTTCTTCTGGTCTATGTTTGGTATCAACCAGCAATTGTCCTGTTTTTTTTTTTTTTAATTACACATGTACAAGGAACATTATTTGAAGTGCTTTAAAATCTCCTGTATTAGGGTGAGATGATTGATGGTGTATACCTTCTCATTGCGGATACCATCGCTGTCTGCATCGTCATCACAGGCATCACCTTTTCCATCTCCGTCTGCATCTTCCTGGCCTGAATTAGGTACAAACATGCAGTTGTCCTGGAAGCAACATGCATGCGATCAATCAAATAGCTAAAGATAAAGAAAAGGCTAAGTGGTGATATAAACATTTAGTGGTATGAAATGAAAATTATAAATATGGGTCACCTTTTTGCAGAAAGTATCCTGGCACGGAAGCTTTCTGTCAGGGTAAGCATCAATGTCCGTGTCCTTCCCACACACGTAGCCGTTACCGGCCCAGCCAATGTTGCACTGATTGAGGAAGAAGGTTTTACATCAAGCATGCTCTAACCCATCTTAACCCATGACATGCATTTATCTGCACATCTTACCGAACAGCTGAGGCTTCCATCTCGCTCCACGATACACTCAGCATTGAGGTCGCATGGGTTGCGCTGACCGTTTCCACACAGCCTATTAGAGAGCCCAGCAGGATCAAGACCAGGTCCGGGATCAGATATCTGTTTGCAGCCGCTTGTTTGATCTCCAGTGAAACCAGGTTTACACTCTCCACAGTAGAATGAACCCTGAAAGTAGCTTGTTCCTTTTATTAACAAAATATAGACACCATCATAATCAGTGAGAAAATATCTAAGTCTCTTACCTTTGTGTTGTGGCAATAGGAATTAGGAGTGCAGCCTCCGTTGTCCACACTTAGACATTCATCTATGTCGGCACAGACCTAATATGCAAAGATTTGGGTAATAGAACAGGATATCTGATAGACAGTGAATTGAATATAACCTAACTAAACAACTAATTTATCCTTTACTAATTTAGTCAATTTAATAATCATCACTCTTCAAAAGGTTTCAGTTGAGAAATGTGAGTTTTCTGCTATGCTTCACCACTATGAGACCTTGCTTCACCACCAGGATATCAAAATATCCCGCAGAGGACCGAGATCAGTACAGACAAATGTAAGAAACAGATAGCAATAATTTCCTCACCTGCTTACGTAACTGAGCTGAGGCGATGCCTACACCCTGCAGCTCCGGCCCACTATACCCTCTGGGGCATCTCTCACACCGGAACCCTGGGGCTGTGTTAATGCATCGCACACCAGGGAAACATGGGTTGAACTGACACTACAAGCACAAAAATCACAACACACCACAAAAAAAATCTCTGCATATTTCCATTTCATAATATTATGCCAGCATTTGAATGACTGGGTTTGGAAATGATTTGCTCTCATGGTGAGGGATTACCTCAGTCCTTCATAAAATCTCTTTTATAACCAAATTGTTCCACTCAAAACAATGGCTGTCTGAGGGAGGCACAAACAAAGTCATGATAAAATGCAATTACACTGGTTTTATTGAAGTATTTGTTTGTCCTACTAAAACAGAGCCCTGAGAGCTAGCAGAACATGTTGCTGTGTGTAATGGAAAGAATAGAAAATCACCTTTTGATCATTTACAACTTGAGGTAAGGAAAATGGTGTGTTATGACTGCATGATCTCTCCACGTCTGTTTAAAAGATGGATTTGATTTGGCAAATTTGTAGATAATAGGTGTTGAACACAATGCCACTGTATCGGTATCTGTATCTATGTGGCGCTTCAAATAATGATATCTGGATTTGAATTTAAACCCGAATAAATGTGACTTAGTCTCGCTTAGCCAGACCTCGGACTGGCAACAGAAGGTCTGGACTCCACAGCAGCTTTTTTTGGCCAAGGACCGCTCAAGATGGCATCTTATTGACACTTAAAGCAGGTTTAGAGTCATGAAAATATCAAGTCGATGTCCATACAAAAACAGACCGACGTGCAATCATAGATCATTCCTTTAAGAAAGTCAGGCAAATGAATAAGTCTATACTTTAACTTTCACATCATTTGGAAAATCCTGGTCTTCATAAGTGCTCATTGTGGCAGCTGTAAACACAATGGCTTCCTTCTTCCATGAGGGAAATTGAGCATCATGACAAATTTGTTTCCATTAAACCGTTAAAAAATGCGACACATGCATTTTCTGAAAAATCCAACCAATCAGATGATGACTCCAAGACTCTGAAGTGTTCCAATTTTGTATGTCGTATGCATCAGACATTCAGCCAACGGTTTGTGGGTACGACGACCTAGGCTGATACTAGGTGTGGCCTAAACCAGAAGGTTTTTTATTTAATATACAAATGTGAGCAGTTATATTTTGTTTCAAAATATGCCTGTGATATTTCATGCCTGGGATATGAATAGTCCCAAAATATAACCTTTAACAAATTTGCAGCCTAATTTAAACCACCACAGGCTGTTAATATAGATGTATTAAATTGACTCATTCAGGTTGATAATTTGCTCCCACAAACTTCATATCCAACTACTCACCTGCATAAAAGTAAACACCTCCCACTCATGTAGAATGCCATGTGAACCTTTAATTCCCTAAATAGAGCATCTTGCATTTGTTTCAGTTTAAAACACATTATCTGTTCGTTCTGAGCAACATATTCATATCATCGCTAGTGGATAAGGAGCAACACACCAAGGTATTAGCACAGCTAGGCCACAACAAATTATGTTAAAAAAAAGAAAGAAAGAAGCTTTGAGGAGATACCTCCGAACATCCACAGAAGCTACAGTAGAAATGACATTAACCCTTGCTAACATGTCTTCTTTTTTTTTTTCAAGTTGATGTTTGTAAGTTTTACCTCATCCACATCCTCACAGTAGAATCCATTTCCTTCATAGCCTTCAGGGCACGGTGCGCACTGGACACCTTGCTCTGTCTCAGTACACATGCTCTGCTGGAAGCACACTCCTGGAGCACACTTGGTTTGAGTGTCTGTCCTCTTGTCTTGCCCATCTATATATCAACCAGACACATCAGTTAGCCTGCCTGGATAATTCATTGTCCTCATTATTAAGCCTGAGTAAATGCAGTTGAGCATATGTTTCTATCAGGCCTGAGTGGGTGAGTGACTGAAAGACTTACCACATGGAACACACTCCATAATTATTCTCCTTAAATTTGCAGTCTCCTGGATCTGTTAAGATAATATTACTAGAAGTGATCTAGGAAAAATCCTCTTTCCTATGGAATTCTTTAATTCAGGGTCATAAAATATATTTCTGAAAAACATTTCTGGTACCTGCTTCTCCATTTTCTCTTTCAGTTCATGGATCATCTGTACAAGTTCAAACATGGGGCCTGGCTCCAGTTTTGATGAGATGCCTATACGAATGATTGGCTTATAATAATGTTTTTTTTCTCCGTGCTATAACAACAAATCAGAAACTAATGGCACCATAAAAAAACTCACCCATTAATTGCAGGGATTCACCCTGCTGAAGAGAACAGTCTTGGAGCTCCACAACATTCTCTATCGATTCACCTAAAACTAGCTTGAGGTCTGACACACTATCCTGAAATAATTTCACATTGTTAGAAATCTAATACCAGGTCAAATAAGTCATTAGCAACAATAATATTTGGAAAAACACTGGCTTAGAGTGTACACATACCTCTGATGTAGTGGGCATGGTTTTTAGTGCGACTTGATTAGGGCCAGAAGGAAGTGTTTTAAAGGCAGCTGGAAGTTCCTCCACTATCTCCACAAGCCTACAGTCCACATACAGAGCCATGCGAGGTGTGCCATGGGTCAGTCCACTGAAGTGCAGCAAGACATTGTGTGGCTGGCCGTCAGCCAACGGCACATTACTGAAGGTGCTTGTGCCTGTCTTTCCATTGCTTTTCAGATACCTCAAAGAGACTGAGAGAGAGAGAGAGAGAGAGAGAGAGAGAGAGAGGTTTGAATGCGTCTAGACATCTGGACTTATCAAAGTATTTTTTGGAATTGAGTCCAATTCTGAAAACATCTCAGTCTGAATGACTCAATTAGCTATTCCCAACTTTTCTTTAGAAACTTGAATAGAGCAAAGTTACCTTTGTTGAGCTTCCCATGTACAGTGAAATCTAAATAATCTGTGTTGTCTTTAGGGTTGTAGATGCGGAAAACACGCACTGGAGCTTTATTCTGGATCTGAACGCTCGTCAGAATATAAACGTCATTCACGTTCTTATTCTTCAGTCCTCCTTGCAGGAGATCAGGCAAACAATCTGGTGATGCCAGGAGATCATAGACTGCAAACACAGAGAGCTGATTAATCTCCAGTAGAAAATCATAAAGTAATACTTACACCACTGAAGTGACTATCTTTTAGTTGTTAGACTTTTTTAAATAAAAAAAATATATTTTACTTTCATAAGAACTGCTAAAAGATAACACCACTCCTCATATCCAGGTTTGCTTTCAGAGATAGTATGACACTAATCAGAGCCAGGTGAGATGTTTATAATTTAGGCTGAAGTTTTTGTACATTTCCCTAGTAATGATTAGACCCTTTTGTCCTATATTTGCACAAGACATTCAATATTAGACTCATGCATTAGAAAATATTTTCTGGTCAGAAAATAGCACAGCTTTTTTTATTATGTCATTCTTAATGCCATTTACTGTTATTAAGACTGTTCTATAACTTTCCACTGCGCTTTCAGTTATTTTCAATCACAAATTATTTCAGTGCCTTAGTAACCATGCCAAAGTTATTCACTTACCAATTCCTTGGGAGGTCACCATATAGGTTAGCTGCATAACCACATGTAAACTGAACACAACTCTTGCCCATACGACCATTTTGATGCTTCACGTAGAAGAAACAGAAGAAATGTTGTATCTCTAGACCTGTTAAATGCAGATCCTGCAGAAGTCTCTACAGCAGCATCCGCATATGTGGAGTAGCAGTCAAAACAGTCGTGTTTTTTCCTTTGGATCACTGCAGCCCAGCTGCTGAATGAGAACCAGATAGGTGCCTGCGAGATTTATGCTTTTCAGATGTCATTCAACATGGAAGGTGTGACCAAGTACCTCCTCCAGCTCTCTTCCCAGAATATAACCATTTTACTGTAAGAGTTGCATCCTGAAAAAGGATTTTAACTGGATAAACTTGTGAATTGTACCACATGACTATCGGGTTATATGTAAATTTGTTTACTGGTTTGTGTACACCATCACTTAATGTTATTTATAAAACAAAAAACAAGAGTTATTATCAGTTACACATGATTTATCTGAACAATCTTGGTTAATTGAATATAATGGTTATGCTATCTAGAGCACAGCAAAAGAAGAGGCCAAGTCTGTATGTTGCTGCTCCCTTACTAGACGGCCTTATAGTTTTACAATTCGATCATTAAAGTAATTTTTTCTCTTAAAGTGTTGCATGATGATTTTTTTGAGTATAAAACTATCTTGGATTCTGGATCACATTTACTGGAATCGGGTAACTATGTGCCTTGTACACTGTTTCTGTTTCAGCTAACCATATTAAGCAGGATAATATAACAGAAATCTCCGAATAATTGTTGTGGTCTTGTCACTTGACATGTGGTACATGTGGTATCTATTATTGCTTACTTTAGTCCAGTGTAACAGTTAGATTTTATTTTGTATGTGAAGACCCATCTCTGTTGTTTCGTATAAAATATAGTCCTTCATTTGAATAAAACACCAGCCACATTGCACAAGCAAACACAGAAACAATGTGAACATGGAAATTTGAGGACTTTGAGGACTGTTGGCTAGAGATGACCCAGATATGAGTTGGACTTCAATTCCAGGGCCGTCTCTAAACCAGTGAGCAGTTTTTATTATTTGCAGTTGAGTGAGTGGCTATCAAAATGTGAGTAATACTAGTTTAATTTGATGGTGTAATTCTGTTGATGAATATGCTGTCAACTTACAGGAAATACTTATAATACTTAGGGTACTTACAAAAAAATGCATAATGACCTCAAAAGGTGGATCGCGCTCTCTCTCTCTCTCTCTCTCTCTCTCTCTCACTCACTCTCTCTCTCTCCCGCTCTCTCTCTCTCTTTGTCTCTGTAGTCTGTCTTCCTTTTAGCACCAAATGAAATGTGGGTTAAAAGTTTCATTTAAAGTGTGCCTGGAGGTGGAAAATTCATTTCAGCTTAAAAGAGGTGAATTATTCTTGCAGGCATCACCAACTTAACACACTATAAAAAGCATTAATAGTCAAGCATTAAGTTAAAATTCATTTATATCTTAAAGTATTGTTGCCTGAGAGAATATTAAACAATATTTTTGGATCACACTGGCATATTACAGATGTGTCCCTTTTTCCTGTTAATTTGTCCTTTTGGTTTTAAATATTTTTTCCCCCTAATATTACAGTTAGATTTACCCCTCTGTACCATTTAGCAGGTAAAAGTAAAGCCTAGCTCATAAAGTTTTTTTTATAGCAGTGAGCAAGCAAAGTTACAAAACACTGGCTTCAGAGAAATCCCCTACTGTGAATCTTTTTTAATGGAACAGATGCTCATTACTTTGTGGTTACAAACAGATAAGTGTGGAGACTCACTGAGAGAAGTGGGATTTCTACTTAGCCCAAGAGAAAGAAATGTGTATAATTATGTGTTTTAATTACATAAAAATGTGTGTAATTATCTATGTTCAGGTCTCCTATTTTCATTAGGGTTCAAGCGCGAAGCGCTGGAAACCTATTGTTTTTGTTAGGATTTTTATTATTATTATTCATTCATTCATCTTCTACCGCTTATCCGAACTACTTCGGGTCACGGGGAGCCTGTGCCTATCTCAGGCGTCATCGGGCATCAAGGCAGGATACACCCTGGACGGAGTGCCAACCCATCGCAGGGCACACACACACTCTCATTCACTCACGCACTCACACACTAGGGACAATTTTCCAGAGATGCCAATCAACCTACCATGCATGTCTTTGGACCGGGGGAGGAAACCGGAGTACCCGGAGGAAACCCCCGAGGCACGGGGAGAACATGCAAACTCCACACACACAAGGTGGAGGCGGGAATCGAACCCCGACCCTGGAGGTGTGAGGCGAACGTGCTAACCACTAAGCCACCGTGCCCCCCCTATTATTATTATTATTATTATTATTATTATTATTATTATTATTATTATTATATTATTATTATTATTATTCTTCCGCCCTAGAAACGGTCGTGCAGCCCAAACCGTAAGGCATAGAGAGCTCAAACTTGGTCAGATGGTAATACTGGTCAATGAGACAGTATTGGTCACTTACTCAGGGCCAAAATCTCAGCGGAATCGGACAATCTGGGGCGCGTCAGCACCCCAAAATGCGTTTGTGCCCATAGGTCCAAAAACCCAATTTTGTGCTGACTCGTAAGGCAAAGTCTCAGAATCAGAATCAGAATCAGAATGGTCTTTATTGCCAAGTATGTTTTCATACTTCGTTTTGCTTCGCACGAGGATTGTAGACTCACCGATATGACTTTGTTTATTTGTCACTTTGTGTATGTGAAAATCCTTTAAGGCCTTAAACTCCCTAAAGGCCTTAAACGCTTAAACGGGTTAAGGCCTTAAACGCTTGAACCCGGGAAATGCTGCTTGCAGCTTTAATTTATTATTGTTATTCTATAATAGTAAAACAACAAAGAAAGAAAGATATTATTTGATGTTCTTTCAATTTGAATTGAATATCTTTTAATTCAAAACATCAAAACATTTTTTTTTTTAATGTTTGTGTGTGTGTGTGTGTGTGTGTGTGTGTGTGTGTGTGTGTGTGTGTGTGTGTGTGTGTGTGTGTGTGTGTGTGTGTGTGTGTGTGTGTGTGAGTGTGTGTAACCTTGGTTCTGGGATAAAGTGCACTACCAGAGTTGTTTCCTTTGCATTAGTGTGCTTTGGAAAGCTGTGAAAATGTCCCTGTTATGTGATGTTTGTCTTGTGTCCATTCTCATCATGAGAATTACTTGAACTCACTATAAAGCATATCTGGCAAAGCTAGACAGTAAGCTCCCCTTTACCGCTGCTCAAATTTCCAGAAGTAGGTTCGGCATTCAGTTTGTTGTGTTTTGTGGATGATCCACCGTTAATTTCACCGTGGAAGCCTTATACCAGCTTGGCAGCACATTCTCTGATCATCAGAATGCTCTGATTGTAGATGAGAGTAACTCAACATGAGCAAGAAATAAGGATTACCGTGCCATGTGCCTACAGAGTACAGGGGAAAAAAGCACTATGCAAATAAAATTAAACTGAATTCAATAAGCTATCTATATGGGTTGGGTTCATGGGATGACTTTTTCTACCTAAAAGTTTGAGTACACAGGATTACTCCAGGAAAAGGGGAAAGAGAAAGGAGGTCAATAACCATAAATTAAAGTGGAAAAAAGGTAAAAGAATATAAAACAAAAAGATATGTATGAAAAAAGTAATGAAAATGAAGGTTAAATAGACAAAACTGTCCATTGTGTAATGTAGGGATTCATTTAAGAAATGTTTCATTTTAAAGTATTTATCTGTGAATACGTCACTATATTGTTTAACACATATTGTTTATATTAACTTTAATATAATAATCTGTATAATTGTACTAATATATCTGTATAATATTTCATATATAATTCTCTGAGGCAGAAAAAAGGGGGGCGGGGCTCCGCTTGTTGTCATTGGTGTTCCAGCCAAACAAACATGGCGGCACCCATGGAGCTGCTGTGCTGGGGAGGCGACTGGGACTTGCCGTCTGTACACACGGAATCTTTAATAGTGCTGGTAACTGACTTACTATCTATGAAATCTGACGTTTGTATTTGCAAAAGAGCAGTTAGCGACAACCCAGTTTGGATTTTATTTTGGGAGATTTCAGCTAGATTGCTACTTAGCTAGCTGGATAGCTAACCTACAATAACAATCACCTTATTATCATTCTTTCTGAACAGGTCTGTAATATCGAGTCTTCCATGATATGAATGTAAATAACTCAAAGACGGGCTTTTGACACCTTAGGTATTGTTTTACCGAAGTTTTTACTAGGTTATGGTATAAATAAAACCTTTTGTACAGCTTTTCTCTGATCAAGGTCAGATAATAATGGCTGGCTGAAGACTTGGTAGGTTTAAACTTTCATTCATTAGACTTATGAATATTTGTTTAGATTAATATTAGATTTTCTTGGCTTGTGTTTCTTGGCTTTGCTGTCTTGTAGGGAAGTAGAAATGCAGACAGACGTCCAGTTCTGTTTAAAAACAGTAATCATTTCAGTGTGCATACTTTTAGTAGTTTTAGTCAGATTGGTGTTGATTAAATAGTGTCAGAACCTTATAGTGTACCTTTCATCTGACATTTCTCTGGTATCATTGTTGAACTCCAGGCATATGCAAAATTTGCTGGCGCCAAACTTACAGTCAAGCTAGTGGACTGGACGTGGAGGACTATCACAGGTAACTGATTATTTATGCTTGGATGATGAGAGGAAAATTGTACCTTAAAGTATGTTTAATTTTTTGTTCGGATTGAAAAATTTCTTATGTGCATTCTGCAATTCTGGTTCTAACTGGTTGGCTGCATTTTAGTCTAAGAGGTTACAACAGAGTTAAGCAGAAGAAAACCAGAATCATCACAAATCTCAAACATAAGTTATAATGCTCGGGTTTTGCTGTCATTTTTACAAACGAAAGAGGAAGGGCAGAGAGAATTTTTTATAGATATGGCAGTGAGGACAGGGCTCAATAGTCTAAACAATGACAGGATGTTCTTGATATTTTTATTTTGAATTCAAAAACCTTTATTTAAATCATTAAATTTGTTATGTTTTCATGTCGAAGGTAAAATAGGACATGTTTGGATATTGTCTGATAGTCGATATAGTAGTTTTTTTCTCTATAAATTAGTGTAAAACCTAAAAAGCACTGTCTGAACACATTCTCTGAAAGGTTATATATACATTTTAAATCTATCTGGGGTGAAGAGATTCTTTCCAGCTTACTGTGAAGATATAGATTATGAACAGTATGTAAGGGAGAACTTAAACATCATATTACTAAGAAATCCACTGTAGAGTTTGTGGAGATGACAATCATTGAAATAAAAATTTCAAATGCACAACACAGTTGCTGAGACACAGCGTGTCTAGTGAGTGATCACAGATAAACGAAAGCACACATAGTGAGGTGTTACACATGTCAATTGCTTGAACATTGAATATGTGGAAGATGCATGTATAGAAGGGGAAGTGAGAGAGAAGGACAGACTAAAAGAGTAATGCTGAGAGTGATGCTGCTGCATCGTTCTCTTCAGAGAAAGATAAAGTGAGAGCCACACTAGGTCACACTGGTGTAAACTCTGAAATAAGTACTACAAAACTAGTACAACAAAATAAATCTTGGTTGTGTTGAAGATCACATTAAGTTAATTATTAGCATTAATCTGAATGTGATTGAGGTGCAGTCTAAGTGGTGATGTTGAAGCATACTTAGTCTGACAGCTATTTTATGTAGCTGTGTTACCCGTCAGTAGGATTTCTATTTAGCACACTATTACAAGTCAATTGTGATTGGGTTGCAGTAGTAATATATTATGCACTGTATCATTTACACCATAATTTATTGTTGTTTGTACCTCCTTGTTCTTTCTGTTACCATCTTGCACATCCGTTGCTTGTAACTATTAATATCAGAGTAACTCATTTCATATTTTGCTCAGCATATCAACCATATTGTATAAAAGTGTATTCTTTCTCATTAATAATAATTGTTGCCATTACATTGCCTTTGTTTTCTGAAATTATGTACTTAAAGGTAGAGATTATATATTGTGTGCTGAAGATGTCCCATGTATTTTGTGTGTTTATGAAACTTTTTTTTCTCTTTTTTCTCTTTTCTTTTCTCTTTTCCTTTCTTTCTTTCTTTTTTTTTCTTTTTTTTTTGACAGCCACAGTTCCACAACTGCACCATGAGGGATCTTCAGTAACAGAACCTACACAGATTCTCAACTTTCTCAGGCAGAATGTAAGTTGAAGCAGAAACTGACATATTCATAAAAATCATTAATCATTAATTTTATTGTTTTTTGTTGTTGTTGTTTTTAATAAAGCTAATAATAATTGATCGCAGTGGGTTTGGTCACATAATTAGCACAATGTGTCATTTAGACCTTTGAGCTAAATCTTTATTGTCTTGATCACTTTCCACAGATTTTATTAATCAAATTTTATTTGGGGGGGAAAATCTCCAGAAATGGGCAAAACAGCTGTAAAAAATAAACAAACAAACCATTGTGTGTGGATTAAAACAATTTGCACACATGTGAAAGTGATTGAAACAGCACTTGCTTAGAACAGACGCATTTGCTTCCAGTTTGTGTTAAAGAGATGTTGTTGGAAATGGAAAACTGCCTGCTATCCCTTCTATTCAGTGCATTTATTTGATTAGCAGGTTTAAAACCTTTTTTTTAAACCAGTATACTGTTTTTCCATTCCACCAGCATTTTCAATCAGTATAAACAAATGAATTATTTTATTTCAGCTGATATTAAACGAGACAGGACTCTGTTAGCTGTTAGCATGACATGTTAATTACACCGATGAAGATAACACCTTCAAACTTTAAATGATTAGGATCAAGCACTTTGGGCATCTCAGAGAGCAGAAATAGAAACATTTGTTTGGAAACTTTCTATGAATATATTGCCCCAGTAGACTTGGGCCATATTCTGAAGTCCTGAGTCTCTACTTTTATAGGAAACACTAACCACTACTGTGGAGTGATATTAAAAAAAATTCAACTGGACATGGGCACAAGAAAACAAATACAAATTTCTTTGGCTTCTGGTAAAAAAAAAAAAAGCTAATATAGAAATTGTGAAAAAGAGCTAGACAGAAATCTGGATGTGGACAGTGGTAAGGAAAACCTTGTTTATCTTCTACTTATTGTCTAATATAAAGTTAAATAGCACTAAATTTGTTGAAATGATGTACACTGTGAGTATATTGTGTATAAAAGTCCTGGGATAAACACAGGACAGTGTGTAGGATTGTGTTTTTGGCCACTGATACTGTGTGAATAACATATTCATAAGAACTTATTAACACTAAGTATTCTTTATGCACCGAACAGAGATTCAATGCAGATTATGAGCTGTCTGCTAAGCAGGGAGCTGACACCATGGCCTACATTGCTCTCCTGGAGGAGAAACTGAAGCCAGCTTTGGTCAGTTCAGTTATCTGAAACAATTTGACAAACCTAACTTTATTCTGTTGTCTTTAGACTTTAGAGAGTGTGTGTGTATGTGTGTGTGTGTATGTATGTGTGTGTGTGTATGTGTGTGTATGTGTGTGTATGTGTGTGTATGTGTGTGTATGTGTGTGTATGTGTGTGTGTATGTGTGTGTGCGTGTGTGTGTGTGTCTTTGTTTGTTTGTTTACAGCTCCATACATTTTGGGTGGACGCTGAGAACTACGCCAACCTGACAAGGCCTTGGTTTGCTTCTCACTCTCCGTTCCCTCTCAACTTCATTGTACCAAGCCGCCAGGCCAGTGTGGCTCTGTCCAGGATTCTCCTGACCAAAGCGGAAGCTCCACTACATTCAGTCACAGAGGTGGAAGGAAAGGTAGTGTTTATTATAAATACCGTCATGTGTCCAATTCGCTAATGATTGATAACTATATTAATATGATTGTAAAATCACAGCTTAAAAAGTCATTTAATGAATTAGCAAAAGAGACAAAAAATGTGCAAACGGCTCCGTTCTAAATGTACTCTGTTAAACGAGTGACATTAAGTTTTGATGGCTGGCTGCTGTTAACCAGTCTCCCGGGCTGTCTGCGCTCTGTCTGCGTTTTTTTAGGATGCAGATGGAAAATAGTTTATCACCATTAGCTACTGCTGCAGTGAGCTCAAAGCTCCCAAATTTTTTGCATGTCTAAAAACCTGCCAGCTTCATATGACTGTAGAGCACATTCTGATACAAGTCCAGCAGTCTGTGTATTTCTTCGGTTAATTATGTCTGGTTTGTCAGTGATGTCATTTTATATGCAGATCTACAGTGAAGCCAAGGAGTGTCTGAATTTGCTCTCTCACAGATTGGGGTCCTCACACTTCTTCTTCGGAAACACGTAAGTTCAGTTCCGAGCCAGTATTTAAATCCAGCTGCAGATCTGCTTTTAGACTTTAGACAGAGTTTATGTAATCTGTGCGAGATTCTATTGAAATAACTTTCCATTAACGTCACTTCTCATGTTATTTATTTATCTATCTATCTATCTATCTATTTATTTATTTATTTATTTTTGACTGAAATGTTCATTAATATATGCTTATTGAGCACTTTATTAGGAAGACTATAGTCATACAGGCTAGGGTATGTCTTTGCTCTGAAAACAGCCTCAAGTCTTGGTGGCCTGGATTCCACAAGATGTTGGAAACTTTTCTTTTTGAGATTCTGGTCCATGTTGACGTGTTGATTGCATCCTACAGATTTTTCAGGTGCACCTTCAGCAGTGAATCTCTCTCTACCACATCCCATAGGTGATTTATTAGATTTAGAGCTGGTGACTGAGGCTACTGAGGAAGACTGAGCTCACTGTCATACTTATTAATCCAGTCTGTGATGACTATGTGACATGGTGCATTATCATGCTGAAAGTAGCTATTAGAAGGTGGTAAATTGTTGCCATGAAAAGATGCACATGCTCAGCAACACTACTCTTTATGGGCTTAGGACATTCCCATTGAGGTGATGATTGATTTTTATTAAAGCCCAAAGTGTGTCAAAAAGACATTTCCTGGACTGTGACACGAGACAGATCAGGTCTATGGATTCAAGCTGCTGGCACCAAATTCTGACCCTTACCACCTGTGTGCCTCAGCAGAAATCAAGACTCATTAGCACAGGCTAAGTTTTTCCAGGTTTGGGTGAACCTGTTCCTGCTGCAGCCTCAGCTGTCTATGGTATGTGGTACCACTACAACCAGATGTTCTGTTCTGCTGTCGTGGCTCATCTGCCTCGAGGTTTGATGGGTTGTGCATCCTGAGATGCTTTTTTGCTCACCACAATTGTACAGAGTGGTTATCTGTGTTACTCTAGCCTTTCTGTCAGCTTGAAGCAGTCTGGCCATTCCCTGTTAATTTCTCACACCAACAAGGTGTTACCATTTGTAGAACAGTCAATCACTTGATGTTTTTTTCTTTTCTGACTCTAGAGACTGTTGTTTGTATTATCCCAGGATATCAGCATTAATAGAAATACTCAAACCAGCCCATTTGGCTCACACAATCATGCCACAGTCAAAATCATTGCAATCACATTCTGCTGGTTGATATGTAGAAGCTGCAGGTCTACGTCTCCATGATTTTATGCCTTGCACTGCTGCCACTTGATTGACTGATTTGATAATTGCATGAATGTACAGGTGTTCCTAATAAAGTGTTCGTGAGTTTAACGTATAGTTTTACATCTTACTGTGACTTGTGCAGTCAGTGGTAACTACTGAAATAAGAAGAACATGCTGTTCTGGCACATTACTCTTGTGTTTTATGTGCCGTAGGCCTACAAGTCTGGATGCCTTTGTTTTTGGCTACCTTGCACCGCTCCATAAAGCCAGTTTACCCAGTGTTCAGCTCCAGCAGCACCTAAAACAGCTTCACAATCTCTGCCAGTTCTGCACTAACATCATCAAAAACTACTTTTCTGAAGCTGCCTCTGGTAAGACAACAAACTGTGGTTTAGTGCTGGTACTTTTACACTTTATCAGACAGGCATACAGTCAGTTTAGTCAACACTCCACCAAATTTTGTGAAAAGCTTTACTTATTAAATGTTGTGTCTCTGCAGTGATTTGAATCGTTTGAATTCAATTAAACGATTCATTCAGATTTGTTCACTGATTCACTTTGCCATCTAAAAGCAGCCAGATTGAGTAATGTAACAATAGCTTATAATCACTGCTAGCTAATTTCACGATCTGATTAAATGAGGATGAGGATTCACTGAACACACAGAGTCAGAGAACAAGAGAAACATAAACCTGCGTAAAGATTCTGTATTGCAATCATGAATATGTCAATAATTCATGTCAGTTATGAAAGCCGTGAGAAGGAATGACTCAATGCATAGCAGAGACTGATACAGCATCATGTTGTAGAATCATGTGGTAGCTCAGTGGTTAAAGTGTTGGACTACAGGTCGGAAGTTTGTGAGTTTGAATCCCAGGGCCACCAAGCTGCCACTCCTGGGCCACTGAGCAAGGCCCCAAACCCTCAATTGCTCAGCTGTATAAATGAGATAAATGTAAGTCGCTCTGGATAAGAGCGTCTGCCAAATGCTGTAAATGTAAATTCAAATAAGGGACTTCTTCAAGAAGACCAAGTTATTGCCCTCTGGTCATTAAATCGTGAGTTAAAAACCTGATTATTCCACTGGCATCCATAGATGACAAGGGAACAAAATTGCTGTCTGTGAGCTCATGTATGTGAGCGGGGGCAGATAGCATGCACTTTCCCCCCAAGCGTGTGACACTGACCTGTCATGTAGCCTGAACAGCACGTCTGTGAGATGTTTGGCTGACTTCATGTGTCTCAGAGGAAGCCCCAGTTTTTCACCCTCATGGTTGGCATCTGTTATTATAGGGAGAGCTGACTGGTGGGTGGGAAATGACAAGTGAACAAACTGGTGGGAAATGGTGAGGAAAAACGAATCATTTGCAAACAAATCATATCTTTAAAACAGTAGCTTTTGGGCTTAAAAATCCAATCACCATTTGTTTTCTAATTATTTATAGTTCTAACAATAAGGACATTAACTGTAATAAAGTAAATTGGTCAAATAGTGAACTAGTAGAAGTACAAAAAATATATAGTCTAGTTCAGAAGCATAATGACTAAAAAAATATATATAACTTTTTTTAACAATCTTATGTTTTGGACTGGTCTTCTGGAAGATATCTGTGTTCATTGGGAAAAGAAAAAAAAAAGAAAAGAAATTGTTCAATCTCAACCATCAGCACTAAAAACCACAACGATCATCAGCTTTTCACAAATCACTCCCTTCATTCCATAAACCATTGACTTCTAATCCTTTACTTGATTTTAACACTGATCAATATTATCTGTGGCTTAGCGAAGCACACCAGCCTGAGGTATTTATGCTGTTGTCTCTGTTTAGGAATTCTTTGTACTAACATTTCTTCCATGTGAATAAAGCGTATACAGTCTGTTACTCTTTCGTCTTCTCTTCCCATGTCCTTCCTCTTGCTAGGCTCTCCTCCCACTAGCCAGGACGCAGTTGATGCAAACCTCCAGAAACTGACGCAGCTTGTTAACAAAGAATCCAACCTTATTGAAAAGGTCTTGCTTTTAATCCTGCTTGCAGTTTTCTCTGAGATTTCGAGTTTCTATCTTAAAAGATGCAACCTACTGTCTGTACACCACTGTGTGTATATGTGTGTGTATATATGTGTGTATATATGTATGTGTGCGCGTGTGCATGCATGTGCGTGTTAAAGCTGTCACAATGATGGTCACACTATTTAGAATATTTACATTTTCAAGGGCAAAAAAAATCCACAATCTATAATATTTAAGAGGCCATGATTAGTCACCTATAAGTAAAGGTTTGCAAATAATTATTGACATTGATAAATAATACAGTGCATTTCCATCAGACATTTATCAGAATTGTTGGTATTCTGTAGTTCTGTTCCGCATTATAGTCGATCACATGGGTTCATGTAATACCCTATGTAGTCAACTTCAAGATGGTGGAGGTTTCTTGCTTTACTTAAGATTTTATGATGCAGCTAAATATCAGCAAAAACAGTATGGTTTGAATAATAGAAAAAAAATCAGAAACTAAACACTAATTTAATACACATTGAAAAGAAACTTAGCAAATCTAAATATCGCGACTGTAAAAACGTTCATAATTTGCCTCGCTTTTATACAATGCAAACACATTATATGTATGTTTGGCATCTCAGTCTGAAATGATTTGAATGCATTTTAATGCTAAATCTTTTCCAGATTTAAAAAAATAATGCTAATGAAGTGTTTGAATGTTAGAGGTGCATGGTGTTACACACCTTTTACAGAAGGTGACATATTGCGGTGCTGAAATACCAGTCAGAATGCTGCGAGTTCAAATCCCGGGTCTACCAAGCCGCCACCGCTGGGCCCCTGCGCAAGGCCATTAACCCTCAGTTGCTCAGTTGTATAGTCACTCTGGATGAGTGTGTCTGCCAAATGCTATAAATATAATATAAACATAATGAAGTAACATCTTGGCAGCAGAAGGGACATATTTATTTATTTATTTATTATTTAATTATTGTTACACTTCATTAAATGAACAGTGAAAGTATTAGGTGTACTAATAAAGTGGCAACTGGATGTACACACACCTGAACTACTCAGACATGACTGTTTGAACATCACCATGCTTGTCTTGCTGTAACTGACGGCTTTGTGTGTTCGACAGATGGATGATAATCTGCGCAGTAGCCCTCAACACAGACCCAGCCGACCCCATAAAACTGAAGCCAAATCTTCGTCTCTGGCCACTGATAGGAACTTGTCCCCCACCTAATAATCTCACCCACACAACACAGTGGTATCGTTCCTTACCTTTTTATTTATGCGTATATTATCCAAGAAATAATAAAATGGGCATGACTGCAGGAGGAGTCACAAGTTTTCTCACACACAGTATATTTACTTCGATCAGCCATAACATTAAAACCACCTGCCTACTTTTTCCCTTGTGCCACCAAAACAGCTCTGAGTCATCGAGGAATGGACTACACAAGACCTTTGAATGTTTGTTGTGGTATCTGGCACCAAGTTAGCAGCAGATCCTAACTAAGATGAGTCCTAAGTTGTGAGGAGGGGCCTCTATGGATCAGACTAGTTTGTCAGATTGAGATCTGGGAAATTTGAAGGCCATATAAGGCCCTTGAACTCTTTGTCATGTTCCTCAAACCATTAGCCTTTGTATCCATGATCCTGTCACCGGTCCAGTGGTTGTCCTTCTTTAGACCACTTTTGGTAGGTACTAACCCCTGCATATTAAGAACACCTCACAAGACCACATTAACCCAGTCGTCTATCTTAGATCACTCAAAAGCCACTCAGATCCTTACACTTGCCCATTTTTCCTATTTCCAACACATCACCTTTAAGAACTGACCGTTCACTTGCTGCCTAATATACCCCACACCCCTTGACAGGTGCTCTTTAATGAGACAACAAATAAACTAATTCTTCACTTCACCTCTCGGTGCGTTTAATGTTATGGCTGATCAGTGTTTCTTGAACAAATGTTTTTGTGGTTGAACAAATGTGGCCGTTATTGAAAGCTCTGTTTTTCATGTCTCGTACTGATTTAGATTATTTTCATAATCTACAAGATTGTATTTACATATCAAATAGTATAAAAAATTATGCTTATCCAAATACTAAAGACAGCAATTAAATATATAAAATGACTGTTGCCATTCTGAACGACCTTCACCATAGGGAAATGATATTTTATAACATTCACTGTGTACACACACACACACACAATCTCTGTCTGAATCTCTCTCCATTAGCAGTGTAAAAATAGAGATTCTTTTGGAGCTGTTAGTTCGTGCTGAACCTAAATCATGCTTCATTTTGTTGAACATCTTGATTGTGTTTTCGTTTTCAATTGTGGCACAATTGTGTGATATATATTAAGGTTTGGCTTAAACAGCTTGCACCACATCGTTCAGTTAATCAACAAGTCAGTGTGTGACAGTCGGAAATCATCAGTGAACACCAAGCTCAGTAGTATAACTCATTATACCATCTTCATTCAGGTTAATGTATTGTTCTGCTTGGTCTCCTGAACACGTAAAAATATATGGATCATTCTGGGGATTATTTTTACCCATAACACTTTCTGTTTTATGATGTTTAAACTCCTGCCTTTAAAAGCAAATGGATCTCTGTTGATGTTTTCCGTACATGTGCCTTCCCTTCTGTATCCAAGTGTAATTTCCTGACTATGAACATGCTCAACCTTAAATGAAAATAATTTCACATTGTAAGCATGCCAGAAGTGCTCAGGAGATGCATTACATATGTTATCGCATCCTAATCATAATTAGCTGCACTCACCTCACCACATACATGCCAGTGGCTTCAGTTTTTCCTTTTTTTCACAATGTTAGCACTTTAAATGCCTTTGTATGCTCATGTACTATACAAGTCTGCTAATTCATTGCTGATTAATGAAATGGCGTGTCTTGAATTCCTGATGTATTTTAAAGCATCTCAGCTTCATCAGTTATGAAAAGATTTGTCAGAGGAATGTCAAGTGTTCAAACACAAATGTAATAAAATAGAGTTTCTAGTATTTTGCCACTGTTCAGGGCAGCACTGAAATGTCAGTAATTGAAACTGCATTGTCTGGAGAACAAAATGCTTTTCTTCCACAGTGCTTTTCTTTGTGAACCATTTTTTCTATTATTTATACAAACTTAGTTCTTTACCAGAATTGAGGCATTAAGGACAGGTACAAACAGACAGTCAGAACAATCACTAAATGGTTCTCAGAGCAGTGAACTGATTCTGGGAAACTAAACTGCATCCTTACATTTACGGAGTCAGTGAATATTTTTATATTTAACAAACTAGTAAATCTAGTGAAGGTACAAACAATTCTAAGGAAAAAAAAAAACAAGAAGACCTGCTCTTTGGAAGTACTGAGATGATTACCGTTAGGAATTTCTTTGTCTACTCAAAAGCCTGGCAGTGTTTTGGAAATGCAGGACAAACTGTTTTTCACTGTAAAACAGATGTCTAATTTTTCCTTTCATTAGAATTTTCTTCTTTTAAACAATATATAACCGTGGTTCAGTGTAGCAGCCTTCGAAAAACACATTTCGTACATTTCTGGGGCTTGCGTAACGGCATTCACAAAGAACAGAAAGAAGAAGAGAATTAGCGTGTGTGGATTTATTCTGTTTAGCTTCAGGTGCACATTTTACGCGAGGCTATCATTGAGTAAATCCAACTATGCTTTAAATTCAAATACTTTTTAAACCAGTAAACAGCTCTCTAAGCTGCGAACTCAAATTTCTGCTCACATATGACATGAGCTTATATTAATTAGTCCAAACAATTTGAAATCCAAAGTTTGTCCACAAAATACAGTGAACTAAAGCAAGTCAAGGGCTCACATTACTGTACCCCTTGTGGTAGAAAAATGTGTATTTTAATTCTGTAAACCTGAAAAAACCTAGAAAAAGGGTCCTACAGACTGGCTCTGAATGCAGCTCACTAAGTGACAAACAATATTTAAATCTACAATCTATATAAAACAATTATAATAATATTTCAATTGTTATTTATTTCTACTCTTTCTCAAGCTGTCAGTAGTGATCACTTTGAGTCTGGTTTTGCTTCATACAAAAAAAACAACAACAAAAAAACAGCATAATTAAACACAAAGGAAAAGACCTTTACAAACTGAAGATAAATAACTGCTGGTTACAAGAAAAGACAAAAATGTTTGGTTTATAAACAATATAATACATTGTGTATGCAAAGAAATATATATATCAAAACGGTCAAAGATGACCACTAAAAAGAATATGATAAAATTCTTGTATGTTGTAAATATACTGACATTTTAGACATTATGTTTTCTGTAAATCCATAAAGTCATCTTTGATTAAATCACTGTATAGAGATATAAAGTGGAAAAAAAAAAAAACGCAGGCTGTGACTGACTTTTGGCATAGTAGGCATCACCAAGCATAAACCTTTCAATTACATTTCAGTTTTAAGAACAGTATAGCATATAGATAATTCTTTCTTGATCTGAAGTGAGCTTTTAAAAAATAAGATGACTAAAGTTGAACCCATAAGCTAAATAGCATTTAAATAAATGACTTGAAATGCCAAATAATTTGCTTTTCACTTCATGACCTTCAGTGACACTCTATCAGAGGGGCTATAACTACAGATAATGAAGATCAACAGATTGTAATTATTCAGGGCCGAGATTAATATAATAATAACAATGATAAGATTAAGTATTTAATGTATCTATAAAAATCTAGAGGTTTTCCCCTGAACAGAGCAGAAGGAAAGAATAAATGAGATAGCAGAAAACTGCACAAGACTTACAGCAGCATCTACTGGTCAGCTATGATGTGAACAGTAGAGGGAAATGATAACGAGTGATAAAAGTAAACATGATCAACACTGCAGTAACATTTTCTCAAAATCTGGGTGAAGTTCACACTACTGTACTAAGTATAAGACTATACTATATATTACAGCACTATACTCCAACAGAGTATTCTCATTGTATACATTCTTTACTCCATCTCATATCTTTTAGTACATTACACTACTGGTTATTACCTGATGCATTCACAATTTCAATATTTACAAAAAGTAAATAAATCAATACACCCATAAACCGCATTAACCACCAAAACAAAATGGAAAAACACTTTCAAATAGCAATTCTCTTTTAAATGACATCTTTACTTTAAGAGAATACTGTCCTGTATTACTTCTGTAACTCATTCTCAGTACCTGCCTGTGTAATGTGTGTGTGTGTGACAAGTTTTAAGGGCAGTTACTGTAATTTATCAGCAAACTTTTTGCACACCTTTCTGGTGACTTATTAATCTGTATAGAACATTATTTGTGGTCTATGCCTCACTTTCCACTTGTGTGGAAGGAAATAAAAGTGAGTTTCTAGTATAATCGAGTTTCTTATTTATTTATTTATTTATTTATTTAAAAAAAAAAAGGCTTTAAATTATTGTTAGTTCCAGCCATATATTTTCCCATTTTTGTCCCAGTACGGTAATTCTATATGCTAGACAGAGATGAATTAAAATGCTGCAGTATCCCTTTAACAAAATACTTTATGTTTAAACCTTTGAGCCTGAAATGTCAAATTATTTTTTAAATACCTAAAAAATATGACACACATTTACAAAGTCTGATAGATTGCAATCTCAAGGGCAATAAAATAAAGACAGATTCTCCAGAAATCCTAGAGCTACCACTGCTTGGCAAACTCTGGGACCTCTGTGGTCATCTTAAGCTCTAGGTTCCCAGGTCTCTCCAGGGTGAATATGGGGTAGCAGGGCTGGATGAAGGCTTGTTGGAAAGAGCCCAGACACTGGCCATTCTGAGCGTTGAAGAAGACCAAGCGGCCCTGTATGAAGTCCAGAAGAGCGCCAATTCGAGCAGGAACGTCCGTAACAAAAATGTCCGATTCCACGCTGTCGTGAAGTAGCTCGAACCTACAGCTGTGACAGTCAACAGTGACATGGAATGAGGGTGATGGAAATACAGTTAATAAAGATGGCATGAATGCTAGACTACAGTGATAGTATCCAACCTGATGGAGGTGGGTACACAGTGCAGACACCAGGAGGTGCTGCTGTCACCCACTGTGCTGTCCTGTGGTTCTGTCTGATAGGCAACACCAATGCGGTAGGCTTTACAGCCAGTTACCACCGTTTCCCAGTAATGATATCCAACTCGCGGTAGAAGCTCGCCTCTAACTGCTGGACATCTGCCAAGAAATGTGTATGAATTAGAATTAGAAAACAGCAGTCAACTAAAAAAAAAGAAAGAGGGAAATGCTCCAACACTTTCAATGTACTCTCTATCCTGTGCATCTGTAGTCATGTGTAATTATCAAGGACAACAACTTCCACTAAAAGCACACATTCTCATTCACCTAGTAACCTTGAATCTAATATATAACTGAAATCTAAGAGCTGCTTTTTCTCCTAAAACAGGATTAAACAACAGTAGAAATATAGCAAAATAAAGGCTTAGGATGAAAAGTTTGTTATTATATATTTTTATTCAGCTTTAATAATCTTTCTGTCTACACTGGTAAACATAAGGACAAGTTCTTTCTCCTGAAAAAAGTGCCATCCTTGAAAGATTTTCTTTAGGACTACAGATGTAGCTCTTAATTATAGTATACCCGAATTAGCATTTTGCATAAACGTTTAGATAATAACATTTGCAATATACAGTAGGTCTGTTTTAGGAAAACGCATTAAATTTCTCTCCCTGTTAATCACTCATGCTAATTTTACATTTACTGTATTCAGCAGACATCCATATGTAGAGTGACTTACAGAAGTGCTCTGCACAGAAGTTTAGATCTTCATGCTAGTATAAATAGTTCAGGGACTAAGAATACTGGTGAGCTAAAACTCTGCCAGTGAGAAATCAGTTTGAGTTTGTACAGTAAAATCATACAAGTCAAGGTTACAAGTTTGTGCTCATTTAAGTGCATGGTGAAGTGGTGTGCCATTAAAGGGACAATTAAGTGTGGCTGAATGAAATAATAAAATTACTGTGATTTAAGCTCTTACTCTATAAGTGTGGACATCTTATTGTAGGTTTCCACAGGATACTGCACAGAGCTCTTGTCTTCAGAAACCTTCAGCGCTATATTAGCTGTTTCACTCAGTAAGTGGAACCTGGTACCTGAACAGTTCAAAATACAGACTGAAACAACTGCATCAACACAGAGACTCCTGGGACAACAGTTTATACTATCTGTCTATTACATAATACACATGCAGATATTACCTAGATGATACAATTCTCTAGCTGTAATGAAATACTGAGATGGTCTTGGCTCTGACCTCGTGTGGAGATAAGAGCTGCCTCGCTCTGATCACTGGCTCCTGCACTGTTCACTGATTTGATGTAAAAGAGGAAGTTCTCATTGGATTGAAGGAGGACCTTATGCTCACAGCCTTTTATCCCAGACACAGACCTGTAAGGAAAGATACCTGCATTAGTCAGTTTTATCTTATTATACAGCCTCTAAGTGCTGTACGCTGCATTTTTGGAGCATGAGGGCAAATAGTAGCTGCTTGTTCAGTGCATTGAGAATAATGCATTGTAGATGTCATACAGTTTTGCTTGAGATTGTTAGATCAGACTGTCAATTACATTATATATGGTAAGGGGTCAAACGGAAGGCCATAAGTTCAAATCCCAGATCTACCAAGCTGCCACTGCTTGACCCCTAAGCAAAGCCCTTAACCCTCAATTGCTCAGTTGTATAAAAATGCTGGTATATGCCATAAATGAAATGTATATGGGCAATACATAAGCTAATAAGATGTGTCATTTCTGTTATATCCTAATGCGATATAAAACATAGATGACGTGAAAGGAAAATTCATGTATTTCTATCTAAAGTTTATGTACCATTTTTCTCTAACAGCATTTCCAGAAGTCTTTTAATCCTCTTATGCAACTGTGATTTAATAACGATTGGAATTGTTCATTTATTAATTATTAATAAATGACACTTTTTAATTGTTTATAGTTGCATATTATGTTGTAGCATAAGTTTCTTTTATCATTTACGTTACAGCAGTCATGAACAGATGTTCTCATACCAACTTTCTTCTCTCTCTTATAGTTAATAGGATAAAAAAAATATGCTTGTCATGTTACAGAGAAACCAGAAGGTTTGTAGTTAAGCATTACAACACAGCTCAAAACCTGACCCTCTACTGATATCACAAATAAGGAAAAGTGTATGCAGCTTCAGTAAAAAAAATTTTCCTTGGAAAGATGAAAAAAACCCCTGTAGAAACAGCTTTAGTAAGCATTTTCTCATTTAAGTTTCATACTAAGACTTACAGTTAGAGTGGTATTGAGGGTACTGTAGTTTTAATTCAATGCAATTTGTACATTTTGTTACAAAGCAGCTTTACAGAAATATATTAATTCAGGATATAACTTTATAAATGTATTCCTAATGAGCAAGAGGTGATGGTGCTGAGGAAAACCTCCCTGAGACAATATTAGAAAAAACCTTGAGAGGAATCGGACTCAAAGGGGCAGCCATCCTTTTCTTGGGAAACCAGAAAGCGTGATTATGAATTATTTCCCTTCCATAATTGTGTACTATATGGTCAAAAAGTGCAAATATGTAACCAGGAAATCCATTCCTGTTTAAACACGAGGTCTATTTTGTTAAACGTATCACCTTTTCACTGACGGGGACTCGAGAGCTAAGCTGTTCATATCAATCGCAGTGCCAAGTCATTTCCATGGTTTCTAAGTGCTACCATTCACAGTAATCACATGTATCATCCTCCGCAGCAGTGAGTTTTAGATACACGTTACACAATCACATATTTTAATGAATGCATTTGTTAATGAAATTCAATAACTGCATAACAGTCCTGCATAACAATTTTTTATCCATTGTATCACATTGTCCAGATTGAGCAGATAGAGAATAGGTTGAAAAAGACTGACATATTGCTTTAAAAAGACCCCATGGGAATGGCAGAATCTCTAGAGAGTGCAGTATTTGACATGTACCTGAGGCCCTCTCCCTCCAAGGCGTATTGGCGGCAGTACTCTAGAGTGAAGCTCTCGGCAGCGCTGGGCTGAGACAAGCTCCAGCGGATTGTAGCAGATTCCCACAAAACTGTGCAGGCTTCTGGGTTAATCACTGGAACAGATGGGGCTGTACAAACAGACACAGTAAAGGATTAAGTGTACTGTAAATAAGTGGGTAGATTAATCTTAATACCAAGGTTAAATCGTATTAATCCTGATACATAGTATCTCTAATTCACATGCACACATTAAAATGGATATAATATTCTATATAAAAATATGTATTCAGTAATCCTGTCCAACTTAAACAAAATGTTTATATTTCTGTTATAACTATGTACATTTATTCTACATCCTCTACTCTGCATGGTTGATATTACTCTCCAGAATATGACAGAAAGTTTCCTCCATGTTCTCCGGTTTCCTCCCACATCCTCCCAAGAATGCTGTTAGGAGGACTGGCTATACTGTACTGTATGTCCTCTTAGTGTGGATGAGCTGGTTAATGTGTGTGCATCGTGACCTGAATATAACTCGTGTCCCACCCAGTGTGTATACTTGCTTCTCCGCCAGTATTCCCAGATTGGCTTCAGAAACACTGTGATAAATTGTTTACTGAAACATGCAGACAGGCATCAGTGTGCTTCTCATCAGCCTTTCCTCTGGTACCTTTGACGATGAATCTCTTATTTGGACTCAGTTATCCGTAAGACTGTCTCCCTGTAGTTATTGCTTCATGTTTTATGGTCTCTCTGGCTTTTTACCATTTGAAAAATGATGAAAAATGATTTCTTAACTGAAATATGCCATACAAGGCCATTTTTATAAGTGCTTCTAGTCTCAAAGCATTTACTTTGCTGCCAGATGACTCTGTCAGACACAGCACAAATATTTGACTACATTTCTTTATGTCCCATAAGGATTTGGCTGTTACGATAAGAGCACTTTTCACAGTGTTTGTGTTTGTTAAGACTACATTTATCTAAATGGCATATATTATTTGAACACGTGTACACTTAACATCCAGATAATTCTCTGGAAAATATAATCCTCAAGGATTGTGTGAAACTTGGCACCGCACTATACATCACACTGACCTGTTCTAAAAGGAAGTCTCTCACTGGGCAGACTGCAGCCAGTGTAGTTCACTGCCATCACCCATACTTTATAGCACTTATCTGGCTCCAGCTCTTCCAGATTACAGTGACTCTCCTTCACTGTCACTCTGTACTCCTCTGAGATGGCTACAGATAAAAAAGTGACATTAAAAGAAACCATCTACTTTAGTTTAATCAAATAAAAACATGGAACAAAACACCACAGGTAAAATCTTGCATTTTCCAATAAGAACAATGTGTTTAGTTTACCAATGCTAACAATCATTTTTATCCATTTATAGTTACATGTGATTCATTTCATCCAGAAACATTACTCATTTTATAAAAGCTATAAACCGCTGTTCCCTCACCAGCCTGAGTGAAATTATTGGCTCTGCAGTGTTGAAAAATATAAAGGAGCAGCCTTATGTTAACCTGCTAACTTCACCATATTATCAATTACACACATTTAAAAATCAGTTTATGTGGAACATCAATAACGCGAGTCTTTGTATCCTTGTACGCATTAGAATGG
This sequence comes from Tachysurus vachellii, assembly GCF_030014155.1. Lineage (NCBI taxonomy): Eukaryota > Metazoa > Chordata > Actinopteri > Siluriformes > Bagridae > Tachysurus > Tachysurus vachellii. The sequence goes on along the minus strand of NC_083471.1, from coordinate 16,375,153 downwards.
ACACATTAATATAAACCTGTGATTTGCCTTGCAACCAGAATAACTGAGCTGTTACATAATCAATCCCAAGTATAATAAAAATAGCAGATTAGAACTTTTAATGATTAAAACTTAACAGAGACCTATGAATAGGTTTCATACTGTATGAATAGTTCTCAAACCCTGAAATATACTGGTAACACTTTACATTCAATTCAAACGTACCTGTAATATGTCCAGTATGTGACCCTCCACACATACAGTACTGTATACTGAAGTGTTAGTGAATAGAAACATTAGTCATTGTACAATTCCAACTTAACTTTCTCCAGACCAGAACAAAGTAGTAAAGGACATCATTATTTACGGACATCACTGGGAACACTTCATCTGTGAATGACAGACTGTGCAACCCTATAAATCTGATTCTGATGATCCTGTCTTACCTCCTTGAGGTTCTTCCATGCAGTAGACCTGAAAACAGTCAATGATGTCTCCTTCATTCACTGTCCAGTACACAGTGACAGAGGCGCTTGTGCCAGAATTAACTTCCTGCGGCTGAAGATGGGGTTGCTGGGGCACTATTAACAGCAGAAATGAAATGACTATTTAGAACAAATAAACTGATTGTAGGGTCAAACCTAGACCTAGACCAAACCTAGACCTTTAGCTTTCTTTCTTCTTACATGTAATGATTCTTGGCTTTCTTCTTAATCTTACTCAAATTAGATAATAATTCAAGAGGGGTCCTTTACACACCTGGTGTATTAACGACATACCTGGAATCACCTCCCGGTTTCTCTTCCCATTTCCTGTGGTACCTTTGGCATAATCTTCAAATACAAGCAAACCTCGTGGGCCAAGCTCTAGAGGCATGACTGAGTCTAAAGCTGTTTTTAACCTGCCATTAATCAATAGCACAAACATAGAGTATAAGATATGGAATGAAATGTATTTTATATATTGTATAGGTATATTATACACTATAGCTCCTATATGCATTCATTTCCATTTCTGAACTGCAACGCAAACCCCCGCATTCATTTTAGCTTCGGTGCTTTATCCACATGCAGACTTGTTAAAAACTTGCGAATAATTATACACTTCAAAAAAGCAGCAGCAAAGACATCAGTACACACTTCATCTTCTTCACTGCAAACCTTACATAATTGTATTCAAAATATATCAGGCACTGTAACTGTGTGAGTGTTAACTAAGGTCACACCGTGTGCAACACACTCATTATTACCTTGTATCAATGTCTTTGTATGACTGTAGATGGAAGAAAAAGACATCTGATTGAACACAGTTACTTCTGAAGAATGAATTTTACATATGTGATGATAGTAATGATCAAGATGATTTATTCACACAGATTAATTCAATGTTATTCTTTTAGACAGTTTTTTATTTTTATTATATTATGACTAGTACATGATTTATAGTTTGTACCATAACACATTACAATGACTTATGTCATTGCTAAAATGAAAAATAATTGTTTTAGCCATAGCCTGAGTACAAGTGTATTATGTGGCTGACACCAGCTATTCATAGTTCTTTGTGTTAACATGGGCCTCTTTATATAACACCCTCAGATACATTAAATATTGGTATAATTGATGATACATTTGAGCATGGCTTTGATGGCTTTGAGCATATGAAATTAGAAAGAATACAAAGTCTCAGTAAAGCCAAACTCACCAACAGAAATGCTAACTCATCCGTCTCTTCCGTCTCTTTTGTGGTCACTTCCATCGTCTCCTTGGCTGAGTCAATGCTCTTTTGGAAAGACACTATTTGATCGTAAAGCTGCTCAAGTTTGGCCTTTTTCTCCTCCTCCATTGCCTGAGACATTTCATTATACCTCTCCATCACCAGCTTCATCATCTCCTTGTTTTGCTCATCCAGGGCTTTCTCACCGTCCTCGCATTGCTCCTGTGTGATGCCAGACAAGGACAAAATCAGATGTAATTTTGTAGATCTTGGATGAAATTCAAGGCAAAATTAAAAGCTATTAAATGCAAATTCTACATTTAAATCAGAGTATACCTCCACAGAGTTGTACGCCATCTCAAGTTCGGAAACCATATCCTCAATGTTTTCTGATCTTTCTTGTAGAACTGATATGCAGTTACTCAACTGATTCTAAAGATAGAACCACAAAATAGATCATGTTTTTAAAACTTTCCATGTTAGAATAATTACTAATTTTCATATTAACGTTTACATTTTTTACCTATTCATTTCTGTGCATGTTTTTTTTTACAGATCAAACTCTTCAAAATCAGGACTGATCTGTTGTTTAGGAAATGAATACAACATCAATCATGCATTATATATGATTTCTAGCATATGCATATTTCTCTATGCATATTAACTATCAACAGGCACTGAAACTAAAAGTAAGCAGTAAAGTCACATTATACAAGGTTATAAATGCCAGCAGTCATTGGCTCTGCATAAAAAGAAATGAACCATTGGTGACTTCATGATCCAAGTTTTCCTAAGAGAATCTTGATGTAGATCAGATATCAGGCTGCTGGGAAAAGATGTCATGGGGGACCATAGAGGAACATTCCTACCTATATACTCCATAATTTCCACAACAGTATAATCGTATCACAATGAATATTATAGAGTTTATAGGTAGGACTGTTTAAAATAAAGATGAACTTACCTTAATGTCTACAAATGCTTTTTCCAACGTTGACACCTCATGAATTCCATGCCCACCATCACTCAATAAGATTGGGCAACGACAGACAAGGCAAAATGCATCCATTGGCTGAATTTCTACTTTTTCCTTCATTTGACTGAGCTCTGACATTTGGGTACTATCCAAGTCCTCAATAAATTCATAGTCTGCCTCAAATGTAGGCTCTTGAGATTGATCCTGGCCATGTTCCAGATATTCTTCTTTAGCTACAGTTACTTCGGTCTCTGACTGCCTTGCATCGTGCTCAGTGACCATCTCATAATCTAGCTCCTCATAAATTTCCTTTTGCAAATCAGGCTCTGTCAAATCACGGCCAAAGCCAGAAAGGTCTTCCAGTGGGCTGAAACTACGTAAAGTTGAAAAGGGGACTTTGTCTCTTTTTATGTTTCGATCCATGGCAAATTTATCATTTTCTTTAATATAATCTACATCTTCTAAAGGTGAAACCCTCATTGTTGAGTCCAGCATCTCCATTGGAGAAGAAGGACTTGCAGGTTCCAGAGTTCTCCAGAACTCTTCTTTGTGTGTATCCTTTAGAAGTATTTTTTTGGTTTTACTTTTACTTTCTCCTTCCACTTGCTGTACTGACACTTTAGAGACACCATCTACTTTGTTCATATCTACTTGGTGTACAGGCTTATGGGCCTCACAAGTGGTCTCTAACTTACTTCTGTCTATAACTACATCCAGTATCTCTTCCTTAGTTGCAGTGGCTGACACAGTAATTTTGGATGAGGCATCTGGTTCCTTAGCAGGAATGAGTGAAATCATCTCAATCTCAGCATGTGAATCACTTAAAACATCTGCTAACGCTTGGCTCTCGTCCCTGCCACCTTCCTCATCAACCACTTCTGATGCTAGATCCCGTTCAGTGATCTCAGGAGCAGGAGGACACATAACATCACTTTCAGGCTCTTTGGTATCAGTCGAGATCTCTCTGAGATCATCACCTGTTGGTAACTCTAAGTATGTCTCCTCATCTTTCTTCCCATGTGTAAAGACAGATTCTTTCTTCTCTGTTGTTACACTGTCTGTACCTGAAGTCTTTCTATCAAACACTGTCATTGTGTCTGTCTCAATCAGTTCTTTTTGCTTTTCTGTAACCTCAACCTTGGATTCTTCAACTTTCTCTTCAGTCGTACCTGCTTCATATAAACGTTTCTGTTTCTGCGTAGTTTTGATTTCACTGTTTACATCTTCCACTTCTGGGACCAGAGTTTTGTCAGTGACTTGCTCCTGCTTCCCTGCAGTATCTTTCAGGACTTCCTCTAAAGCAGGTATCTCTTTTATTACATGGCATTCTATAATTTTTTCACCAAAATTCATGGTCTCATCTTCACATTTCTCTGATTCACAGAGCTTTTTTTGACTGATTTCTTCTTGAAGTTGGCTTCCTATTTCTTCAGCTGTACTTTTTGGTGATGTATCTTTTATATCAAAATCTTTCACTAAATTAGTTATACCTAATTCTTGTGTTGTAGTTGTAACTTGCTGACCCTTGCCCAATGCTTCTTCCTTGGTAATACTAATGGTTTCTTGAATCTCAACTTTATCATTCAGTCCAGTTACATTTTCTTCTATTAAATCACCGGAAACCTGTTTGTCATTGTGTTTTAATACCCGAACTTCACTTTGTTTTCCATCTTCTATCAATAACATTTTATCTACTTCTTGATTTGCTGTTTTATGCAGCTCTTTTATTAAAGGAAGTTTATCAGATGAGACAGTTTTTTGGGACGCACAACCAGTTTTCATATCACAATCTTCACATCCCTTTAAATTCTCTGAAACACTCTTAACAGTTACACAGCCAGTTTGCAGCCCATCACAATCCTCACAGTCCTTTGACGAATATGAAGGCTGACATTCATCTTTAACATCATGTTCACTCTCTAACTCGGCTTGATCGGCACCAACATCCTCTTCTTGGGGAGCATCATCCTTAACACGAATTAAACATCCAGTCATTTCAAATTTACTTTCTGGCCATATCACTCTGTCACTGGGTGCAGTGTCAACCTCTTGTACATCTTCAACCACTGGAGTGTCATCTTTCAATATGAATTTCTCCAGGTAGCCATCTCCTTCATCTGAATCAGAATAACGTCTTTTAAATGACTTTTCTGAAACAACACTTTCGATGTCTGAGGTGTCATCCTCATTTTTTCTATCACCAAGAGCATCTTCATAAAGATCTGAGTAATGGAACGACAATGCTCGTGGCTCATCTAGGAGTACTTGATCTATGATCTTGGGTGGGCCAGGGGGAAGGAAAATCGGAGTAAGGATAGTCTCCTGGCTGCCAAATAAAGTTGAACCACACTCTTTGAGTATTTTAAAGCTCCCACTTGCAGGTGCTTTGTTTTCTTTATGGTTTGATGGTTCTGCATTGCAACTTCCTCCATAAAACACTTCATCTAGATGATCATCTGCGAATTCAACCTCAGTGACAATGACAAAGGAACTCTCATCAACTGTGTCCTCCACCTTTTGTTCTGGCACCTTAGGCTCCTCTTGCTGGATATCCTGTGTAGGCCCAGGCTTCTCAGACTCATCATCTGGTGCATGTTGATCTAGCAGTGTGAATTTCTCTAAGTAGTCCATATCATGTTCATCTGTCTTGAGCTGCTCATTAGCAGAAGTCTGAGATAAGTCTGTGGGACTGTCTTCTTTTACGTTCTGAATTTCTATGTCTGTGTCCTTAGGAATGGTGGTGGGAGCTAAGCTTTCATGTGTGCACTTTGTTTTGATCTTTGGAGTGTCCTCCAAGTAGGACAAATTGTCTGGCAATTCTGTACTGCATTCCTCATCCACTGTAGGAAGTTTTGATGGTACTACAATATTGAGGATTTCAAAACCCTCAGAAATCAAGTTAAATAGCTCTTGATCCTTGTCTGGTTTTCCCTCTGCTGTTTGACCATTCTCTGAATCTTCACATCTTATATTTGGCACAGAGACTTCAATCATTGCAGGTCTCTCCTCTCCTATTGCAGGGCCTGACAATCTGGAGCCTGGTCTGCGAAACCTGTCACCCAACTTCCCTTTACTGCTTGTTTTTTTCCTTCTTTTCACCTTATCTTCATCCATAATGATGACTATATTACCCTGTGTCCCTGAACCCTCCAGGCTGTATGAATCTGATGGAGAGCTGGCTTCTGATGCCCATGGGGTTGAGCACCTGCTTGACGCAGTCTCCCACACAATCCCACTGTCCTCGCTCTGTACAGTCACCATGGAAAACGACGGGTCCACCATCAGGCACTGGAACTTGGGCTTTACGGCCGGATCGTCAACTACTTCCTTTAAACTGTTCAAACACATTTAAAAAAGCAAAGCAGGAGTTATAAAGAGAAAAGGTATGTGAGTCTACGTGGTAGAGCAACTTGAGAACATCTTAGGCGTGACGAGTTGGGACACTAAAGTTGTTGGGACACTAAGATTTGTAGCTCTTCGAGCGCAACAGATATTATCCTAGCAGGAAAATATATCCTAGGACAAAAATGGATTTATTATGGAGAACTTTTTAATAAGAAATAAACTGAATTTCTTTTTAATAAATAAAATAAAATAAAAAACCAACCTGTGCCATATGCATTAATAAAAATCTAGGGTAAAAACCCAGGTATTGTTTGGTGGTCTTGGTAAATACTCCTAGTTTTACAAGTTTTAATAAACTATCAGCATGCATTAGTCATGTAACCTTTACAAAGAGCATTAACTCTACACCCAGCCACCTGTTATGAAGTTCTTCAACTTCGTCGTCGTCAATGTTGGTTGCCTCAGTCCCGTCGTCCTGAATCTCCGGCAAAGTACTCTCAGTTTCTTCCTGCGCATGAGACTCCATTTTGTTCGTCTTAAACCGTGGAAGTGATTTAAATTTTTTTATTGAAAGCAGTGCAGCTTCGTGTCGGGACCATCGCAAGTGCGCTCGGTTCGTCTTACTCAGCGCGCTCGAAATAGAATGCAAATGATTGTCGAGCTCTGCTCTCGCACGCAGTGAGAAAACCAGAAAAAAACAGTTTCTTTTCCTTTTCAGGAGAGTTTGCAGCCTTTACAAGACTGTTTCTTCTTTCTCTTTTTTTTTAAGACAGCAAAAGAAGATAAATGAAGTCCAGCCGTGTTTATATGATAAACTATAACCGCGCTATGGTGTGTAATATGACACCAGTTGGACACCTCCATGTTTTGTGAGGCCTGAAGCTCAGAGCTAATTTTACACCACAACCTCTTCACTCAAATGCTTCATGATGAACTCAGGACATAACGCAAGCATAAAAAAAAAAAAAACTGTACAAGCTAGTTAAATTCAGTGCTAGAGCTAAGGACTTAGTAAGTAGTCCTAGCCACCTGCGTGGACATATGTCACACACACACAACCATCACTTTAACCGTAACACTTTACACATCACTGCCATGTCCACACATCTCTGCACTGCTATATATTTATTTATATTTATTCACTGTACATATGTTTACATCTATGTCTATATATATTACATGCTGTACATATGCTACATATTTATCTGCACTTGTCTATTTGCACTTTTGCTACTCTTTGTACTTCTGGTAGATGCCAAACTGCAATTCGTTGCTGTGTATCTGTACTATGAAATGACAATAAGGTTTGTTCGTTCTTTCTTTCTTTCTTTCTTTCTTTCTATCTTTCTTTCTTACTATCTATCTAATACTGTCTAATACGTTCCCCCATTTATTTAACCACCTGCTTATTATTATATATTAAGTGCCACCAAAGCAGCTCTGAGCAAGTCAACATCCTGCTGAAAGAAGTGACCACTGGCATTAGAGAATACCACTTGTTTAGTGTTTAGATAGGTGGTACATTTTCAAAAACATTTTACATTTTAAAGTAGAACATTGTCCAGAGCATCTCACTGTTTGTTGCTGCTTGCCTTCTTGTTGTTCATGTGCACACTGTTGTCATGTTTGGTTAGCATGGTCATGCTGACCAGTCTACTGCTATGCAGCCTATATGCATCAAGCTGTAATTCACTGTTCTGACACCTTTATGTCATACACAGCATTAACCTTTTTAGCAACGTGCACTGCATTAGATCTTATGGACTGTATGGACAAGCCTCCCCACATCCATTTAAAAAGTCTTCAACACCCCAGAAGCCTGCTGTTTTGGTCAGTAACATTAAAAACTGACTGTTCACTTGCTGTCTTAAGGCTAGACACTAGAGTTGAACCATAGACAAGTGATATCAGAATTAATGAGATTAATTCTGATATCACTCGTCTACGTTAATCTCAAGTGTCTAGCCTTAAGTTTCTTTTAATCAGTGTTTTTCTTGTCCTTGTTTATGAAATGCATTTTAATCAAGATGGCCAACAAGACATTTAAATATAGAAATTTTAATTCATTAAATAAACATTAAAAAGACTGTACAGAAGGTACAAAAAGTGACAATAAAGCAAGAAACGGCAACATACACCAGTGATTTTCTAATGCTGTTATTTTCTAAGGCATTAATTAAAGTGTCAAAAATCATGTGTTGAATGAGAGACCAGATGCTAATTATATTTCAGTAAGGAAATACAGAACAGATCAATGACCTGTTTGGGAAGGGAACCTGAAGAGCTACCTACAAACATTGTGCAATTGTCACTACCTCGTCTGCACGTTTGAAGCTCATATGAGACTACAGCTTTTTAGTCTTGAATCTTAAGGAACTTGTGGCTAGCATCGCAGTGCTGCCCAAATCCCAAAACTAACCAAGAAAACAAAGACAAGATAATTATTCAACACTATTTTTAACTTAAACAGGTTGCAGTGTAGAGGTGATGGGGTTTGCAAGAAAAGTGGTTCAAGATGACCACCAAACTCGAAGATCATGAAAATGGTTCAGCTGTCTTCATAAAACAAGGTTCATAACTTCAGTCTGGGCTTGGGTCTATCTAATGGGTAAAATGTAGTTCAGATCTTTCCTCACTTGCAGGACCTGCCAAGACTGTAAAGAGTTGCACAGTAAGAACAGACCATTTAAACAAGTATTAGAATTATTTAAAAACAGTAGTGCACGGAAAAATGTATTTAGCAGTCTTCTAAGTACTTTAACTGACAAATACCTCTGTAAACACTGCTTTGATGGCATCAAACTTCATTTTCTCATGAACTGCTCTTGCTGTGTTCGAGCTGTCAAATGGTTCTAAAAAACAGAAACAAGTGATTATATCAATATAATGGTAAATAAAAATTTGAATTAGCTAATATTCTAATTTGTAGTCAATTCCACAAATTGTCAGAATTACACTCACTGAGCACTTTACTAGGAACACTTTAATCAACACTGGCTAGGGCCTAACTTTGATCTTAGCCTGAATTCTTTGTGGCATGGATTCCACAAGATCTTGGAAACTTTCCTTTGAGCTTCTGCACCATGCTGATACGACTGAATCACTGAATTCCTGCAGATTTTACAAGTGATCTTTCTGACTGCGAATCTCACACTCTATCACATCTTAAAGATGTTCTGCTGATATCTGTTAATCTAAGTTACTCTAGCCTTTTGGTCAGACAGAACCAAAGTTTTGATGCATCACACGACTGGCTGATTAGACAATTACATGAATGAGTAGATGTACGGGTGTTCCTAAAAAAGTGCCCATTGAGCGTACCCAAGACAAAACTGCACAGAGCTGAAAGGACAGCCATCAAAGGGGGTTTATTTGCTGTCTAAAAATGACTCAGAAAGAAGAAATGTGAAGTCACCCTCAACATAAAGGAAATTGCTTCTCCATTCCCAGCAGTTTGACTTGGGCAGAGCTTTTGCTTCACGGACTGAGATGACGTACTTGTCCCATCTGTAACACAAACAGTAATGCATGGAATTTAAACCTGCCACCATGACAGGCAGGTATATACATTTCTTTATTTTGTCATGTGCATTGTTTATTCTGAACATGATAAAGTAAGCCATGTCAGAGGCTCAGCCAGGGCCATAAAAAGGGGGAAATGTCAGACCTGTTACTGTCAGTCAAACAGTTCAATGAAACAAGAGCCTGGCAGATTTGCAGGACATGCAGTCTAATGAAGGACTAAGAAAAGCTTTAACACACATGTGTGAACTAAATGAGTGTTGAACTAAATGAAAATGAATATTGAAGTATTCGGGAAGTAAGTAGTAAATAGCTAGTTACATAGGTAAAAAAAACTAATAAGGCCAGGACTAAACCTGATGTTGGGTCACAATATGAAAGTTGCACTGACTATCAATAAAGAGAAAATTTATGTGGTAACATTTCTGCTGTTTGAATCCAGGAGCTCTGAATATGAATCATTTTGGAAATCGAATACCACTACGATAACTTACATATGAAAAAGGTTAAAAGGTACCTTAAAGAGGTGCATGAAAACAAAAAATAGTACTGACCTGAAAACTGTGGCATAGTATTTCAGGAAGCCGAGGAGCAAGTCTCCAAGAGAAGACTGGTTCTTCGACAGAAATGGAGGAATGCTCTTGGGGCCGTCTGGAACTAGATGAATATCCATTACAGGGCTGAAACACTCCTGCAGACATTTTGCCATCATGTTAGTTTAAGTTCAAGTAAATCTGACCCTTATGTTTAACAAGAACACAAATGTGGATGAAATGCTTACTGGATAATCCTTTTGAAGGCAAGGAATGACAGGTTCTGGAAGAGCTTAAAAAAAAGACATTAAACATTCAAATCTGTCCAGGATTGCATAAACAAACACATGTGAAGGATACAGTACGGAATGTGACCACAACCGTCAAAAAGGCAGAATAGTATGCCTCATCATAATGCCTCTTTTGTTTTTGCTATACACCGAAGACAGGTGTGATGACTTGTGATGATCAATCTTCAGTTTATAGCTACTAGTCCCCTCACACTATTGGCTTTTTGTGTACATTTCTGTGACTGGTACTTACTCTGGAGGTAATGTAGGACCATTAGGACCAGTGAGTAGCTGCTCAGGGTTCCACGGCTGGCATCGTTGATCCTGTGATGACCAGCCCACTTCTTGATCACAAGGATGATGGGGCGAACGCGCTTCTCCACTAAATGACAGGAGCCACAGATGCAGATAAATGAACAGAATAAATATACGGAAGCTGATAGTTCAGTAAAGCACATTTCTGTTTAGAATTATTTTAACCATTTTTACAGTACTATAATTCTATATGTTATAATTCTATGTTACAGAACTGAAGTCATTCACAGACAGCCTTAAAAATCACAGCACATTTTATTTAATGTGCTAAAAGTCCGTTAAGCAAATATGAACCGTGTCATAGTCTTTCCTGGAATTCATGTTTTCCTCATTGCAGAATTTGCAGTAGCTTGCAATTGTTTAAAATTACCACATATTTTGTGCAGACTTGTCCTAAGATGTGTGTGTTCAGCCAAAGGCATTTCTGATTCAAATGCATTGTAACTGTGAATAGGATAAAGAAGAAATTCTTTTTTATTTTTTCCCTACTTGAACAGGACTCTTCAGGACTCTCATCTATTCACAGTGCAGACTCATGTAATTACTTTGTGTGATCACTAACATGAAATCCAGGAAAGTAAAAACAAACATTTTTTGCTGGAGAGAAAAAAAAAGGGGACTTGTATCAGAGCTGTGGACCCAAACTAGTTACACCATGTTAATACATTTGAATCATTCATGTATCATTTTCAATGAATTATTAAACGATTATTTTAATTATAGTTAAGTTGACGATCTTTAAACCTGGTTTTAAAAGTTGTCAAGAATCAAATAAAATTTATTCCAACAGGTCCACAATGCTTATTGTTATTATTTGTTAATATTTTTAGACAGCAGTAAAAAGTGATCTCTATTCTCAACACATCATTTAAAAACAAAGATCCAATCACAGAACCCACTCTGAGAACTCGACGTGCACTTACGGTATGCGTACGTCCGCAGTAGGAAAGTGTTCCTGATTCCCACGATGTTGTTAACATTCAAATCAAACTCCACGCCACTGCAGTTAGACAGAAGTAGGTAGGATGAAGATAATGGATTTGTTTCCAATCATCAAAATTACTAGTGAAGACAATTTTAAAATATTAAATAATTAACTGCCATTGTATGAAAGCTCAGTTAATTGGTCATCATCATTTCCATTTATACCGAGGTGTAGACTAAGTAGGTCAAGTCAGTACAGATTGAGAACAGTGTAAACAACAAATATAAACATATCCAGCTGACAACAAAACTGAAGAGTTTGAGTGATGCAAACTGGATGTTAAAAACAGGGGCTATACTGTTTAACTGTGAAGCTACGTGAGGAAGCATATATGTCAGTGCCATGCACACACTGTGATGCTGAGAACTGTCCTTTAATAAGGATCCAGTGTGTGCAAGCACAAAGTAGGCGTTGTGCATTACCTGGATGCATAATTAATAGACTACAATAATGTAATCTACAACAATGTAATCTGTGGCACACACTAAGGTCTGGGGTGCAAGTGGTGGATCAACACTCAAGGCTTTGGGTTACTGATCAGAAGTTCAAGAGTTCAAGCCCTAGGGCTCTTGAACAAGGCCCTTAACCCTCTCTGCTATAGGAGTGATGTATCATTGCTGACCCTGCACTTTTATCCTGGCTTCCAAACAAGCTGGGATACGCAAAGAAAAGGATTTGTGACGAAAAACAGATTCTTCTTTAAGTAAATTCCAAAAATGTCATAGTATTGTTCGGAACTGTAATTACTTATCCAAAAGAGTCACAAGCAGACTACTACAATGTAACAAGTACAACATGCATTAATGACCCCTAGGATCTTGTGTTTCTGTGCTGTTTGACTTCCTACCTGACTCTGTCCTTGAACTTCAGTATTGGCACTTTTGCTCGGATGAGCTGAGGTCTCTCAATGTAAGCTGTGGACCGAAGCACATTATGTCAAATTTCATCCTTGCTCATATTCCGGCTCTGCTTTATAACTTCAATAGACTTACACAGTTTGTATAACAGCTTCTGCACAAGACTGAGTATGTACACTGCATCTGTTTTCTGGTTAATCTATAAAAGGCAAAATACATAGGCAATCTTTATAATGAAGCAATGAAAGAACGGAAAGTCGAATTAGTCGTCTTAATATGATATGTTACTACTCACAAATAAATGAACTTACTGGACGCTCCTGAACAACAAGACATAAATCAGCATCACTGGTTCGACTACCGAAACCGTTCAGGGTCGACCCTGCCAGGAAGATCCTCGCACCTGTATGAGAGACAGCATCATTTAAAATGATGTCTTTACAGTGCAGCTCAACACAGTGGATGGAGGTTTGAAGCAAACATACACGGGAAGAGCCTCTGAATGTCAGTCTGCAACCTCGCACGACAGAATTCCTTCTTCTCCAAGTCCTCAACCTTCTGTTCGCAAGTGTGGAACAGATCCAGAATCTGCTGGCTCAGCTGAAACATTAATTCAGTGCTTTTAATAAAGATCACATAAAATGGCTTGGTGAAAAACAAGCAAGGTGAGTCAGAGTATACCTTATCTTTGATTACGTGTGATGGCAAGGAATTCTGACTGTACTCCTCTCTGACAAATGGAACGCTGCACTGTGGTTTAGAGCTGACCAGATGGCGTATAGGGGAGTGAGTAGGAGAACAGACCTCCCTCACAAACCCACTGGTTTGCCCCTGCTCACCCCGAGGCACTGGGCTGTAAGTGCCGCTTTTGGCTGGGTGTCCATATGGATGAGAAGAACCAAAGCGCTGCTTCTTGAGGTCATGCTGCATGTTTCCGTCACTTTTCCTCCTATATGAATTACATATCGAAAGTCATTAAAGGCTGACTGCGAAACAATAATGTACACGAATATATAATATATCCGCAAAACGATCATATATATGAAGAGCCAGGCTTACTTTCTGGATCCATTTTGACTGTTGTGAGAAATTTCTGGTGCAGCTTTCCACTGATATTTTGGTATATGAGGGAATACATTCAAAGGTTGGCCAAGCAAGCTAAGGGAAGCAAGATTTTAAACTAAACACTTCTGTAAAATAAGGACATGTGGTTCTGTGTAATATATTGAAGCAATAACGAAGATGAACAAGAAATCACAGTCTCACTTTATGATGTTCAGATTGGCTTCAGTTTGTTGTTGTGAGAAGTTATGGGGTACAATGCAATGGGGGAATAACCCATTAACTTGCCCTTGCTTGAGAGGGAAGCCTGGAGACCTCGGAAACATGTTCTTTTGGAAAGGAGAGCAAACATCTGCTCCCTTAAAAGCTAAAGCAAAGGAAACAACTTACACGTTAAAGGCAATTTCGCTTCTCACAAATCGCGTTCATTCATGATATAGTAACAACTCAGACGTTTAATAAACTAGCGAGTAAAGACATGGTTTCAACAAACCAACAAAACTAAAACAAAAACTGATTGATATGAGATTAAAACAGCTTGATGTCACTCATGCTAGCAAGCTAAAGGCTAAACTATCGAGCCAGATCTAGTGCCTGAGTTCAAGCTAAGTTCAATGGATGTAACGTCAATTATCGCTTTCGTTTAAATCTCTCAGAAAGGAAACTATATGTTACATCAACTGTACATGACAATGTGAAACTTACAGACAGGATAAATGCTGCTACTTAGCCAAAGAGCTCAAGAAAATATATCAAACCACATACATGGGTGGTAATTTTTTTAACTTCCGGATTACAACTTCCGCACCGCGCGCGCGCGGGTGGATGTGTATGTGTGTATGTGTGTGTATGTATGTATGTATGTGTGTATGTATGTATGTGTGTGTGTGTATGTGTGTATGTGTATGTATGTGTGTGTGTATGTGTGTATGTGTATGTGTGTATGTGTATGTGTGTATGTGTATGTGTGTGTGTGTATGTGTGTATGTGTGTGTGTATGTGTATGTGTGTATGTGTATGTGTGTGTGTGTATGTGTGTATGTGTATGTGTGTATGTGTATGTGTGTGTGTATGTGTATGTGTTTTAAAACAAAAGTCAGTTCTTTAGTTCACTGTGCATCATCAATAATAATGATACCTAACGACCCGTTCAAATCACTAGAGACAACATAAATATAAGTAAAGCACCAAAATGTCTATTAATACTTAGTCACAGATTTGTGTGTTTGAATGTTTAAATGAGACCACAAGCAGTAGCAGTAAATGAGGTAGGTGTATAACCAGCAGAATTTGAAGTAAAGATAAGGTTTCAATTATTATTATTATTATTATTATTATTATTATTATTATTATTATTATTATTATTATCATTATTATTATTATTATGATTGATGGCGTTGTTGTTGCTCTTTGTAAGAAATAATGCTTATATTAAAGGTTGTCTGCAGCTCGAATTCTGCTTAGCGATTGGCAGCAGATTCCTCTTTCTCTTCATCCTCAGCGACGTCTCCATTCATTCAGCTCCTGGTGATAGCGCTCTGGAGCTGGTGGGCTTTTGTGCCCTACACACCGCCTATTCAGTCTCTGCTCCGCTCTGCGTGGAGAAATCATGATATAAACGAGACCATTCGTATCCCTCTTGCTCTGGTAGGTAGGCAGGGGCTCAGTGGGTGAATCCACTGTGGGATTTAACTGACTCACAACCCACACAGCGTCGGCCAGCACCGCTGCATGCGTGCGCGCGTGTGTGAGAGAGAGAGAGTGTGTGTGTGTGTACGCGCGCGTGTGAGTGTGTGTGCGTGTGTGTGTACGCGCGCGTGTGAGAGAGTGTGTGTGTGTGTGTGTGTGTGTGTGCGTGTGAAAATGCCGCCGTGCGGAATGGCAGCGCGCGCGGAGGAGCCACGGCTCCGGCACTGATGGACACATTACGGACACGGTTCATTTAATATCGACACCAGAAGGCCACTCAGACGAAACGGGAGGAGAAATCGGTTTAAATCTGCATTTTGTCTCAGGATCATTCGGCGCGAAAGAAGATAAAAAATCCGACATGGGGTAAGTTAATAACTGCAAATGGGTTTAACCTAAAAGGGCTTTTTGTTGTCACTAATATCCTGTGTTGATAAAACAGGAAATCTTGATTTGACAGAAATGCCTTGGTTTAATGATCTCCACCCATAGATGCCTGGAACTTAAGGAGCAGATGGCAGCATAGTAAAAGAGAAATGAAACCTCTAATCATCTGAAATAAAAATTCTATTTGTGTGTCTTTGGTCAACTCCTTTTTTTAATTCAACATAATTAGCTACTTGTGTCATTGGATTGACCAACCTGCTTTTCTATACAGACATAAAGCACCAACTTTCTCTTCTCTGCACACCATTAATCTCACTGTAACGGTATACAGCAATCCTACACTGTGTAGCCTTTATCTGCAAATCTCTATTACAGAAAACAATTAATGGAATGTCAATATCATCTATACATGGCTACTACATTGTACTGGCTAGGGTTTGTAATATGTAACCTGTGTATTTTTGGTTCCTGCATGTAAGCAAACCAGTTTGCAGTTCCAACGCTGGCAGTGATTCGACTGTAAAACGTACAGAGAACAGCTCAGCTTTTTATCTTTATGGATGGCTATAGATTTGAGATAGAGAGGATTGGCTTTAAACACATTCTCCATGCACATAATTGGCTGTCTGCTCTTTTCTTGGTAAAAGAAGGGCAAACCAATTAGATAATGCAACGTATGTCATCTGGCATTGGTTGTTGGTTGGGAAATGGAGGTTTTTAGCTTGGCATTTTAAAGCTCTTGAATGGGTTATATTCAATTAATTGGTTATACATTAGTACACCAGCGATTATAACTATGGCCACTACTGAGACATTTTATTGGCTAAAGTGTATATCATAAAAGAATAGATTCCTTGCTAAGTGTGTTCTCCCTTTCAAAAGATTCAGTTTATTTGCTGTGGATTTACCTCAGTATTACTTGATCATTGATTTCATGGAAATCCACTCTCCCTTTATAAGCAGCAATATGTTCAAAACTGCACTGCCCTTATTACTTAATTCAGTTGTGATAATTGTACTTCTGAGGCAGCGCAGGGGTGCAGCGGGTAGCGTTGCCTCCTCACAACATGGTCCCCAGTTTAATCCTGAGCTCAGGTTAAAGTCTGTGTACTGTATAATCTCAAATGTTTTCCTCATATCTCCATGTTGATTTTCTCTGGGTTTTCTGGTTTCTTCCCACCTCTCAATAAGTTAATTAGCTATGCTAAATTGGGTCCAGTTCATGGTGTGCTCAGTGTTCCTATGATACTGATCGTTAATAGTTGAATACATGAATAATTGTAGTTCTCAAACCCATATAAGAACCCTGGAATTCAATCTTAAAACTCTATTACAATTTTAAGTCTTTTAAGTCCTATCCAAGTATTAAATTAGGTAATCCTAGTTGTTTGCACAATTCGATGTCAAATATTTTACTGGAGGATTGGGGAGTTGGCATGCTGTATGGAGTAAAACTAGGCAAAGTTATGCTCTTTCGGTTCTTCTCCACAACACAGATTAAATATGTGCTACATGCCTGGAAAATATTTGCCAATCATCCAATTTCCTCTACTCTGTAAATTTGTTTAGAACCTTTTCATCATTTGAAACCAATCTGAAACCCAACCATATGCGAGATAGTTATGTCACTTTGGCTACTAAAGAAGGATTAATTCCTGACTGTTCGCTTAGAGTACAAAGCAGTTTGAAATATATGTGTGTGCTATTAGACAAGGGTGAACACTTTTATCCTTGGGTGCTGGCTGGTTATAGGAAGCAAGTAGTGTGAAATGCTCTTTATCGCACCAGAGTTACTACTATCACTCCTCCTGAGGTGAATGCAGATTAGTGTTTCACCTCTCACACCAATGACTGCAGTGAGACTAGGAATTTAGATGTCAACATGACTCCATTAGTGTCTGCACAAAATCACAACACTAATTAATTTGCTCAGGTGCTTCACAATGAAAAACAAAACTAGACCATGAAGGTAGTTAGACTAGGTATGCTTGCCATAAGCCTCCCACACAACATACAGTTCATGTAACTACTCTGATATTGTGACATAAGGTGTAAGAAGTTTTGTTGAATAGAGCGCTGGGTTTCGATGTAGAGGCAGATGAAACAGATATACTAAAAATATCCAATGTTGAATAAACATATACATATCATTCATAGTCCATAAAAACCAATACAATATTGAATATTGAATGCCTAAAGCTAAACTATTCTTTTTCCACAGCTAGTATTTTCACTGTGATTGCTGCTGAATTTTAATGGTAATTATGCAAACCGGCCTTTGATGTTGTTCAAATATTTTTCAGCCCCTGAGTGCAGCGTAAGCTTAATGTTCAAACTGCACCCTTTATTTCCTTTTTGTTCTCTTCTTTCCTTTCAACACTCCCAGCTATGACTTTTTTCACTCTTTCATATACATTTCTGTACATGATTCCAATTTAGCTTTGTTTGTCTTTGTATGGTGTGATTATGGTGGTACTGTATGTAGAAATGAATACTATAAATGGTTAGTCTTTCTTGGGGAAGGTGTTCTCTCAGGAATTAGGTCACATGTAAGTCCAGTCTGATGATGATCTAGGAAAACAATTGGATGGTTATAGAAGCTGATCTTAATGCAGATCTGAGGCCTGCTGGACTAATGGTTTGTTGAGTCTGTTGTAATGATTAAGTGGAATAGGGCAAATTTTACTAGAGTACTCAAATCTGATTTATTTGTATAACACTTGTAACAAAATGATCAGACTCCTCAATAACTAAGCTGAACTGTACAGGGCACAACACACACACACACTGACACACACACACTCATACACACACACACACACTTAACTGCGTGGACTGCACTGACCTACACCAAATACACACTCTTTCAGTATACATCCATGTACACAGCACCACCATATCAAACTTTTCACATGCTGTTTTGCACACTGTTTTTTGCTCTTTGCAGATGCTGTCTTTCACAGTTCAGTCAATTGCTGTTTTGCACAGTACGTTACAATTCCAGTATTTCACATGCAATATAGTTGAGGTTGAGGACCTGTATTGTCTTTTGCGTATTGTCTTTTGTGTAATGTCTTGTAATTTTTCTTTGCACTGTCTTTTTGTCTTGCACTGTAATGTTGTCTGTTGTCTTGCACTGTTTGCATCAGGATGCACAGATGCACTGTTGCAAGTCCTTAGCTCTATCTTTGTTTTGTGTAGCACCACAGTCCTGGAGAAACATTGTCTCATTTCACTGTGTACTGCAACAGCTATATGTGGTTGAAATGACAATAAAAGCTTCTTGACTTGACTTGACTTGGCTTGAGATCTTTCATGAGCAAACCAGAGGTTATAGTGAGGAAAAACATCCTGAGCTGACTTGAGGAGAAACCTTGAAATGAATCAGACTCAAAATGGGATCAGTACTATGCTGGAAAGTAGAATCTAAACCATATTGTGAATTAGAGTCCTAGGATAAATATTTAGTCAAACAACAAACAATTACCACATTTTAAGCCTCCAGACTGAATATCATTCAACATGGACCAGTGTGTCTTCAGGTTTTGTGAAAGCGAGCGTTCAGTAAGTTCACGCAAGCCCATATTTTATTAGATGGTCTTGGTCTTTCTACAACTGATAAGCTGTGTCATTTGTACAACCATACTGGCCCTTTGGACAACCATGTTGTAGACACAAATCAGATTTACAAAAATCCAGATGTAGATTTAAATCCCGAAAGAGCAAATCAGATTGGTGGCCAGCAAAACCTCCTGCGATGATATGAGGAAGAAAATTTGAGGGGAACCATCCTCTTTTGGATTTCATATGACTCTTTACCATTATTGTATACTATACTATAAGGTCAACCAGTTAAAAAGCTGTTGAATTTATTGTGATTAGTCCTGGGATGAGCACAAGGGTCTTCATGATTCCAGCAGCAGTTATTAAGTACATAGTATACAGGTCAGATTATCCACCTAAAGCAAGGGTAAGCCTTAAGTTCTTGTGACTTAAGTGAGGGCAAATCTTTAGGGTATCCAAGTAGAATTATCCATAGCAAAAAAAATAGAAAGTGATGTTTGCGAATACAGCACGTACTATATATATTGTGTATATATATATATGTGTGCATATATATATATGTGTGTGTGTGTGTGTGTGTGTGTGTGTGTGTGTGTGCAAAGAATAGCTCTAGAAGTTGGAATAGGTCCTAATAGGTAGAGGAAACATACCACTACAAACGGATGCTATATAATAACAACAGTAATTATGGTACAGTACTGTTTTTTCATTGAAGTGTATTTCTATCAATAACCTTAATACAGAACATGATTTTCTTTTGAGATATTAATACAAATAGGGAATTGTTTACTCTCATGGGTTACACAAAATATATCTTTGGCTAAAATGTTACTGACTGTAGCCAGTCTTGTGTTAGAGCAAACACTAGCTAGCACAGGAGTAACAGTGTAGATCATGGGACCGTGACAGATTACCTTCTTCCATACTATATTTAGTCCCCAACTCACACTCTCCCCCAGGCCACCCCTGCCAAACAGCCGCATTTCCATCACAGCTAAGCAACTTGTATCTGCTTCTCTAATGCTCCGTAAAACAGGACACTGATGTATCTAGCTTGGTGGGAGGGACTACCTGCGTTTCTCTGGTTCCTGCTGAAAGAAAGATGGAGGCCAGACAGATGGTCCTCCGACTACCGGGTCGTGCAAGTTCACCCAGTGGTTTTGGCCAGACCACGGTGCTGCGACACAAAGAAGTTCACCATTTCTTCTTTGTTCCCTTCAGGGAGCAGCCTATCTACAGCACACGGGCGCATGTCTTCCAGATCGACCCCAATACTAAGAAGAACTGGATGCCCACCAGCAAGCATGCCGTCACCGTCTCCTACTTCTATGACAGCACCAGGAATGTGTACAGAATCATCAGCCTGGATGGGTCAAAGGTAAAATAACCTCTGCTTTGCATTTCTGTTTAGTCGTATCTGGAACAGATTGATGTCTTTGGTGTTGGTCTTGCGCTTATATTTTAACTTTTCCATAATCATTATTTGTCAGTATTGTCTTTTTAAGTTTTGACAGTCAACAAGGTCTATATTTAAGCAGTAATACGGCATGTATGAAGTATCATTATGATACCTTTCCTTTCTATGCAGAGGAGCATACATTGGAACACCGCACCCAGTGTAGTTTATGCAACAAAAAAAAAAAAAAAAGCAAAGTCTCTGCAACTATTTATTTATTCACATGCTTGAACAGTTCACTCTTTCAATTCTGTGTTTGATTTTTAACATGCAGCTCTAAAGCAGTGATACAATAGTCACTAGATTGATTTTATATGGAGCCTATTTTGGTGCACCAATCCTGCATCACAAGCCCTTAAGGGCAGCGACCATGATTAGTATTGGAAACACACTCCCTACTTTCAGTGAGCAGTGAGCAGAATCTGAGACATTACTGCAATGTAAGACATCCATATTCATCACTGTGTGAAAAAATGCATACATTTTCTCATGCACTACATGGCTGTTAACATAAACCTCTTAGGTGCGATAAAACATTGCAATTCAGGCCACTGGCAATTCAAGCAACTCAATCCTAGTATCCTAGCTTAGACTGGTTAAAATAGCTCATACACCACTGTGTGTGTGTATTTGTGTATAAGAGTTCTCTGTACCGCAGCTCCAGAGCTTCAGAGACAGAAATAACGTGTGAAGCGTTCCCAGCATACTGAAGTGGTTTTAACTGCTCGGCAGAGCCTATCGCCTGTACAGTATATCCATAGCAGCAGCTAATACCACAACAAAACAATAACCACTGGATCATTTTGTGCAAATGTCATCAAAATGGATTTGAGCAAACTCAATTTTGGCAGTGAGGGCTTTAGCTGCTCTTTATACAACAGTTTAGGTTGTAAAAGTTCCTCTGGATGTTGCTCTTGTACTGCATTTGAAGTATTGCAGTAAATATATTTTATATGTGATGCCTTTATGAGAAGCAAGGTGAGACTAAGGCAATGAAATGAGGTCAGACGTAATAAGAGCATGGTCTTAAGGCCACACTGGGGGAGAGGACAGTTCAGTTATGGCCGGTGGCGCATTAACAGGACAGTCCACTAATCCATTGGTTTATTTAACACCTTGCCTGATGTCTAAGCTGTAATATGCCTGTCTTCTCATCTGACTCACAATTTATGTATTCCACCCTGACCTCTGTAAATTCCAGCAGAACCGATAGAAGCTCCACTAGTGAACGCTATTAAGCCTTGAACTACTCTATTGTACAGTGTCAGGAGGGCATTGGTCCACTACATGTGTTTTATTTTTTTTAAGATCTACCCACTTAAAATATTAATTTTATCAAGCAAATATTAGGGGGCACTGTGGCTTTTTTGTTAGGATGTTTGCCTTGCCATTCTGCGGTTGGGAATAGATTCCTGCCTCCACCCAATGTGTGCACAGAGTCTGCAGTTTCCTCTCCCTGTCCAAAGACATGTGTTTTGGGCTGATTGGCATTTCAAATAGACTGGAGTATGCGTGGGTGCTTGTGGATAAACAGTACAGAAAACTGACAGACAACTACTATTATTACGTTTATATTATTATTATTATTATTATTATTATTATTATTATTATTATTATTATATATTACGATATATGATTTTCTTCTTATATTATTTTGTGGCGTCTGAAGTAACAATTTTGTTAAAGTAGCCACTTTTTGACAAGAACAGGAAACAAGGCTCAGTAAAGCACAAAAACACTCTACAAGACTGATTACACAGCATGTCAGCAAATCCAAGATGTTTAAGATTCAGCTCCAGGAGCACCAAGTATGGACATTAAAAGGCTCAAACTGTCAATCTCCAAACTCAGACATACTTCCTTTATTGGTTTACACCTTGTCTCAATGTTCAGATCAGTGTTTGAGTGATTGGTTGGGAAACTGTGTTGCTTTGGTTAGAACGCTTTGATTTAGATTGGCTAGCGTTTGCTTGATTGATTAGCTAACATTAGTTTTGGCCGTCAGCAGTAAATTGAGAGTTGATGAGCTGTCAACATAAATTCTGATCTCATTCAGTTATATGTTTGACAGTACTGCTTGTCACCGAGAATATTAGTGCTGGTTTATAAATGTGCTCATGAGTCTGTATGTGTCATACATCTATAGATAAGAACAAACCTTAAATAAATACTCAAGCATTTTTTGTTGTTGCAAATTTATCTTTTTGACAGGATAATTAACCAGAATTGCTGTGTAGTGTGTTGCTCCAGTGTTGAGAAACAGAATGAGAAATAACTGCTTAAAGAAAACTCCACCATGGAACATGTTAAATATCTTTATTTTGTATGTATTTTTATGCTTATTTTTCCTGTGAGACGTTTTATTTTTCCTGTGAGTGTTTCCTGTGTACAGGTGAACATTGCTAGCGCAGTTAGCTCAGGTATTTAAAAGAAGAACAAATTTTAAGGGATAACACTTACATTTTGCTGTTAGCTATTAAAAAAAGATGCAAACTTCTTTTCTCACCCATCATGAATTACCACAACGTTCAATTTCATTTTAATTAATGATAAATCCATGGTAGAAGTAGTAGAGGCAAGAAGCTTAAAGTCCCAGAATGCAATGCGGTTGTACTACCCCACTAGGGTCACTATCAGCAGGCAGTCCAACTGCATTGTGGGTGAAGTATGAAACATCAACAAGGTAATGTAGGAAAAAGAAATACAGACTAACATGTCTAAGTAAAAACGTTAACAAAATAAATCTTGGATGTGACGATTATATGTAAATTCTGAAGAGTAATATACATGTTGTTCAAGGTGGATTCTTCCTATAAGAACAGCTTTAGTATGACTTTCACTGATCTGACTTTCACTGGTCTGCCACATCTTAAGATCACTGAATTTGCATATTATAGTCAGATATCCTAAAACAATTTTTAATGACATTCAAAAGACTGGACTTATAGGTCCGTTATATGTGAGCAGAGATTAAAGGTTTTCTTTTCTATGTACAGAGAAACAAGTATGGCTTTAAGCTTTAAGGCATTAGAAGAGAAAGTCAGTAGGAGTCATTACTCCTCCATGTGAGAAAACTCTCCCATGTGAGAGAGGAGAACTGGGGATGGAGAAGAGAAAGCTCCCACTTCCTATTGCTAGGATTGTATAACATTTGTTACACAAGCAAAAGCTGAAGAAGCCCACTGTCAGTTATCATCTATGAAATCATGTAACGCAGTTGTATGGAATCTATCTCTGACTACCATGTTCTCAGATATGTGTGTGGGAGTATGGAAATCTGAAGCCTTTCATACTGCACACATGCATAAACATCGTGGCGCTTCTCTGTTTCTGATCAGGTTACCTGGGAAGCTTGACTACAGAAAATCTTAATGCTCAGCATGTACTGTTAATTGAGACTTTAGTATAATTTTGCATATCATTAACTCTATAGCTATTGCATTTTACTATCATTTTATCTCTTTGCTGTTTGCTTCTCTCTCTCTCTCTCTCTCTCTCTCTCTCTCTCTCTCTCTTTCTGTCTTCGCTGTCTGTGCACGATCGGAGCGCCTTTCAGATTTACACCCACACAAACACATTCACTTGCAGCAATGCTGGTCATCGCTCACATTTCAATGTCTTAGAAAGTCAGCAACGGCTTAAGATTTAGCAGAAGCTATTAAGTGTTTATAGCTGGCTATTTCTGTTATCGTTCGTCACCCGGTTTTATAATGTTTGTGCAAACCAGACTCAGGATTTATTATTGTGAGATGCTTTGTGTGTTTAGTGAACAGTATTCCAGGGAGTGCATTGTATTCTTCACTGTGGCTTTTACAAGAGGAGCTCTGTGTTACATAGGAAGGTGTTCTGTTTCCAGATCAATACATGCACAGCAATTCCTTAAGAGTATATGACCACACTCTATGGACTCCTTTACATTCTATTGATGATCAGTCAATTCAAATTAAATCAACATCAAATGATGCTCTTGCAATAGCAATATTTGCAATAGAGCCTCTTTCTCACATTCTGTGGGAGACGTAGACACGAATTATCGTTATGAAATTTCCATGACGAGCCATGCACCACATGTAAGCTCTATTCTGTTATATCTGCTGTTTGCTCACAGAGACAAAGGTGAGGCTTTGAGGAAAGCAAACATCTTTTGAAGAAAACTCCCTGACCCCTCACTAAAGGCTCATTTCCCCTTCTGTTAATCTCATATTTGCTTGTTCTTTGTGGGTTGTGAAGAATAACGCTTTTCTTTGTATTCGCCCACAGGCTATAATAAACAGCACCATCACCCCAAACATGAGCTTCACGAAGACGTCGCAGAAGTTTGGGCAGTGGGCAGATAGCCGTGCCAACACGGTGTATGGGTTGGGGTTCTCCTCAGAGCATCATCTTTCTAAGGTGGGTGGAATTCTGCACTGCAATGGCTCGTTCAGTCTCTTTCTGTGCATCGTGGTGCTGGGGAACACCTACACACTGTGCCCTAATGAGCAGCTGTACAGTCATCAGTGCGTGGGAGGCTTCTTCTGCGTGGTCCTTTCCTCTCCCCTTTCTCTCTCTCTCTCTTTCAGAATTTTTCTCTCTTGGTTTGTCTCACTCAGTCTCTCTCTCTCTCTCTCTCTCTCTCTCTTTCCTCCACATTATGATTAAGTACTGTCACACATTGGGGGTGGAAAAGCAGCAAGGCTTCACTATCAGGCTTATGCAAGAGAGACATCATACCTTCACACCCTCATCCACACATGCACACAATTCTTTTATGATCTCTTTTTCTCACTTAGTCTTTTACTTGCATTAAATAGGCATGATTCATCTCTAATGTCCACTTGACCAGTTACAGTTACAGTTTATTGGTCCAAATCCTACACAGGCTTATTGTTACATCTTAGTCACTTTTTTCAAGAATGTTCTTGAAAATAAATGAGTGGTACATTATTTTAAAATGACTTTTTTAAATACATGTCTAGCCTTTCTCTATTTCTATGTCCAAACTAAGGGCCATATTTACTAAAGCACTAATTACAGCTGTTTTAATAACCATTTACACTAGTGGGGTGGCCAATTTTAAAACATGCATGCAAATATACACAGGAAGACTCCTAATTAGAGTAAAGCAATAAAGTACAATATAAACTTTTATAAAGTTTTGTTTTTTTTAGCATGCCTTCCTTTCATCAAACAATTTGGCAGGCCTGGTAATCATGCAACAATATTTGTTATTTGCAATGTTAAATTACACACGATTGTTTACACTCCAAAATTCATATATAATTAGGCAAAAGCTTAACACACCAGTGATTGCCCCTCCATCATATTATAAGTTTTGGGAATGTGATGTCATGCCCCTGCGTCTTATGACTGTTTTGGCAGCCATGTACTCAGATAGAAAGGTTAGCTAATGGATGGGTTTTCATAGAGTATTGAGAGTGTTTGTATCCAAAAACAACATTTACAACGACTGTCGTGTTCCTGATATTACACATTCACACCCTGCTCATGGGCTGTGAGTGACTCAGAATACACACCTAACTGCTCACCAGACGTGCTAAAATGACTGGAGATGTAATAGAAGGTAACATATCCAGATCATTACTGCACTGTTTGGGAGTTTGTATGGCTCCATAATGTCAGTAAGACAAATTTGATACATAAACTAATGCCGCCTCACAGCTCTGTCTGTGTACATGTTTTCCCCATGTCCCTTTGGGTTTTCTCTGGGTTCTCTGGTTTCCTCTCACCTTCCAAAAACAAGCTGGTAATATTTAAATTCATGAAAATAAGTGTGTGAATGGGTGTGTTTTGGCTTGGGATGGCCAGGGGATATTTCCCTGTGTTCCTGTGTGTGCATGTGTGTTTGGGTGTTTGTGTGTATCATATAAACCATTGCTAACTCTGTTCTATAATGCAGTATGATGTGATTGTGATTCCAAAACCTTTTAGGTGCTAAAGTTCCTTATACATGTTTAATGAATTGTAAGCACATGCATGATTTATGCTGGGGACCCTCTTTCATGTCTTTCATATATTTATTTATTTATTTTAAAGGTATTGCCAGGGCCAGCAATACATAAGGAAGGCATTGTTGATACGTCTAATCCTTACAACGTATTTAACACAGCAGTTATACTGTGTATGTGAATACAAAGCAAGCTTGTCACTATAGTAACCAAGCTGTACTTTCATACCCTAGTTTGCGTTCTCTTTCTGATTAGCTACAGAGATGATTCTGTGCTAGATTGAAAAGCAAACACAATGAACAGCAAAGAAATGTGAAATATAACGTTGCGTTTGATGCGTTTCATTTGTGACAGGACAGCAGGCTTCACTAAGAAACACAAGCTTTGCTGCATTGTTCAGTGGAAAACAGTCAGCAAAGGATTTACTCACCAAAACAAAGTCATGCTAATATCCAAAATACAGTTGGGCTGATTAGTAGATATAGGCCTTACTACTTAAAGTAGAAAACGGCTTTATGTTTTTCCTCATCATTCTCAACTCACACTGTTATTTCTGCTGGTTTCTAATAAGAGTATTCAATGCTCCACTCAGTTGCTTTTACATGTACAAATCTGACCTCAAATATCTTCTCAGTTTGCCGACAAGTTTGCGGAGTATAAGGAAGCAGCCCGCTTAGCCAAGGAGAAGTCTCTAGAGAAGATGGAGCTGGCGAGCTCTCCATCTCAGGTACGGATGTTGTCATTGTAAAGATCTCGGCCGGTCTAGGTCTTTTATCACACTTCATTACAACATGTATTATTCAGCATGATTCCTTTGAGAGTCAAATTTACTTAAATCTAAAACAATTCCCTGGGGCTTTGGCCTTGGGCAAGTTGGATTAATGAACAGTTTTATCATGCTGTTTAGTTAAAATCTAAAAGAAAAAAAAAAGCACTTGATTAATGTTGCTATTCTTATCAGCACCAAAGCCTGAGGCTCCTTACTGTAAATGATGTATTGTTAGTTGTCGATGGGAGAGTCGTAATAAGTAATTGATGTGGCTTTGTTAATTCACAGCTGAGGATTTGCGTGTTATCAGTAGACACAAATATCCTCTGAGTTCCGGCAGACAAATACAAGGGTTTCTTCATATTACTCCATGAAATGAGTACATTTTAGCAGTTTGGGTGTATAGCAGTATTTTGACTGCAGTTATGATTGTCATCTTGTGCCTGTAGTATAAAAAGGTTCTCATTAATTCTTACAGCAGATTGAATTGAAAGTCATTGTGTTTGTTTTGGCTGATGAGCAGAACAGAAATCATAGTATTTAAACTAATGGATTTTGTGGTTGTTGTTCCTTACAGGAATCGCCTGCTGATATTCACTCGCCTCTGACTCCTCCCGTCTCTGCTGACCTCTGTCGAGTCAACGGCACAGGAGATGATGTCACCTTGTCTGATGCATCGCCAAATTCTGAGCTCCAATCAGATCTGTCCCCAACCACCCCAACCCTAGCGCACAGGTAGCTAAATTTTTTGAATTGTTTTGTTTGTGTGTGTGTGTGTGTGTGTGTGTGTGTATGTGCACTGAAAGAAGCACTTTTAAAGCAATTAGCACTCATGCTTTCATTTAATCAACTCAACAACCCAATACTGTTATCTAAAAGAGCTGAATGTAGTTATATAATCTTAGATTATAATTCAACCAAAAAAGTGACCTTCTTGGAATAAAAATACACCAATGTGAAGTAGCCCTAAATTTATGCTACTGTATCTGCACTGGTGATGTCTCTTAAATATCTATATATAAGACTCAGGGTCTTTTAACACAGCAGCACATTTAGATCAGCTTGATTCCTTGAGGGAAAAATTTCATTTGAACTCTAAGACGATTCCCTTCAGATTTGAAAGTCTCTGGGGATGTAATAAAGTTCGAATAATGAACACTTTTTAGCCGGTTGAATAATGCGGCATTTTGTAGACTCCTTCATAGAGGAGAAAAATAAAATACAGTCTCTGTTTGTGATGCAGTACAGTATGATGCTTTCTCAATGCCAAGTAGATCTTGTTTATTAGTTTCAAGTATGCGTCATCTGTTTTTCTTCATCTGTTCCTCTTGAGTCAAACAGTTGAGTCAGCAATGCCTCAGTGGTCCACAATACAATTGAGGATCATTTATTCACTATTAAGTACATTATTATTTTTTATCTTTTTTTTTTCAGAGACGTGTTTCAGACATGTCAGGTCTTCTCTTTCTGATAAACCTATTCCTGCTGCTTGTGATAAAAGCCACCGTGTAGTTGCTGACATGCACATTTTGCTGAAACACACACAGCACACAGGGCTGTATTTCTGACGGTTCTGGATTTTCCATAATACAGCATCTCTACATGCATAAATATTTTCCTGGTGCAGACGGATTGCATTCCTCTAATGTTTTGTAGCCATTTGAAGAGACTTTAAGCTTGTCTTTGTTGAATTATTTATCTTGGTTCATATTCCTGAGGGATAATATGTTTGATTATCTTTCACACTTCTTTGTACACTTCTTGTGACTTTGTGACTGTTGGAATGCACTTCCTTATTTTCATCTGCGAATGATTATGCATCTCTGTAAACATTTCTGAGAAGAGTTTTATTTTCTGTATTTATATTGCATATATATATATATATATATATATATATATATATATATATATATATATATATATATATATATATATATTGCACCCTTCTTTGTTTCTGATGTTTTTGTAAATCTAGTTAATAATATATCAAATTTAATGTGTGCTAATTGGAGATAAGCAATCTAAATGAAGGACCAAATAATAAGCTGGGGAGGTTCAGAAGGTTCTGTGTATTTATAGCTGCTTTGGATTATTAACTTTGCCTGTGTCCAGTTTTTTCTACAACGATTTTTCTTAAGTAATGAGAAGGCATTTTCAGTAACGTATACACCACTGCCTTTAAACACCAACCTCTCTAAATACATAAATAAATCCACCATGAAATGTGACCTGAATAATGAAATAGTGCTTTTATTTTTTTCTTTGATGTCAAATGTAATGTGATGTATTCTTCGAGATAAGAAATTCTGAAGAAATCTGTAAATAAATCAGAAAAGAATACAACAATTTATTAATTTATTAATAGTCCCATATTTATGTTTCTGATATTTGGCATATTGTGTTTTTTTTATATATTTACATCCCAAAATTTGTCGTTACATCAAACTGTCAGATGATGACACTGGACTCACATTTATATTTATATTTATAGAACTTGTTACATTCCCTATTCTACTTTGTATAGTGCTCTTATCCCAGATGCTCTTTGCTCAAGTCGATATTGTTTAAGAAAACTGTCAGACTAATCACGTAAGCCAGACGTCACTGACTGAGACAAAGGCATCACCGAACATCTCTATGTTAGGAAAGCTCTGCCGCTTGTGCACAATTCTCTTACACGTTTTATGTGACATTTAAGTCTATAGTAACATCTGCAGTCTGTATATGAATGTGCACATTTTCTGTGTAAAATCCTCTCTACACATTGTGCACTTAACTATATTACAAGTATGGACTTTAATTACATCTTTTATTAAAAATAAATCTCAAATTTACCTCAGTTTCATCATTCTAGAAAGAAACCGAGCTCTCTGCTGTTAGACTACATTATCCTGGACTTGTAGTTATTATGTGTGTGTGTTTGGAGTGTGTGGGTGGTGAATTCACTCTTCTCACAGTCACTTCTGCAGCGCATGAGTCAGTCAGATGGCCTGTTATGTCAGATTGCTGGAGAAAAAAAAGGTCTGAATGCATGATGTTTAGAGTTTAGGTTAAAGATTGAAACGATTTGGAGCTTCGTATTGTCACTTCAAATGCTAGTGAAATCAGTGCCATATCTTGTGTGTAGATAAAGAAACATTGTTCAACTAAAAATAGTGCAAAGCAGGTTGTGTAGAATTGCTAAACATGGTTAGTTTCTATCAGCATATAATAGTTCTTCATTCAGGATTTATTCAGGAGGTGTAGAAATGAAGCACAGTGTTTTATTTAAGATATTGCATAGTTTATTTCAGTGTTCAAAAAGGCAGAGAACATCGGTGCACCAACAAAGCACTCTTCCCACTTACCAATAACCATAGGCTTTTATACTTTAAAGCAATGTAGCCGTCAACAGGAGTTTTAGTGTTCGATTAAATAAACTTGTGAATGCCGCATAGTAAATACACACAGTGGCCTAGATTTGGGGAAAAAGAAATGTCATGTCAAGAAATCAAGATTTAAATCATACATTTTCAATACTACATATCATATAACGTATTTTCTTGCCAAAGTCACCAAGTCACATGGCCCACGATGAATTCAATACTACAGAATAAGATAAAAATTGCAAAGACATAAAAAAACAGCTCATAGCTAAGGTGTGCAATGGCTAAAAAAATCATCTAAGTGTGCTGGTAATAAAGTTTTTGACTGGAGGAAATTTGTAAAAATCTAATGAATATTTTAAAACTTGAATACAACTTACCACAAACGAGATCTTCTTTAAGTGAATGGCTTTCTCCAGTTCCCCTGCAAGGATAACTCTCTCTCTCTCTCTCTCTCTCTCTCTCTCTCTCTCTCTTTCTCTCTCTCTCTCTTTCTCTTTCTCTCTCTCTCTCTCTCTCTCTCTCTCTCTCTCTCTCTCTCTCTCTCTCTCTCTCTCTCTCTCTCTCGCTCTCTCTCTCGCTCTCTCTCTCGCTCTCTTCTTCTTTCTCTGTCTCTTGCTCCATCTCTTGCTCACACACACACACACATACACACAATTGTCTCGTTGAGGCCCGTCTTGCCTCACTTGCTCGTGTGAGGAGCTTTATAAGCATGTGTGGCTCCTTGTCATGTCCTCAGTAGGTGTCAGGATGTGGGCTGAGGATCCGTCAGTCAGAATGGCAGTCATGAGGGAAAGGTGGCGCTGACGTCAGCACTGCAGGCACAGCGTCGTGAGAGATGAAAGTGAATTAGAATCAGGCCTTGTGGGCCTGCAGTGTAGGCATCGAACTTGCTGGAGTGCTTAGACATGGCGTGTGTTACGCACTGCCGTGTGGGTGGGTGGGTGTATAGGAGGGAGGGAGAAGGAGAGAGGAGATGTGCTGGGGAAAGATGAGAACCAACTCAGTAACCACTCTGTAAAGAGTGAAGGGGTGAGAGCGGGAATTCTGTGGGCTGTAATCTGCGTTGGTGGCACAATCTCAATATGGCTCATAGTTCTCTTTCACTGAGTGGAAGATTTTAGCTTGAGAGTACATAGTGATGCTGGGTGAAAAGATTAATTTAGGGACTTTATAATACTATAAATCTGTCCTAATATTTGACATCTTGTGAATGTAGTTATTAGATTTGCTGAGCATTTTCTTAAATAATAGCACTTTTATGGCATTGAGAACAAGAACAGTCATGCCCAGTGGTCAACATGTTGGGGTAGCCATGGGCTGGTTACAGGGATGTTATATTCATTTTTACATGTTGTTTATAGAAGCACAATAAGCAAAGGGCAGCACAGTGGTGTATTACTGCATAACTCCTCCAGGGCTAGTTCTCCCTTAAATGCGATGCTTTCCAAGCACTCCAGTGGATAAAGCTACTTTGACAGACAGTTCAAATTGAACACCACTTATAGTTACCCAGAACAAGGTTGTAATTACATGTGGCCTTAAATAGCCTCTCTTTGCCTTTTGTACTTGACTGCAATGAGAGTAACCATGCCACTGAGTCATCCATTTTTTTTTGTTTTTATTTGTTTGTTTTCAAGGATATGATGCCAATAGGAAAAAAATACCAACTAAAAATTATCATCAAGAAATGATTCGATGTTGATTCATTTATTTGACTTAATTATTATTATTATTATCATTTATGAAACCATATGATTTTTAGCACATTGCTGATACCACCAGGACCTGTCCTTATGTTGAAACCTTATATTTCATTAGAAGCAATTATAGATCAGAAACTCAAAGTAGACCTGCATAATAATAATTTTAGCCTATCGACGGAAGATAGAAGGAGATCAAGAGAGTTTGAGTTCCAACAAACTACAGCCATCTGCCCCAATCTGCCCCTTTTAACAATTCACATTGTCTCAAATCAGCTTTACATAAGTATAGAAACATCTATCCCTAATGAACAAGCCGGAGATGACTAGAAATCTTGAGCGGAAACCAGGCTTAGAAGGAAACCTCATCCTCATTTGGGTGATAAGATAGGAGATAGTATAGGAGGCATGGCATACTTTCTCTTCCCTGTCAATCACAGTGATGCTAACAAATCATGGACATCTGTGAGCTCATGTATGTGAAAGATTGTAGATTTCCTACGAGCATGTTGTGTTGCCCTGAGACGCAGTTTTGAAAAATGTTGCCCTGACATTACAGGTCTCACAGGAAGCAGGTGTTGACCTTCATCCTCACAGTTTCATAGCTGTTGTATGATAGGGATGAGCTACATGGGAAATAGCAGGTAATTAAATTGAGGAGAAAATGGGGTGACATCAAATGAAAGCTTTTGACATATAAAGTACTAACTATAAAGAGAATTAACACCAACACAGAATCAGTATTTAGCATGAGCACCCTTGCTCATAAAAACTGCATCAGTTCTCTTAGGTACAATGTTGTGCAGTTTTCTAAGGTAATCAGCTGGAAAGTTTTTCAGAGCATAGCAGAGAACCTGGCACAGTCCTTCTGGAGATTCTGGCTAATGCACCTGCTTCTGTTTTTGCAGACAGCCTAAAAGATGTTTTAATCATCTATCATTTAAAATGTTCCTTTTTAATGACTTACAACATCACCTGCTTTTAGGTTTTTGTTGCTGCTGAATTATAAGCAATGAACTATTAGCAGTGATGTCATGCCTGGGCGAAATGTTTTCAAATTTCATTCCACGTTTTGTCATATCACACGACCCGTGATATACTTTGCCGTATAATTGATCTGTATTTTTATGATCTTTATTCTTTTATTGTCACGACAGTCCGACTGCCACGAAGCACTGGGAAGCTGAATTGGCAGCGCTGAAGAGCAACAATGCCAAACTCACAGCGGCGCTACTGGAGTCCACTGCCAATGTCAAGCAGTGGAAACAACAGCTGGCTGCTTATCAGGAGGAGGCTGAGCGGCTTCATAAAAGGGTGAGGATCAGAAAAACATTTTCATCACAAGAATGGATAATACAGTTACATAAAACAGAAGTGACTCATTTTATTAGGAATTGCACCCAACATGACAAATTTATTTAGACTACTGTCTAGCCTACTAGATTTCAAACCAACTCACCTCCATTCATCATCATCTTTGGTCAGTTCTTGTCATGAGGCAGATCCTTGGAAAGGCTGGATGCAAGTGCAGAAGGTTTATTAACAAAAAACACAGTAAACTAACAAAAATAGGAATAGTTAAATTATTAGGAAACTGATCAAAACATTAGGAATAATCCAAAAATAGCAGACAAAGCGTAGGGTCAAACAGGTCAGAACATTATTCACATAAGCTAGGCAAGGTCAGAGTCAAAAAAAGGCTACATACAAAGTCAAAAACTTATGTATTAAGTTATATTGGCATAATGGCAATAGCTAGACACGGTAACGTCACAAACGTACAAGAACTGATCATATACTTCAACTGAAACAAAGGTGCTATTAAAGGGTGCTAAACAAATATACATAATTAAACAAAGGAGGAGTGTGTAGGAGTGCAGGTGATTGCTGGGAGTTAGAGACAATGGTGGTCATGTTCGTAATTTGCGAAATTATGCTATGTGACAAATCTGATTCTTTCCGCATCAGTTATCCAATAAAATAACTAAAACTGTGAGGTCTGACACTGAAAAGGGTAATAAACAATGTAGAAGGTTATCTAGAACATATCAGCAACATATAGCAATGACGATGCTTTATCTCTCTTACACTCTGAGTGTTTAGAATATTTACACTAAGGCAGAAGTGTAAGATGAATAAATCAGTATCAGTGCTATTTAGCAAATAGTTGATGGAATTTCTTACGTAATAAAAACTGAAATAATGAAACACTTCAATATGAGAGAAGAGCTGCAATACTGTAGACCATTTATTCATAACACACTGTTATTGACCATTTATACTGTTTGGATTTGCTGTATTTTCTTGTCTAAATCTACTACGACTAATAATAATATTAATAATCATCATTGGAAGTACTTTGTTTGCTCTGGTCACAAATAACCTTTTCTGAAACCTACACCACTGGTCCTGACACATTTTATTAATGGCATATGTTTCTTTGGGCTTGCAGGTGTCAGAACTGGAGAGCCAAAGTAGTCAAGCAAATGCAATCAAATGTCAGAAAACAGAGCTCAACAAAACCATAGAGGAATTAGAGGCCACACTGAAGACTAAAGAAGAGGTACAAGCTAAAATGATAATTCTTTCAGTAGCACTTTTCATTACATGATCTATAATGTAAGCTTTTCTGCTAGGAAATGGAACGTCTGAGAGAAGAAGTGGAAAATGCCAAGCAACTACAGTCACAGAAAGAGACGCTCGAACAGAAACTGGAGGTACTGTAAAGGCTTCTTATGTTAAACATCTCTGTTTACATGCAGTTACGTCTTTATCTGGAACGCATCTTATTAAAAAGCCTTAGCATCTTTCATCACGTCTCACAGCACTTTTGTGTCAACCTGCAATCTAGGCCACAGATGCAAGGAACAAGGATCTGGAGGAACAGTTAGCTGACGTGGAGCAGCGTCTGGAGGCGAGCCAGCTAGAGCAGGAGAACTTCCGCAAGAGCCTCAAAACACTGCTGGAGATCCTAGACAGCAAGATCTTCGAGCTGACAGAGATGAGGGACAACATGGCCAAGCTCATAGAGGACAGCTAGAACACGTTGCCTTCACCTCAGAAAACATGGACTTGCTTGCGAGGTACACAGTGACAAGAACGAAACGCACAGCTCTTCTGCCCAGACCTCGTCGTGTACTTTCACACTTTTAAAGCCTTCTTGACTGGAGGACACATATTATTATATACTCACTTATATGGTAATGATAAGCATTCAGTTGCACTTGAATTTGTACTTTCTAGGTGAATAATATTTCTTCAGTGCCACTGCTACCTTCTAAGAGATAATCGGCCGTATAATGCTCCTGTTCTTTTCTTATGGTTAGAATATTATTCAAATGTTTCCCTTAATTGTACGCAGGTAGTGTAGAGAAAGTAGGCAGCCTATAAAGTCGAACACTGCTGCACATAGGCTCTTCCTTTCTAAGGTGCTGGTTTAGCGTTAAAGGACATCTACTATGCTGCTGAGGACACTCGAGTCAATCACACCCACCGGATCGTCCGTTCCGAGCCATATGTTGTAGCCAGACCGTGTCGGCTTGCCTCGTCACCTTCAAGGAAACTGCCTCAATGTTCAGTCAGAGCTTCAGGATACTCTACCATCGACTTCCAGACAAGAACAAAGACACCCCGGGAAGTCTGAACACTTATACAGGTGTGGCATATTGGCCTGTAATGTACAATGAGCAATATTCAAACCAGTCTTTATGTCACCTCAGTGTATTTATCAGGTATTCCAACTCTGGACTAATCTGTGGACTTGCGTGATTTAGTAGATGTACCCCCGGTAGTTCTCCTCAGACCAGTTATAGTGCTTTGGATTGTTTTGGCCTTAGAGTTTAAATTCTGCACTGGATATCCGGTTCGATGGGGAGGAATCTCCTCATTTTTTTTGTTTGTTGCATTACCAAATGCAGTGTGAAACTTACAGTATGAAATCATGTGTTATTATGAAATGTATATGCTGATGGATAAGCTACATAGAGCACTGTTAATATGATTGTATTTATAGATGGGAAAGTTAATTTTAAAATTCCCAATATTAATAAAATATTTCAAAATATCTACAAAATTATGTTTAAGATAAAAGACAGTGTTTGTGTGGTTCCTCATGTGTGTGTGTGTCTGTGTGTCCCACAGCCCGATAATACCAGCGTCGCAAAGTGTTTTATTGTCGTTATAACACAATTTGCCAAGAATTAGACATTTAATAATTAATGAAAGACACACCAGACTATTGCTGTTGTCCTGTCCAGGGTTATTTCTCCAGCCTTGTGGTCAGGGTTCCTGGGATAGGCTCCGGATCCAACACTAAATAATAATTTCCAAAACCAAAAGTAATTTCCTAAAGATGAATGAATAAAAACCTTATACTTTTTTTCATTCATAACTACATGTGCTGTTTTGAACTGTCAATAAAAAGGGATTTGGAAAGGCACTTCACATCAAAATTACATTTTAAACAACTGATGTAGGCTATGACCTGCACTATTATATCTTTGGTCATTTTGTATCACTGATTTTCTCTTCTGGTCTGTACTTTGATGCCATCATACATGTCATTGGTCAACATTACACACCAACATTATGGCATAATGTGATAGGTTAATTTGTATTGATTGAATTAGAAAAAAAATATATATATATATATATATATATATATATATATATATATATATATATAGTATATATATATATATATATATATATATATATAATATAGTATATACTATATGATTTGACTATCCAATATGACTTTCAATAATCAGAATACTGCCAAGGTTTATTTGCATATCTATATGAGAAATTTACAAATAATAATAATAATAATAATAATAATAATAATAATAATAATAATAATAATAATAAAATTCTTCTTCTTCTTCTTCTTCTTCTTCTTATTATTATTATGTCAGAAATTGCATTTTCAGTGCAAATTAAAAGAATTCTTAGAAATGCAGTCCTCTGTTCTAAAGATTTCGCACGGAAACAAAATTACAGCATTACCTCAGACTGTTACAAGCAAATCAACAGCACATTATGTGGATAAAACAGCACTGGGGTATTAAGGTTTGTTATCCTATACATCTGAAACCAGGATTTATTTGTGTTCGAATCCAACTAACCCCTGCATGGATGAAAATTCTGGTCTTTGTTCAAATAAACCCCCAAATTGTTCCTGTTTCTGTTGCTTTATTTGTGAATGATTAGTGCTGAGCTGAAGCAGCTTTAAGCTGCTTACTATCCCAGATTAAACACTGTGTGCAAAGACTACTGCACAATTGCTGTAATTTTAGAGCAGTCACACACACACACACACACACACACACACACACACACACACACACACACAGATGATCATCAGTGCCTTTTGGGGGTTAAAGATACAAAACAAAAACAAACGTCACACTCAAAATAATGCTATAAAATCTCAAATCTCAATCTTAATTAATCGTTAGGACTATTTTTGCACATGGATCTGAACAATCCAGCAAATAAAGGCTCAGCATTGCTGCACAGTGCTGCATTAGTGCCGCCCACGCGCTCCTTCAGTAAGGGCTTGTAGTTAATATCAGTATGAAGAGGGAGACACCTTGTGGTCCATGAGGAAGGAGCAGTGCACGATGAGGCCTATTTAGCATCACCGCCCCTCTGGAAGAAATTAGGTTTGACTCCAAACACTTAAAAGCCAGACATCTTCACTGTTGTACAAAAACGTAGTCAGTCATTTTAAAAAGCACCAGCTTGTCCATAAAGGTAGAGCTCATCAAAAGTGAATATGCATGCAATCCATGGCAAAATCTGATATAAATAAAGCACCATGTTCTGTTGACTGAGTCACCTTTCTGGATGGACCTCCATGTAGCTTCACAGAGTTATTGCACCTAGTGGTCAAAAGAGGCACTGCAACTGCGTTTACTGCGTAGAATCCCATTGTTACAGGACTCATGTTTTCAGTGGTAATGTAAGAGCAGTGGACAGGATTGTCATGGTATGCTAATAAAGCTTGTTTAAAATTACTTTATGGCCAACAAGGTGAAGTCTTTTAACAAACTGGAATTCACTCTAATAAATGTTCACTACACAGTGTGTCTATGCAGCACAGAACCATTTCTATTGTAAGACACTGCAAAGACTGGGAGAGTAAAAGAAGGATTCTATCACTCACTCATTTTCTACCGCTTATCCGAACTACCAAAGTCACGGGGGTCACGTGCCTATCTCAGGCGTCATCGGGCATCAAGGCAGGATACACCCTGGACGGAGTGCCAACCCATCGCAGGGCACACACACACACTCTCCAGAGATGCCAATCAACCTACCATGCATGTCTTTGGACCGGGGGAGGAAACCGGAGTACCCGGAGGAAACCCCTGAGGCACGGGGAGAACATGCAAACTCCACACACACAAGGCGGGGGCGGGAATCGAACCCGCAACCCTGGAGGTGTGAGGCGAACGTGCTAACCACTAAGCCACCGTGCCCCCTAGGATTCTATCAGTATATAAGAAATTTAATTGAGATGAATTGATTTAATTGTTGAGTTTGCTCAA
The DNA here is from genome assembly GCF_030014155.1 of Tachysurus vachellii. NCBI lineage: Eukaryota > Metazoa > Chordata > Actinopteri > Siluriformes > Bagridae > Tachysurus > Tachysurus vachellii. The sequence goes on along the minus strand of NC_083471.1, from coordinate 16,336,138 downwards.
TCTGTTTGCATCTAGCACTTCAACAAAAACCTATGAATGAAGCTGCTAAAAAACGTACTAAATTGTTCATTTACTGTACTATAGCATAGTAATGATTTTTTAACAACCCCCAACAATATCTATGGACAGACATTGCTGAATCTTAGACATACAAAGGACTGGCAAGTACTACAAATAATACAGCAAATCATTTACTGTTTCACAACATTGCAACGTGCCAGTCTAGGGCATTGCTTTTTCCAGCAAGGAATAATAAAATATGTAGCACATTCGATTTGATAGAAAATGGCATACTGTTGCCTAAAGAGATCAGTTTAAAACCTAGAACTGCAACATTAGATCAAATAAAACAACTAGGGGGAGCCAAAAGCCAGTGTACCACCAATATACCAGCAATCTCATTCATATTTATCTGCTTTTTTTGTATAATATTGATATTAATATACATATTTTTGGTGTTACACTTGACAAAATGAGCAGCTTATTTCTCAGATTAAAAAAAAAGCAAAGCAAATAGTCAAGGTTCAACATTCAGTTTTATTGAGTTACATAAAAGGTGTGTCCTCATGTGGAAAAGCACTTATCCTCAATGTCCCTGGCCCCAAGTTCACTTTCCACACTATCTGATTGGGCTTCCTTCTTCCACAGAACAATTTAAAATCCATTTCTATCCAATCCAATCTGCATTGCATAAGAATTGATAAGAAAAATTACATTATTTTACATACAAATTTATAATCCATATTAAGACTTCTAAACAGAGGAAACATGGGTCTCGAGGTGATAAAATCTTTACATTTATGAAAAACAAGATCCTATCACATTAGTTTGATGTCAACTGAGGAGGTCTGGGGTGCAGTCAGTGTTCCAGTTCATACCAGAGGTGTTCAGTGGGGTTGAGGTCAGGGCTCCGTGCAGGTTACTCAAGTTTCACTTCAATTTTGGCAAAACCTGAAGCTTGTTTAGTGCTAAGACTGTAATGCTGGAACAGGTTTGGACTCTTAGATCTAGTGAAGGGAAATTGTAAAGATGCAGAATACAAAGAAATTAGAACAATGTGGGCAACATTTTGGGGACAGTTCCTATTGGTCCTACAGTGTAAATCCACGCACAGATTTGATGTTCAATCCATTTTAATGTCATATTTATTGTATCCTGGCCATTGGTCACAACATGTACCTATAAGCTTGTGTGTCTTTTTCCAAGTGGAACAGGACAATAATGCTTGTTCTTGTTCTTAGACAAATATATTGATTGTAATTAGATTAGAAACATTTTGATATGGTTGAATGGTTTAAATAACAATTTTGGATATGCCTATGGGATTACAAAGCTTCTAGATGTCTGAGAACAAGCAAGTAGCACGATTATATTAACATTTTTAATATATCAAATATCTCATGTAGCTTTATTTGTGATGAGCCAGAAACACACTGTGGGTGAGCTTACAACCAGTGCAAGGCTTTAATAAGGTTTGGGGTCTATTCATTATACTGTTGTGCGCTGAATTCCGACAGGTTTGTGTTTTCAGAAAGTTGCACAAAAGTTAAATCAAAGAAAACGGTAACATGTCAGTTCTAACATTTTTTCGTGTTTTGTCATATGATTTGCTGTAATTTGGTAATGTTTGTCTTGAACTGGACCTCTGGCAGGTCAAAAAATCTTGGCAGCTTTCAGTTTGGCATGATTTAAAGTGTTGAATCATGTAGTGAAATCACTGAGTGCTTAATTCCAGACTCACAACGGTAAAGCATGAGGTCATAACTGTGAAAGTTGTTTTGTCTGTATTGAATTGTTATGTATATAAAGCTGTGTGAACGTGCACTGAATGTTAAGTACAATGTTGTTGAGCAATGCTATTGAAAGATGAGTGCTCGTTCTGTCTAACTTATTTGTTTTGGGACATTACAAGTATAGGAGTAATGCTCCATCAGGAGACACATTTCCTCTAGGAGTTACTTACGTATTCAAGTATGATATGTACACTTAATCTAAATATTTGTGCACAGCCAGTAAACACACTCAGCTCTGCTTGGCCTTGTGGGGTCTTTTTTCCCACATACTGAGGGAACATGTTGCCATGATCTATAAACTGTTGCACAAACTATGATCTCATCACATTCGTAACTGTTCAGCACAGCGAGCACAGTTCTTAGAGCTGACAGCAGACTGCTTTCCTTCAGGTCCAGTTAGTATTATGGTTTTGACAGGATTCATGCACACGTTTTTTAACTCCTCTCTCAAGACCATGAAAAGAAAGAATCTTTCAATTCATTTTTATATAAATTAAACAAGAGAGGATGTGACATCATACTCCAGATGGTTGATGAACATTTGGTTCAGATGATTTGTAATATAATCTTTTTTCTTTCGTTAACGGCAATGTAAAGGCTACAGTGTAATTCAACACCATAATAACATACAGAATAATAGTGCTGTTGTATAGTAATACAGAACATACATTTTATAAATGTAAATGATTTCTGCATTAAAGTGTTAGTGAAAAGCAGACATTAAAAAGACAAAATCTACAAACTTGCAACCTGCTTAAGTTGCTTAAAACTGCACAATTCTAATTAAAGGTTTATCACACATAATATGGATTTTATTTTATTTTCATTTACTGTTCTTTATAGGTAGCCTTGCCATCTCACTGCTCCCTCATTCAGTCCTGGGTTACTGTCAGGAGATTTGCATGGTCTGGCTGTGTGTGTTTCCACTGGTTCTCAAGCTTTGAAAAACCTTGTCAGTAACCTTGAAAGCCTCTGAAAGTACTTATGTGTTGTGTATTGTGTTCTGCAATGGAATTCCATTCAAATTGTGACCTCACTTCATGCTCAGTGTTCCCAGGATAAACTCCAGTGCCATTGCGACCCTGACTCGGATAAAATGCTTACTGAAGATAAATGAACTGTCGAACATTTCCTTTCATTATGTTTGAAAGCAAAGTCCCTTTGCATGGTACTGTTTATAGGAACTGAGCTACTTTGTCCTATGCAAATTACAAGTCCCAAAAACAGCCCAAGCTGTTGAAGCAGCTCACATTAATACAAGCACTGCAAGTTTCCACCAACTGACCATAAACAAATGCAAGATAGTTTAAGGAAAAACCAAAGGCAACAACTAATCAAGGGCAGGAATAAATGCTAAAAAAACATTTAAAAAAAAGTCAAAAAAGTATAAATGGCCCAATTGTGTCAGCGAGAGATGACCAACATTCAGTAGTGTGCCATGAACTATTCGGATATATAAAGTGAGTGATTGTCAGTAAGGGGAAAGGTCAGTTTCAACCCCATCCTCATGTGTTGATGTTTTTAAGCCACCTAACATAGATACAGGTTGGAACAGGAACGGGTTCAAAACTTAAAAACTGACTAGAAGTCTGTAGAGAATGTAAGAAGAAGAGAGGGATAGGAAAAGTTGGAGACAAAGACTATCTATCTAATAGGATTTATCATTTATCTATCTAATAGGATTACTATTAATGTTGTTAGCTTTCTTTTGCATGATTGTATTATTATTATAACTATTATAATACTTTATATATTATTATACTCCCATCTTATGTAAAGCTACTCAGTGCTCCTAGCTGTAAAAAGGCTTACTGTAAAGCACATCGCTGGAATAAGAATAGTGTGTGTGTGTGTTTGTGTGTGCGTGATTGGGTGTGTGTTGGGGGGTTAAAAAAAAGAAAGAAAGAAAGAGGAAAAGCAAATGAAAGAGAGCAAGATAAAGGAGAAAGTAATCAAGACAGCATAAAGACAGAAAAACAGAGAGGAAGTATGGAAAAAGTGATGATTACTGTAATAAAAGGTAAAACAGCAGAAGAAAAACAGGGGGTGAAATCTAAATAGAAAGAAATTATATAAGAGTAAATTAAAAGTGTGAGAGTATATGCAGAAAAAAAGACTAAAATAGAGAGTGAACACATGAACAAGAAGAAAAAAGTGGGATGAAGTAGAAAAAAAATGAAGGGTGGGAAGGAATACAAAAGAGACGGAAAAAGGAGAGAACAGAGACAGATGAAAGTGTGTGTGTGTGTGTGTGTGTGTAAGAGAGAGAGAGAGAGAGAGAGAGAGAGAGAGAGAGAGGGGAAGATCCTGTTGAAGACTTCCTGAATGGGCCACAATGCCGGAGTGGACAAGAACAACAGCAGGAGAAGAATGAGACTTCACCAACACACAGGTCAGCTTTAGCTTCTTTCTTCTTTAAAACTGCACAACATTCGTCCATTTTCATTAACTGCACTTCATGTACAGACGCATTTGGCTCGTATTTCCTTTCTTTTTGACCAATTCCAGGTCGTAAAATCATAAGTGCCGCCACACAAAGAAGTAGTTTTTATGTTGCCTCCGTGTTCCGTTACATTTTCCGTTATCGCGCTAAGGCTAAAGTGGGCTTTGGACCAGAGGACTGAATGAATCATTTGGTTTAAACCGAGTGCAGATTTGTGTTTGTGAGCAGTTCTGTGTTTCAGACCATAGAGAAATCTGCTGAAGCAAAAGGATCATCGTGAACGGTGGTGGTTTACTGAAGATGAATTAAGGCTGTGAATGGGGTATGGATAAACTTTCGCAAAAACTCACTGAAAAAACAGAAGTATTGTATCTATTGGGTTAAAATGTACGGAGATAGTAGTGACAGAAGAAGTGTATGGATATGTAAGTTTGACCTCAGTTCTTCTGTTCATGTGAAATAATAGCATGATACACTGGAATAAACAGCCTCCTGAATTGAAATATGAAAGCTAGCACAGTCGAAGACAACATATACCATTTAACATAGTAAAGAGAGAGAGAAAAAAAACAAATAAAAAAAAATCAATAAAATAACCCTACCATACTACATGGTGTATAACTTACCGTACTATAGAGCTATAGAACATACTACATAACACATTGCATGCCATTCTTCATATCGTGTGGTTTACCGTAATATATAGTGTATACTTTACCGTACTATATAGTGTATAGTTTACTCGGAATATAAATAGTGTATAATTTACCGTAGTAGCCAGTGTATAGTATACCGTCTATATACTGTATAATTTACCAGACTATAGTGTATAGTTTACCGTAATATATAGCGTATAGTTTACCGTACTATACAGTGTATAGTTTAACGTAATATACTGTATAGTGTATAGTTTACCGTACTATATAGTGTATAGTTTACCGTAATATATAGTGTATAGTTTAACATTCTCAATAGTGTATAGTTTACCGTACTATATAGTGTATAGTTCACCGTACTATATAATGTATTGTTTACCGTAATATATAGTGTATAGTTACCGTACTATATAGTGTATAGTTTTCCACTCTATATATAATGTATAGTTTACCGTACTTTATAGTGTATCGTTTACTGTAATATATAGTGCATAGTTTACCATTTTATATAGTGTATAGTTTACCGGAATATATAGTGTATAATTTACCGTAGTAGCCAGTGTATAGTTTATCGTACTATATACTGTATAGTTTACCATACTATACAGTGTATAGTTTACCGTAATATATAGTGTATAGTTTACCGTTCTATACAGTGTATAGTTTACCGTAATATATAGTGTATAGTTTACCGTACTATACAGTGTATAGTTTACCGTAATATATAGTGTATAGTTTACCGTTCTATACAGTGTATAGTTTACCGTAATATATAGTGTATAGTTTACCGTACTATACAGTGTATAGTTTACCGTAATATATAGTGTATAGTTTACCGTACTATATAGTGTATAATTTACCGTAGTAGCCAGTGTATAGTATACCGTACTATATACTGTATAATTTACCATACTATACAGTGTATAGTTTACCGTAATATATAGCGTATAGTTTACCGTACTATACAGTGTATAGTTTAACGTAATATACTGTATAGTGTATAGTTTACCGTAATATATAGTGTATAGTTTAACATTCTCAATAGTGTATAGTTTACCGTACTATATAATGTATTGTTTACCGTAATATATAGTGTATAGTTACCGTACTATATAGTGTATAGTTTACCACTCTATATATAATGTATAGTTTACCGTACTTTATAATGTATCGTTTACTGTAATATATAGTGTATAGTTTACCGGAATATATAGTGTATAATTTACCGTAGTAGCCAGTGTATAGTTTATCATACTGTATACTGTATAGTTTACCATACTATACAGTGTTTAGTTTACCGTAATATATAGTATATATTTTAAATTACTATATACTGTATAGTTTACCATACTATACAGTGTATAGTTTACCGTAATATATAGTGTATAGTTTACCGTACTATACAGTGTATAGTTTAATGTAATATACTGTATAGTGTATAGTTTACTGAACTATATAGTGTATAGTTTACCGTAATATATAGTGTATAGTTTAACATACTCAATAGTGTATAGTTTATCATTCTTTACAGTGTATAGTTTACCGTAATATATAGTGTATAGCTCAGCTTAATAAATAGTGTATAGCTTACCAAACTATATAGTGCATAGCTTACCTAACTACATAGTGTGTAGTTTACCGTACTTTATAGTTTATAGCCTAATTTAATAAATAGTCTATAGCTTACCAAACTATATATAGTGTATAGTTGACCATACTAGATTCTGTATAGCTTAACCTAATAAATAGTGTATAACATAACAAACTATATAGTGTATAGTTTACCGTACTATATATTGTATAGCTTAACTTAGTAAAGATTGTGTATCTTACCAAACTACATAGGGAAGAGCTTACCAAACTATATATAGTGTATAGTTTACCGTACTAGATACTGTATAGCTTACTGTACTATCTAGTGTATAGCTTAACTTAATAAATAGTGTATAGCTTACTGAACTCTGTAGTGAATTGCCTACTGTATTCCATAGTGCATAGTTTAACATACATTCTTACAGACATTCATGTACTATATAGCGTGTAGTTTACCATACTAAATATAATGTAGGTTACTGTTCAAAGTAAGGTATATTTTTCTACACTAAATAATGTATAGTTTACTACACCCTGTATTGTACAAAAGTATATATCTTTCCATACATTAAAGTGTAACACTTAGCATACAATATAGTGAACAGCTTGCTATACTAAATAGTGTATAGTTTACTGTGCTAAAAAGAGTATAATAAATTGTGTAAAAAACCTTCATTGTGTAAATGAAAGCTACCGTACCAAATAGCAATAGCAAACCACTGAAATACTATAAAAATAAGACCATAAAATAGCATGAAACATGTGGTGCTACTTTACTAAATAGTATTTAGACTTATACTATGGTAGTGTGCCACTTGTAACCTATCCAATAGATGTACATGTGGATTTTTTTTAAATCTTAAAAATAAAACTTGTCCATCTGTAACACCATCCATTAATGGCAAGTTAGTCCCAAGTGCTAGTCAGCTTCAGTATTTTAACTTCTCAAATTACTTGAATGTTTTATTCTTGTCTTTGTTCAAGGATATGCAGTGGTTAAAGCAGTCCAATGTGGAGCTGCAGAAAGCCATGCGGAGTGTTCTGCTAGAATGCTGACCAAGGAGTTTGGGATATTAAATAATGAGACTGGGTTTGGACTTCATTCTTTATTTGGCTCAGGTCACTTTAAAAAAGATGCATTGAGGGATAACTTTTTAATTACATATGGTTTTGATTTTAAATGCGGACTTCATCGGAGTAGGCCAAACCAAAACTCATTGTCTTCAGAATATCATGTCTACCATGTGTTTCTCTGTTTAGAAACATTAAGTTTGCCTTAAATATCAAATAATATTACTAATAATATTCAGAGAGAGAAACAAGGAGGCATTCCTTTATGTGTGTGACCAGTCTCTGAGGCAACATTTCATCTGTTTGACTTTGAAGCAACATCTGTGGCTCTTTGATCCACATCACTGGGGGTCTGAGAGTCTGATCATCCATGTTTGAGGTCCATGCTGGGACCACGGCATGAGACGCCATTGTCTCTACGCCTCTCAGCAACTCCTGGCCTGTGAAATTCCTGTCTGATGTCTCCTGAGAATCAGAGGCGCTCTTGCCTGCATGCCTTTTATTGCAGGGAAGTCATGCGCTCTGATTTGATTAGATTGCTCTTGAGCAAATCTTCCTTGTGTGATTTATGCTTTGGACACATGCGCCTATCTAGGTAAATAGGATCACAGCATGACTGTATATAATTGCTGTAAATAGGTTTCTCATATAGACAGCAGATGGGCACATTTTTTAGGGGACAGTATGAGTTGATGTGTGGTTCTGGACAAATGAGACCTGTGCTTCAAATAATGTATGTTGAAGTCAATTTATTGAAGTGAATCAAATCTAAAGAATTGACATGGCAGGTTTTTTCCGCATTGACACAAGCCTTCTTTTATGATATACTGCTAGCAACTTTCCAGATGCATTTAAAAAAAAAAAAAAAAAAAATAATAATAATAATAATAATAATAATAATAATAATAATAATAATAATAATAATAATAATCAAAATGTGCATCAATAAGGGGGCACGGTGGCTTAGTGGTTAGCACGTTCGCCTCACACCTCCAGGGTCGGGGTTTGATTCCCGCCTCCACCTTGTGTGTGTGGAGCTTGCATGTTTTCCCCGTGCCTCGTGGGTTTCCTCCGGGTACTCCGGTTTCCTCCCCCGGTCCAAAGACATGCATGGTAGGTTAATTGGCATCTCTGGAAAAATTGTCCCTAGTGTGTGATTGTGTGAGTGAATGAGAGTGTGTGTGTGCCCTGCGATGGGTTGGCACGCCGTCCAGGGTGTATCCTGCCTTGATGCCCAATGACGCCTGAGATAGACACAGGCTCCCCGTGACCTGAGGTAGTTCGGCTAAGCGGTAGAAGATGAATGAATGAATGAATGTGCATCAATACCATAGAAGTCAAATACCCACAAAATGTTTATAAATCTGTTACATATCCAGGGAATATATGTGGCATACTTTACACCGAAATATACCAAACTATGTTTAATGGAAATATATATAATCTGAAGCTACAAAGTTCGATGTGCTTTGGGTTTAAGGAAGTTTAAAGTCTTTATGGGTTTGTACCTAAAATCACAGAGATCTCAGATAAAATGTCATACTTCTTATGCTTATACTTTTATATTAAATGCTTTGATTACAAAATTTGTTAGCATCATTTCAGTGAATAAAAAAGTATATAATCTCTATACCACATAAAAATACATTTAATCCACTGCTTATTTATGTCTGATGTCATTGTTGATACAGAAAATATATCCGTTATTGCAAACCCCTGTTTACTGTCATATTATGTGTAGTCTACTTTCATTTTGTTTGAAAAAACGTATGCGTCATGCAAAGGTTTAAATTCCACGTTGTAGCATTTTGTGGTTTGGGATGATTGTATTATGACTACCTAGGCACAACTTATTCCCTGCGTTGGTTTTCCCTGAGCTTGCCTGCACAAGCTCAAAGCTATGTGTCTATTACACTGTTGCCCTGTCAGTGCTTATCTCAATCTGCTTAACGCTCTGAGCTTCTTTTGATGATTTGTCTAGGAACTATCTTTGTTCAAATATTTCTCTCACTGCTTCCTTTCTAAAGCCAATGTAACTTTGGAGAAATACAAACACGCTCAGAAAATCCCCTATAATATCTCTGAACCCATCTGTTCCAAATTTCCGCAGACAATAGTGTTACAAGGCATACCTGGCATGATACCAATGGGAGTATTGACCGGAGTTCTCAAAAGCTGTGTAGAATTTATAAGAGCATTTTCACCAACCAAGAAGCCACCCGGTGGTGCAATATTGTATTTAGAGTAGACATTATCTTTCCATTTTCGAGAAAATGAGATATAGAATTAGAGTGTGCCTATAGGATTGATTTTAGGAGGCTTGTGCCTGTTCAGACGGGATTCATGCAATCAACGTTGCCAGATGCAGCAGCAGTGCTGAGGTTAGACATGCTGATTCATAGCCTTTGAGCAATCTGTCAGTGCCAAAGGTAGGTCCAAACATGTAACTCCCTGGAAATGTCATTCTGTTTTCATCTGTTCATAGGTGCCCAGTTTCTGTTCTCCCAATTGGATACGTTGAGAATGGATGAGGATTCTGTTCTGCCAGGCGTGTATGTCGTCCAGCATGAAAGTCAGCTTGTGAAAAGGGATCTATGAAGATAGCGCCACAAGTCTTCAGCTGATGCACCTCTCCAAGACTTACCTATTAGAAAGAAAAGTTCGGTCTAAAGGAGCTTCAAAGGATAGACAAAATGTGTCATGTCATTGTAACATGCCGGTCTATGCTTTGGACCTTGTTGAGCATTGTGGTGGCTTTTGCTGAGCTAGTGGCCATCATGAGTCCTGATTGGTTAGTCGGGATACACCACCCTTCTCAGTACAATGCCTCAGCTACAGGACCACCGGATCCTAAACCACCTACGCTTGGCCTGTACAGTCGCTGCATCCGAGTGTTTCAGCATAAGACGGTTGAGTGTGGACCATATGCTGCAGACTTTACAGAGATTGCAAGTGGATTCTGGCAGGCCTCTATTATATTCCTGGTTGTTGGGATCTTCCTGCTGTCCATAGTGGGATTCCTCGCAGTCTTTAGCATGTGCTTTCAGAGCATCCTGGGGAAAAGCATCTTTAATGTGTGCGGCCTACTTCAAGGCATAGCAGGTAGGAGCATATTTTACGTAATTTCATTTTTATCTTGAGGAATGTTGAGACACTTTTATATAGTATATGTGTTACAGTCATTTTACAGTAGTGTTACAATCACGTTACAAGGAATCATTGGGCTTTACCAAAATAGAGACAGATATAACTCGAAATATGAATGTTAATGAATAGAAAAAGGAAGGAAACATTCAGGGATGTACTGTCAAAGGAGAGTGGTGTGTGCGGTGTAGTGTGATCGGGTGATGTGATGGAACATGGCAAACGTGGAGTAACTGCTACTATGTAAGTGCTTACATTATTGATTAATTGAAGAAAGACTAGTTTTTCTAGAAAAACTTTAGTTTTGCATTTACTAGTTCATTCCTGTTGTTACTTACATTATAGAAACTAAACAACACCTTAACCAACATCTTGCTTGAAATATTATTCATAATAATAATAATAATAATAATAATAATAATAATAATAGCACGCCAATTTGAGAACAAGATGTCCTTAAGACTTTAAACATCTTCAACCTTCACCATATCAATTATTATTTTGTTTTTAAATGTTAAATAACAAATTTATGAATTTAATTCATAATCAAATATATAATCCTGTGTTGTATTACATTTTAAATATAATTAGCACTACTGGCAGAGCTGCTGTTATTGAATATTAGTCAACAACTTTCAGAAAAACACCTTTTTGAGTAAAAAAAAAAATAAATAAATAAAAAATTACACTACTGCAGCGACTGTTTTGAACTAAGAGGTGGAATTTTTGATGGCAAGCAAAATATGAGAAGAGAATCCAACAACGAACCGTCCCAGCGTCGTTATAGGAAATGAAGTCACTCTTGGAACTCTGCTTAATCAATCGGATTTGTGGATTGGAACTCACTGTTGTATAAATAATGATCTGTGATTTATATTAAAAAGTCATCTATATTAAGGGTAAAACGATAAGTCATGAAAAGTCAGGACACAGGTTTGGAATTTGGGACTCCATTAGTTTTATTTTCTTTGTGTAAACGATGGCCTTTCCTGCTAAGAGATTTCAAATGAAACTAACCTCCTTATCAACTACTTCTTTTAACTCAGCCACGCAAACTGAAATGGCTTTTAGTGTCTGATAGACGATGAATAATCCCACAGCTAGCTGAGTAGCATTTTAATCATTTTGTGTATCATTTCTGTGCAGTAGTTTTATGCATGGGCATGGTGACATTTTTTGTAAACCATGTAAAAATAACCTGGAAATTAGTAGTATAGCTGGAATAGCGTGAGATCATTTCGGGTTTTTAGCAGTCATACCAGATGACTAAACTTAGGGCTATAAAACAGGGGTCATCTGGTGGATTAGCTGCATGCCATCAGTATGATAGGGGATAATTCAATGTGAGGAAAATGTCAGTCCATGTAAAACCAGGAGCATGGTATCTCCTCACAGTGCCATCAATTGATAATATTTTTTAAAGCTAATTTAAATTCCACAGTTAAGTTCTCAAACACGCAAATGAATTCCATTTATCCTGGTAGATTTGTGTGAAAATTGTGGAGATGTTCCAAACCACTTAAATCTTTAACAATCCTTGTTTGTATTGCTATGAAGACTCAACTGCCAATCATTATGTGAACTCACATATGCACAAGCGTAGCACAGCATATACCTGAAAAAAATTTATATCGGAAAAAACCCCCACCCTGGATCAAACTAAAAAAAAATGTGTCAGCTTGTTTTTTGCGTTTGGTTTAAAATGTTACACATCACGCAGAGAGATTCTTTAAAATCCGACCTCATATCAGTCCCTTGAGTTGTATTTTTGCCAGCATTAAATGAGATTATTCATATTTAGTCTTCTAGTTCTTCTTAGCCGCTGCTTTTCATTTCGATCCCAGAGCATAAAGATACAAGTTTAGAGTGTATATTCAGGTCAGATGTTAAAGCCTCTAAGCTTACATGAGAGCAATCCTCACATTCCTGACAGCCTCAGAGGTTCAGGCTTGCCTGGGAAGCACATAATAATGTTTTCCATGACTTCCAGCATTATATGAATCATGACATGGACTGCTAACAAACCTTGATCAATGATTTAAATATGGCAATAAAGTATGACATTATTTCAATTTGACAATAAACTATCTGTGATAACATAAACACTAAGCTATTGAGAGCTTTTTAAAAGAGATCCTAGAGACTCCAGAGAGGAGATCTTGCTGTGGGTGCGTGCAAGTCATAAAATTGCTATCTATTATGTCAGTGGTAAGTAAAGCATGTTAACCACATGTTGCCTGCTCCATCAGCACTACTTCCCAACCCAACCCGCAGCAACAGCACTGTATTGTTGACTATGGCAAGGTCTACCGTTTGCCGGAACCACCATTCAATCTATCCCTTTATTTCCAGTTCAGAAGGGATGAATCCAGCAGCTCCGTAACTTACTATCCTGTCTCAGACCAACCGCTTTAATTTCACTAATATAGAAAATGCTGATTTTCAGCTCTATATAAGGGATTTTTTCATTTTTTAAAGGGTTTATGTAGGGACAACAGAGCCCTGCAGTTGTGCTGAAAGCTTAGTGAAATATTTACGACGGTGGGATTGAGCAATTCCTAAACAGTCAGAAGAAAGGCTTTTGAGGCAGGACCTCGCATGCCCGATTTGATGGCAGAATGAGTGCATTATGTGGCTGAGAAAGCCACTTTTTTATTTCACTTCTGCAAATGGTCCATGAATATTAAGACACTGAAATATTAATTGCATTAAAGGCCTTTTGAGTGCAAATTCTAGCTAGCTAGATGATCTATGATATCACATAGGAATCCTCAAGAATTCTAAGTGTTTATGAAGTATGGGTGAGGTCTGGGTTTATAAACATTAGTGGTAAAGAGGGAAAGAAAAGCTTGTGGATGTGACAGTAACAGCTCCTTCACAGGGACTTATAACCGACGTTCTACATAGTCGAATGTTAACAATAAACAGATTTTAAAATCGTTTTATTTAACAAAGAAGAACATGTAATTCTGGACATGGTGAAGTTTTCTGTGAGAAGTTTATTGAACATTTATAGGACTTTGGCTTGTCAGTGATAGTTTTTCCTTTTCCACTATAGACAAAGTCTTCAGGACAGAGGACTTTTCCAGTTTTTCACTAACATGGTTGAGTTTTTTTGTCTGATTAAATTCAATATGGAGAATACAGATGATTAAAACCTCTAGGATATAGGTGATAACTGGAGCTAACTTTTGATGGTTTAAAAACAATATATCAGTAAATAGATTACAATTTGCAGACATCGGCAATTTGTTCCAGCATTGAGCCCAACCAGACCATTGTGGATGATGTTCTTATAACAGAAACACTTCACTGCATATAAATGAATGTTGTGTCAGTTAGCTGTATGGTCTGGACTTTATCAGCAATCATTTAAAGACTTGGACAGGAAGGAATTAGTGTTGGGTCCATGGTGAACTCAGAGTTTGCACTGACCCATTAGTTCCTCAGGAGCTCTCGGTTGACTATTATAAACTGTTGTAGAAATGACATTATTTACATTTACATTATTTACTGTCCAGTGTCACCCAAATGAGGATAAGGTTCCCTTCTGAATCTAGTTCCTCTCAAGGTTTCTTCCTCATATTCTCTCAGGGAGTTTTTTCTTGCCGCCGTCGCCTCTGGCTTGCTCATTAGGGATATGGATAGATATATAATATTTTAAATTTTAAATTAATATTATTAAATTAGTTTTAAACTTTAATTGTATATATTCATATTTAATTTTTATTCTTATTTTTTATTCTTCTTCTTCATATATATATATATATATATATATATATATATATATATATATATATATATATATATATATATATTCACACATTTCCAAGGGATATAGAATATGGCACAGTGTGGTTTAATGTAATGTGTTATCTTTGTGTCACTGAACTGATTATATATTTATCTTATTTATACATCAGTATATATATCCGGTTAAGTCAAAAATCAGGGCTCTGTGCATGACGTTAGATTTCTTCCAGATTTGGTACACCATGTCTTCATGGAGCTTGCTTTGTACACAGGGGCATTGTCTTACTGGAATAGGTTTGAGTCTCTTAGTTCCAGTAAAGGGAAATTATACATTTTTTTGTTTTTCTTTATTTCTTTGTTTTTCTGCCCAGGCCTGTTCCTGATGCTCGGACTGATGCTTTACCCAGCAGGCTTTGGATGTGATAAAGTGGTCAGCTACTGTGGCCCTGAAGCTTCTCCGTATAAACCAGGCCAGTGTTCAGTGGGCTGGGCTCTCTACACCGCGATAGGAGCTACGGTGCTCACTTTCATCTGTGCCATGTTCTCTGCCCAAGCTGAGATTGCCACCTCCAGCGACAAGGTTCAAGACGAGATAGACGAAGGCAGGACGCTCGTCTGTGTGCTGTGAAATGTCTTGTGTCTATAGGAGAAATGATTCTCTCAGAGTTATTAGCTCTAAGTTTACATTGTTTTGCTAAGGCCGCATTGCTGCGCTCGTTACCAAGACCGGTGCGGTCTTACACAGAGCTCTCTTTGTGATAGATTTCTGAGAGACTGTAACTTGATGACAGATGAGAGCAATGAGAGTAATAACACCTTTTACTGCACAATCTCTTGATTCTGTTTTTTTTTTTTTTTGCCAAATTCTAAATGCACAGTTACTTATAAAAAGTAGTATTTTAAAAATGTAATAGCTTGATAATACTGTAAATCGTATAAAAGGTAAGAATTGTAGGCTATGAAGTATGAGCTATGAATATAAGAAGATGCCTAGCAGCTGTATATCATACATATTAGGAACATAAATTTCACCTGAAAGTAAAAATCACTTGGGAATGTCCTGAGGAGCATTATCTGAGGTGAAGTTATGATTCTTCAGGTTTCATTACCTTAGAATCAAGGAAACCAGCAAGAACAAGTTTTTATGGCTTCTGAATTTCATTTATTCCTGTTTATGTACTTCTATTTAGCTCAAATAATCCACTTAGAGCTCAAGGAAGCACTAATATGTTGTAATGATTGTATCCCGCAGTGTTAGAAACAGAGCGTTCTCTGTTCATAAAGGTACAACAGCCGTGAATGCGACATCTGTAACAATATGTGAGCCCATTTACCAATATTCTTCTTTGTTGCTATTTTTTATTTTTTTTTAAAGGTATCCAGTCATTCCTGAGGGTAGGTTTAATGTTCCAGGAACAAACTCTGTAGAGTAGGTAAAACATCATTTATTTTTTAGCTTTATCTATATTTAGTTCTTTTTAGTTGTGATGGCAACAGGCGACATATGTAGTGCAAATAAAACAGAATGCTGCATTTCATTCTTATCATTCTCACACACACGTTTGTCAAACTGTTTAATGCAGGAGCTCAATAGATCTTTTTCTGCGGTCTCATATAACTCTTGCTGCCTTTATTTTTTTTCCATGTATTTGTTATATTAACAAACATATTTTGTATTTTTTTTATATCTGTTGCTGTGCTTTTAGTAAGCAGTATGAATTAAAATTTTAGAATAAAACATACCGGGTACTGTGTTGTTTTTATTTGACTATAAAGGTGGAAGATAGGAAGGAAGCAGATAAGGAAACAGGAAACACTATATCATTGGCTTGAAGGCGGAAAAGGGGGCTTCCTCGTTGTTTCCCTGACCAACACTGTTACAATAACAAACGTTGTTGGAATTTTCCCCCATACATGCAAACTATGGCTTCATAATAATGTTGATTAGCAAACTGAATTGATTTGAAGAAGCAAGGTTGCAGCATAAGCTTGAGCAGCGAATAGATAAACTGGGAAGGTGGTAGTGGGATTTAGCTAATGTTCTAAGGTTGTAAGTGCAAATATAGAGAATACCAAAAAGTATCCTTGAAAAATACCCTAATACTTTGGTTGTCTAACTTGTAAGGCACCTTAGAAAAAGTGTCAAAAACAAAATTTACCAAACTATATTAGGAAGTGGTAGTAAAAAGCTCCACCCATATTCAGACCTGTAAAATGTATCCAATAATGACTTATTGTAATAGTTTTGATAAGAGGGGATTTCCTACACCCTTCTCTTATCTAACTAACAGTCTTCCACCCAGACCGTTGTGGCCTTTGCGTACTGATCAGAAGTGCACAACAGGCCTCTTCATCTTGCATGACCATGTAATCAATTTATAATTAGGTTTGTGGTGATTAATGCCTTCCCAATGAAGTGGCCTCTTCCCTGATGAATGTATACAGGACTTCCCACCTCAACTACTGTCCAAACAGGCATGGCTCACTGTTTCGTCTCATTAGGGAGCCGTGTCCTGGTTGGAGCTGGCTGATGTTTTTTTTTCTACACATTGATTTTGGTTGGTTGCACTTGGTTCAATCAGTGAAGCATTTTAAGCTTTAGTTTTCTGTCTGACACTTAATGTAATAATAATAATAATAATAATAATAATAATAATAATAATAATAATAATAATATTTGTATGGGTCTGATGATCATAGCAAAAAGGTGTTCAATGCTGGGCTGCTGAATCACTCTTAATCCTTCACTTTTCTTAAGGTTTTTGCTTGTTGTGTATTAATCATTCACCCCTTCATTCATCAGTAATAGGTTTAGAGTCATGGTGGAGCCATTACTTGGCCATTATCCTGTAGCAGCTGCTGAAAGTTGTGAGAATTCCCCCTACACACTCACACACACATTTACACCTAGAAGCAAATCAGGGCAGCGGAATTTAGAGGAATCCCACACGAATACAAGAAGATTTTGTGTCCATCCACTGCCGCACCGTGCCACATGTTTCAGGATGACTATTTTTATCAGTGCAGATTCTGATGCGCAGGCTTTAACAGACACACTGACAATTTACAAAGACTATTTTAAAAGTTAGACTTGTATCAGTGTGCTTGTTTGAGTTCCAGCAAATAGTTTACACACATACCCTTCCTTTGCTTTTGAGTAAATCATTACCACTTTTTTTTTTACACATATCACAATAATACAGTTTTCCTTTTGAAGTCATCTATCTAGCCAGTTTCTATACCGCTTATCTTACACTCTGTCAAGTAGAACCTGAAGCCTATCCCAGGGAACTTAAGACATAAGTTGGAACTACATAAATAGCAGCCAAGGGGATATACAAAATTCAAAGCAAACAGGAGACTTGAACTATAGACTTGAATAAACAAGAGAATAAAGGTCCAGAA
Source organism: Tachysurus vachellii (assembly GCF_030014155.1). Taxonomy (NCBI): domain Eukaryota; kingdom Metazoa; phylum Chordata; class Actinopteri; order Siluriformes; family Bagridae; genus Tachysurus; species Tachysurus vachellii. Next base: position 16,318,280 of record NC_083471.1, on the reverse strand, counting down.
TTATTTTACATTCAGAAATAGCCATTCAGAAAACATTCAGGAATCCCATTGATCAAAATATTTAATTAGTTTCATTGTGGATTGTTTAATTAGTAATATATTAACATGCACTATTTTGCTAGATGCCATAATGAACATCTGTAAAACATCTATACAACACAAATGTCTTTCTACTAGGGTATGGAGTTGTAAATGCAACAGTGAACTTGTCTCTGCTGCAGCATGCTGTAATGTACTGTATATACCACTTGGAGGCGCCTGTGTCAAACTCTTCACAGCCAGGTATAAAACCTCTCCATACAAGAGAACAGAGGACAGTGCTCATGCAGACCAGCTCCAACCAACTGGAAACCTGCAACTGTAATGAACATTTAGCAGGCATTAGATACGATTACTTTCACATCCATTTTTAACTACACAATGAGCCACGGGAGAGTTTGCACTTGTGACACAGTTTCAAATCACAGATTGGCTCTAACAACCCACTTGTTTGGATATTTTAACTTATTATACACGAACAGATTTGATATAATACCTGATATGCTTGGATTATAAGGGAATAGTTGTTTTCTCTCTATTGATTTTATTTGTTTGTTTGTTTGTCTGTTTATTTATTAATTTGCTTGCTTGCGTGTTTTATTTTAAGGGGGTGTTTATATGATTGCTGCTTTGTTTTTGGTTGGTGTGTAGTGGAGTTTCTTTCTTCCTTCTTCTTTGTTTATTTTATTGTTTTATTTCTTTTAATCAGCTTGTTTGTTTTATTGATTTTAAAGGGTGTTTTGTTGGCGGTTGGTTTGTTTTTGTCGGCGTTCCTTTAATTTATATAGTTTCTTTGTGTTTTGTGTGATTATTGTTTTGTTTGGGGATTTTTTCTTTTTTTTTTTAAAATTCACTTTTTATTTGTTTATTATTTATCAAATACTTCATTGGTTTTATTTCATGTCATTTTTGAAAAAATAATAAATAAATAAATAAATAAATAAAGAGCTCAAGTTAAGTACAGATATTTACGTATTCTTCAAAATATTGTGTATATTTTAAACGACTATGGTCAGAACTATAGCCTTAAAAAAAAAAACATGAATGTAAATTGCACATCTAGACATCCAGTGGAGAAGCCTCCTTAGCCTGGTCAATGCGCACGAGCTGTAAATGTGAGGAAAATCATTTGCTCCATTGTAAATTCAATGATATAAAAGCCCCTAACCTGCTCCATTTACACTCTTTGCCGTGCTCAGTGGGGCCGTCATCAGTGTGCGGCTTTTGCTCTTACAAAATTTACTTCCCACTTGATTTTGCATTAATGGGCCCGAATCAGAACCCGTATGAATAATCAATGGATAGTCAACAGCCGGAATGAACTCTCCTGTAGCCGAGCATGAATCTTGCTAATGGCAAACATCCCTGGCTTTTAATTAGGAATAATGCTCCGCTTTGGGCACACGGGCCATCACATGGCTTGTTTGCCGTTGGATGTGAAAGGTAAACACGTAGGGGACGGGGAAAAAAAAAAGCAAACCCACGAGGTGTCATTTCCCTCTGGCTAATTGTTTGCGCTAATGGCTACTACATTAGCGCCCTTAAACACCTGGGCTATACCCAAATATTCATACTACTGTACTAAATAGCATGTCAGAACAGTACGGAACCATAGGCAATGACATACTATTTAGTGCCGTATTATGGCAATTTATGAAGGTTAATTAAGCGCCGTGGAACACGGTGAAGGACGCAGAATGTGCGCATGCGCAATTAATGCCAGTCAAGTTAACCAGTGACTGAAAGCACTTCAGTGTTAAACATCAGGCCAAGTGCTAAAAGCCAACGCTCCAATTATCTGCTTTTTATTGGACCCGGAAGTGTAACAAATTATTGAGGCAATTTGCGAATTATGAGCCTGTGATGAGGGCATGGGCATTTGTTCTAGGTTATTGTATATATATATATATATATATATATATATATATATATATATATATATATATATATATATATATATATATATATGAGTGTATAAGTGTGTGTGGTGTGTGTGTGCGTGCGTGTTTGTTGTTTTGATAATTTTTCACTAAACACCAAACAGTACCCAGTAACATAGTAGAATACAATTATGAGTCAAATAATACTGCAATAAGAAGTAATAATTCAACACAATTAAGTATAATTATAGGTATTGTTCTATACTGTTATATTAAATAAACGAATAACATATTGTTTAAAAATTATTACTATTATTATTATTATTATTAAAATATTATTGACACATTATTGAATTTTCTTAATAACATCTATTATTCAATTATTTCACATTTCATTATGGCATGACTTCTGATGAATGAACTTCTGAAATATCCCTGAGCATAAACAGTAAACAAATATCTTACTACTAGCCAAAAGTATCATTACAATAACTATGTATATGAGCAGTTCTCATTTTGCTGGGGTCACTGAGTTGCATCTTGGCCGAGTGCTTTGGGATGATTGGCAGGCTGAAGCGAAGAGCAGGCTATTGCTTTTGTGCACCTTGCTAATTCAGCAGGTGGATGGAGAAAAGCCCGGTGAGCCTGTGATCCTTTTCCTCGTCACAGCCAGGCCAGGTGACAGCACCATTAACCTCCGCGAACAATCTGCTTCCCCATTTCAGTTCCAACCAAGACTGAGATCAACATCTGGGTCTTAAATTGCTGTATCTTCCTATTAACATTAGCACAAAAGATTTTTTGTAAAATGCTAGAAAATCTAAAAGGCACTAGATTAAAAATTATTTTGATGTTGATATAAATCTACTGTTTGTGGTTATGTCTATTGTTATTTTATAATTTACATATTTTGCTCGATCACTAGATACCAAGCAGTATAACAATGTGAATGTCTCTTAAGATGCATATTCTCTAGAAGTCTAAATCAGAATTCTTGTATTTTATTATAATGTATTCGTTTTAGAGAATAACACATTTGGTCTCAGCACTACATAATCAACACGTTTGCTATATATCCATAACCACATATGTGCTCAGAAACTCAAACATGGTGGGCTCAGGCGTCCTCTGGATATCGACTTAACACAGTGGATAGTTGTGGGGTGGTGTGGGGGACGAGAGGGGGTAAGAGTGTTTAGTGTCAGCAGAAATGGTTGTGTGTGTGTATGTGTGTGTGTGTGTGTGTGTGCGTGCAGATGTTCCATTGTGATGGATCTATTATCCAGCTATTACAAGATAAATGAATGATCTCTCCTATTTTCCATGCCTCTAGAAAATTGAAATTGGGGGGTGGAGGTGGTGAAGTGTGTATCCTTGATGCTGTGTGTATGTGTTGCGGGACTGGTGCTGCTGGTGGCGGAGATGGGGGGCACTATCCTTGCTGCATTATTAGGGTTGTTGGGATGGCCATTAATTTAAGGAAGAAGAGGAACTCAGGCAGCTCGGGCCTTGTGTCTTCACATTATCAATCAAGCTTCAGGCATCTTGCTGTGATGACCGTGCACTCTCAGGTTTATGCCACCTTAATTAGAATTCATGGCAAAATATATGCAAGGCAGCATGCTGTAGCCCTCATCATTTCATGGAGAATTTATTGTTATTTGGCCAAGCATTTTGCTTAGAGTGATATTTCCTATTACCGGCCTGTCAGCTAATATAGCTCACCAAATTCACCGTATGAGATATTAGTTGTCTACAGCTACAACCTGGCCACAGATATTCAGCATGGGGTTTCAGGTGCAATTTAGGCACCCGATACAGTTACAATATGCTTAATTAGATTTCAGACTTTTGACATCAGTACGTAATTGGCAGCCGACGACTATATGTACAGGTGGTTGAACTCAACAATTAGCTGCTGCACACATTTGATGATGCTATCTGTTATTTTGTAAAGCACATCCAAATGTGTTAGTATTTACATTATGTGCTTGATGATCGGCAATTAAACGTGTACCACCCAAACAGAGAGGGGCATAACAGTATATTTCCCATAATTTACTGTCAAAGCTGGCATTCCGTATGATAAATAGTGAATTGCGGTCAAAGCTGATTACACACTGCACTAGTAGTGCAGTTCACTGTCAGGAAGAAGAGCGATTGACTTCCTATTTACATATTAATGAAAGGCAGCAAGAATATGCGAAAGAAAAAAAAACAGTATTCATAGGGCGCGACATTTACAAATAAAGCTGATGCCGTGAAAAATTTAAATGAAACCTATTTAGATTAATAAATGGAAAGGGCCACTGGTAGACCACACAATTTGCATTTCCATTTTCAAATTATAGTGGGTGAATTTTGAAGTAATGTGATGATGAGTCTCTAACTGCATGCTGCATTGGTGGCTTTTTCGAAGAAGTTTGCAATAAGCATGAATATGAGGACCTTCCTTCTAATTTGTCCTCTAAGCAGCTCTCAAGAAGACTCAAAAACTGTTTACAGTGAGTGGCCCTGAAGTTTAGAAAGATGGATGAGATTTGCCAAGTGTATGAGCAGAATACACTTCCGATTGCGAGCTTTATATTGGATAAATAATGTTTTGTTGTACAGTTCTTGAAGGTCACATATACAGACACAGAGACACATGGTGCTGGAAGTGGCAGCCTTGCTTTGCTTTGATTGTGTCACTTTGGTCATTATGTTACTCTATGTACATCTATAGTTGTTACACCAAAAACCTGTCCAACAAAAATGCTTCAGATTCATGTCTTGCTGTGCTCAGTCTTTGGGAAATCATGTTGTCATTGGGACGTTTATCCTAAGAGATCTAAAGTCTGTAGGCAAAGCCATGCTAGTTTTATCCCTCAGTTCATAAAAACTAGTCACGAGTGCATAATGGCCCACACAGAGAACGTCCATCCAGCCCTTCTTTTTCATAATAGGTTTGATGGACGTCAAACCATTGTGAAAGTGCTGCAGACGGGGGCAATGTTCTGCAACATATGCAAACTTATCAGGCATAGTTTTAATGTGCTGCATCTCATTGGCTGCCTTATGTCCATGTACATTTTAAAGGGAAAAAGTGTCAAAGGAGACAAAGATGATAACTGAGTTCATAGTGAAGCTGCAGCTATTATATCTTCTTAAGTAGTATGGCGATTAGATTTGGTGAAGATGGACTCATGGGCTCATCTGTAATTGGGTAATTGGAAAAAAAGGCTTTACCTTTGCCTATACATTAAGAACAAACATATTTTTGTGACTGGTTATGTATGAGTTTGCTTTTGGGAATAAAATGTCCTGCGAAAAAAAAGACAGCAAGATAATACAGACAATTCAAGATAAAAAAATTATATATTTTTGTGTGTTTATATATGTATATATATATATATGTAAGTGTGGTGCTTTCAGCATGAGGTTTTGACAAATTATCATTGAATTAAGTCAATGACACATACACAGGTTTATATACATACATACATATATATATATATATATATATATATATATATATATATATATATATATATATATATATATATATATACGTATGTGTGTGTGTGTGTCATTGGTTTAATCCAATGACAATTTGTCTAAACCTCCCTCATGCTTTACACTGCAACCTCTAACACAAGACCCTGGCACCAGTTGCCATTTATACATGAAGACCTGGCTTGATTTTCTGTCAATTACCTGTGTTCCCTATTAGACTGCTTTGTGACTTTGGCTCTGTGCTGTGATCAGAGTGCTTCTTCTCTTGCCTAATAGACAGAAGTCTTCCCTAGCGTACCTCTCTAGCCCAGCCTCACAATGTGCATCAAAGCTCTCCGCTCAAGATGACTGCACGGCCAGATGTGGCCGTAATTAGTGTTTTAAAAGTGCGGTCTTCCGAGCAAGTTTTTTTTTTTTTTTTTATTCCCCGTCCTTTGCTATACTATGACTTCAAAGTTCATATAAATAAAGACATCCGACATACGTTCCTGTGTGGTGAAAGAGGAAATTAAACCAAACCTCGAACTCTAGACAAATGTCATTTTGCTCATAAGCACACAAACACGTACACACATCCCAGAGACAGACTAAAATTGGCCCCTGTGACCAGTCTCTCTCTCGCTCAGCCGTGGCCTTGACGCGTATCCGCCACACCCTGCTCTCCCTATTACACATGCTAATTATGCTATTTCACCCTGCTGCTTCCATAACAACCCAGCATAATGCCCAAATTAAGACTTTATTAATGTAAGTCAGCATCTAATGGTTTTAAAAATGATTTATATTGTTTTTCCTGCTCTGAACAAATTAAATATGTAGCTCAGATTAACACAGGCTTTTCGTCAATGGAGAGTTAAAAAGCCTGTTACTGTCACATTTTCATCTTTAGTTCCACATCTGAAACTGCCAGGCAGGCAGAAAAACAATCAGACGCAAGGAATTTAAATGGGAAACAGTTTCTGCGGTGTGCTTAAGCTTCCTAAATCAGATACAGCAGCTTTTACCATAATTTATACATTGTAGGGTAAAGACTAAGGGTTTAAAAGCCTCATATTTTCAATTGCTTCTATTAGAGACTTAATCAGATTTCTAGATAACCATAAATTACTTAATATTATCTCTGAAATTACTGCAAAGAAACTGGTCAATCCAGGTTACACACTAGATATTTAATTTTTGGTATAATTTAAGCACAATTTGGTGTTAAGACAATGTCAAGTACACTGATTTCGCCATCGTTGTTACAGCAGGTTACATAGGATAAGAAGTAGTCTGAGACAATTCAAATTATCTGACAGGCAAATATAGCAGTGCAGATGAAATTTTCAGGCAATTTTAGGTAATTCTGATACTTGATTACTAGGAAGCTCTGAAATGAGCATGCATAGAGAAATGTATTAATAAATCAGTACTAATATAGCCCATCTCTTCTCCCCCCATCCCCATTACTCTTAGCATGCTGTGAAATTCCCATCTTACACACTTTGCTGGCCAAGGCTATGAATTATGCATTGTGCCACAGAAATCCTCAATCTCACGCTTCAAGACCGCCGTGCATTACCCTGCTTCTATCTCTATTACCAAGATGAATTGTTGAATGGGGAGGTATTTGATGGGATATGGTTCTAACTTCATTGTTTGTTTTCTGTGTAAAATCTCTCTTTTGTGCTGCCGTGCTTTGTGTGTCGAACCAGTGGTGGATTTTATGGTTCTTCAGAGGGTGAAAACGGTTGGGTTGGGTTATGGAAGTGTGCCATTTCTGACGGACGTGTTCATAACATCATATGTTACTGTAGTGAGGATGCTGTGGGGATCATTGTGCTTGTGCTTATTTTATATTACGCCATGACAAGGCATGACAAAAATGATCAGCGTCTCAAATTATGAAACACAAGGAACAAACGGGTTTAGAGCATAAACCATGAAAACGGTGCCGTTGCAATGTGCAGTATTTCATCGCATGATTACGGCTGTTTGTCTGAAGGTGTAAGTGTGTGCTCTGGATACCAAACAAAAGAAAATAATATATTTAATATTAATATTTATCCATACTAGGAATTTAATTGCTAAATGTATAATCGATAATTGTGAAGATATACTATATTAAACCTTACGAGTAAAAATATTGAATGTGTCCCCACTTGCTTCATAAGGATCATTACTATCTGTCCCTTCCAAATGGTCTCTATTACACAGACATATTTGAGTGTGTTGGACCCACTTTCTTCATCTTAATAGCCCTTCTTTAGCATGTCTTATCAGTCACTGATTGAGCTTCTAATATCATCATGAACATTTATCCCACTGTCTGTCATCATAAAATATTAGCCTTGCTCTCAGTGCCCTAATTTAATTTTCAGTTAGCGTTTGAGGTCAATTCCAGGTATTAAAGACTGAACTGATATTTTAGTTGTTTCTTTCTTAGGCACATTAAACACACAAATGAAAAAATATGCTGAGTATAATGTTAGAATTTACAGAAAATAATTACACAGTGCAGCACTCAGTTTAATGGCACTCTGTTCACAAGGTTGAACAAGCAATTTCTGTTTCAATAGTAAACATTGTTCATTTTCTTTCATAGATGGCACGTCCTGACATATCGTAGCGTTCATCTTAGGCAGTCTTATTGGGTTTGACCTTCTCTTTAGCAACCATGTAGTCAAAAATAACACTCAGACATTTGGATCCTAACAAAAAAAAAATGCATCTAATCCTCTTTTCAATAGGTGGGCCTCTGATAACTTTTCACTCATAATTAGCTCGTCTTGATATGAGAGACGTTTGGAGGAAATTGAACTGTCAGCAAATGGAGGCGTGCGTTTGGCCTCATCACAGTGAGTTGGGCCCATCATAATTTGGTGCAATCAGTCCAGCTTCATCTCCCAGGCGCCAATCCATTGACCTCCCCCTCCTCAATTCCATTTGGTTCTGCTTTAATTATGAGTCAGCAAATCCAGTGCAATAGCAGAGTCCACCTCGAACACCCCTTCAGCTGTCACTCATGCGCTGATTGACACAAACCAGATAGGTGGCGTTCTTCGAAGAAAATTGAACCAGTGGCAGCTGGAGATTAAAACGAGTGCCGCCGTGTCCCCTCTTAGTGAAGCTATAACCCACTGATTCTTCTCTTTCTCTGCCTCCTCTTTCCTTTTGTTGTTTGTAATATTCATGATGGACACTACACGGCAGCATGCCTGGTCTGCGGGTCTACATGTGATTAATATAAATAGGTGAAAAAGCTTTTAACATTTCTGTTTCAAAAATGTCACCCGTCACTGGCTTCTACTTGAGTGATTCAGCCATGGAAAGGTAATTAGTCCAATCTTGATAATGCATCCATTCATATACTCATTCTGAATGCCTCAATTAAGTGAATGTTCTGTGGCTTTAAAATGAAAGTCTGTTTGCCAGTCACAAAAGTGTTGTGCTAGGCTACATGCTCTGCTTGTTGAGCCTAGGCTTAAGCTAAGCACTTAACAGCCATTTACTCAAGGGGCATGGTATTCTGCTTGACATTGTACATTCATTGCCCATAATAGGACGTGCTGAAAATCTTTCTCAGAAGAGAGACAAAGGGCACCTTTTTATCAGACGGATGATGAAGCATTGATTTTTGTCTGTTCTAAGAGAAAATGATGACTGTTGGAGGCCCCCCCAAAGGAGCAATGGTCCTGATCAGTATAGGTGATTTTAATTTGGTTTGCTTCTTCACATTTGCTCTTAACCCTCATGGGCTCAACCTGCTACTGAAACTGAAAAAACATTTTAACAACATTACTTCAACATAGCTTTCTCTCTGTTTACTTCGAAACTTCTGTCAGGAAGGCAAGAATTGCACACTGATAGTACCTGCCAAGTTCTTATCCACAGGGCAGCTAATGGCTTTAACTTAAATGATTTTCTGTCATTCTCTTTGCGGGGGTTAGTCTCAAACCGGGGTTTTGTAATAGGCCAATTTGTTAACCCTTTCAGAGTGAGGGCATTCAATATGTGTCTGGTCAGCAGAGAATAGGTTAGGGCTCTATGTTGATAAACCTGGATGTCTGGTTGCCTTTTCAAATGTGAGTTTTTATTGGCTTCTTTGACATTCTGCAATACTGTTGGAACAGAGGGAAAAGGAGGGCAGGTGAAAATGGAAAAAGGGAGAAAAGGTGTCAGGGAACGTGTAAAAGTATTAAAGTACTGACGTTAGATAATTACATATAAGGATGTACATCAAATTTTAACATTTAAAGTCAAACCACGGTCTCTCAATATGAATGATAACGTTCTTGCTCTATATAAAAAATATTAATTGCTAAGAAATTCTGTACATGTCTACCAGAGTGTGGCTCAGAGATAAATGACCAGTCCTCGTTTCACTAATGTTAGGAACAACACATTTTTAGATAAGTTCATTTTAGATTTCGGTAAGAAGCCGTTTAAACGACAGTCTGTATTTCTATTATTTGCCTAAATTAGTTTTCTCTTGAATGTAAACATTCTGTACAAAAAGCATTTACACTACTTTTTTAGTGTTCTGTATCCATGCATTTGTGTTTTTGCCATTTTATTTGGATTGATTGACATTTGAATTGTATTGAGCATATTCCAGGCTTGATTTGTGAGTGATCTTATGAATCTGATGGTGAAACAAAAACAAAAAATCAACAAAAGAAACAAAACACAAAAACAATTCACAGTCCCTGTTTAGTATAAAATTATCATACAAATTACATCTCTTCTTATCGATTTCATGCAGACCATCACCAATGTTTTTTTTTTTTTTTTTGGGAGGGGTATGGTGTTAATGTGTACAGTATTAGAAACACAATTACCCTACCACAAGTCTCTGCGTAATTGTTTATTATTTTCCTATTAAGCAAACATTGATAATCAATGATTTAGAAAATAGGGCCATGAATAACATCAACATTAATACATTTTTCCCTCTGACACTAATGACAGATTATTTTAATGATCACTACAATGTCAAGTCAATGGCATTCACACGCAAATAACCCATTCACAAAGGCATCACACTAATGGATGTGTTGTGTAGGTATTTATATTCCTTAATTTATAGGCGTAGAATTTGATTTGCTTTTTCTAAATGTAGCTCATTAAAGCCTCCTTTTGAAGCGTATGGCCCTGGTTTCTCACATACCATCAAATGTTGATTGAAATGAAATGCTAATGTGACCAACAAACAGATAAAAACTAGCAGAAGCCAGTTAGCATGCTGACATTTGCATAATGTTAACTGACCGCTACTGTGGAAGGAAGCAGCCATGAGAAATCTTTAACAGGCAAAATGAAATAAATTAAAAATCTGTTTTCTTTCTTTGCTGCTTCATTCCGAGGTTGTTATTTATCTCACATTCCAACAAAATTGATCTTGAAGCAGTGCAATCACAATTACTCAATTCCTTAATTGGCCGGCTGTACATTAGCGAAAGGAATCCGATTCTCTGGGCTAGAATCGATGGTGTTAGCGGTGCGAGTGTGGGGACAGGGATTGGGCAAGCAGTGTGGAATCAACCAGCCCTGAACGATTACTGATCGTTTTGCATTCACTGACGAAAACAGCAGCCACAAGTTCATACACCTTTGTTGTTCAAAAGAGGATGCGTTGTCTGAACAGACTAATAAAAATGAGGTCACATCTTAAGAGTATGATTAAATGCAATGACGAAAACAAAAATCTACATTGCAATAGTAATTGAAGTGAAGTGCTATGTGTCCAGGTAGTTATCACTTAAAGTGGAATATCGCTGGTGCATCATAGACTATAGTGACCCTTTTTCTTTGTGTGGAATTATTGTTCATATGGGCATAGAGCTGGAAAGAAAGCCATCATAACGCTTGCTAATTTTTAAGCAAACACAGTGGAATGAAGCAGATCTGGCCTTAAAAAGGACAAACAAACTAAGCAAACGAGACGTGCAAATGACCTTATTTACGAGGCCGAGAGTTTGCATTATGGCGAGTTATTAGTGTGAAATTGATAATTGCTTGATTACGGGAGCTAATGTCTGGTGGCATGATGAGCAAGACCCATTACGCTGTCACGTTTGTAGATGTCAGCGAAATATAATGAAGGTCAGACGGCACAACAGCTGTCTAATGACGGGCCTTAGTGCACAGAGGAGAGTGGCACATCTCCAGCATGAGCATAGATTTTTTATTATAGTATGCTAGTGTGCAGATAATTAATGTTGATTTTTTTTTTCTTTTGGGAAAAAAGATAAAAGAACAATTCAGACTTTTCTGATGCAGGAAACTGGTGAATAAAATGGACATATTGCCTGTCTGGTGCATCAGAGCTTTGTGCCTTTTATGTTGAAGAATAAGATATATTTCACAGTCATATTTGCTTTGCTTAGAAAGAGCCAAAGCGCACTTTGGCCACAAAAGTGGCGAAACTCTCCGAGGACACTTTTTCCACATTGCTGTTGTGTTTTATTTTTCGCTTCTCTATCTTCTCTCTCCAGTGGTTGTTGATGATGTGTCTGAGTGCTTGTGGCAGCTGTGTGTTATGTCTAATAGAGCAGAAAGGCTACTCAGAATAAAGCTATTTGAAAATTTGTTTATGTGAAATATTTGTAAATAGAGGCAGGCCTCCTGGCACCATGGCATCATATTCTCCTGTCAGTCTGCATTCAGTCTTTGACAGGGGATTCGAGGCTGGCAAATGCACCACATGTTCAAGTGAATCCCACAGTGTCTCGCTTCCCTCACCACTTCCACGGCTCAGTTACGGTGTGTTTACGGGGGCCAGTGAGCACAAGACACATGTCTTATCTCTCAAGCACAACAGTAAGGCACATCCTAAAAGTATTCCCCTCTGGAGTCTCAGCACTGTAAAAGTAATAACTGTATGTCTTTCTTTCTTTCTTCTTTATATATATATATATATATATAAATATATATATATATATATATATATATATATATATATATATATATGCTTGACATGCTTGATTTTCTACATGATAAATATACATATAAATATAACCTGATAACCTGATATTTCAAATTTGAATTAATTTACATTTTATTTTATTGTAATTATGTAAATCAGCTGTTTAACACACCCTGATCTTAGAATTATTATTAAACATTAACACTATTATCTCCTATATAAATATATAATAAAAAGTAAACATGACTTCTAGCCCAGTTTTACTGCCATGTACAATTTCTAACTCCTCGTAAAAATCTTGCCATTTTGCTCTGTTAACTACCTTGAGCAATCACATTTGATGCTCCTTAATTTTGTCCCACTCTCCCAAGCCTTTTTTCCAGCTCAGCAATCGAGACAATGTGTTTGCTTATCAAGCCGCTTCGCTAAGTGTTCCTTTGCATGTAAATTAATCTTGATTCAGTTGACACTGTCATGCTGAGTGGTACAAATTGCCCATAGCAATAAAACAGCATGAATGGGAAAAAAGCCCAAATTGAAGCACTTGATGGGATGTTACTTTGCTTTATGCCAATACATTAGCAGCACATAATGTATTTCCCTGCTTGGAGAAATATGGTATGGTGGATTTTTAATTTTGATTTCAATGGAGCAGCACTATGTCTTTTAAAATCTGACTCAGACAAACCATTAGCAACAAGGATGTTAAGGTTAAACAGGAAGCAATGCATTCACTTGCAAAGGCCCTGAGTGCCATCCATCATTCCATTTGCAACAGCTTGACAAAAGTACTTGGCTTTAAACAACACTCGAATTTACTCCCAGTGCAGAACAGGGCTTTAGCATAAACAAACATGGTTGCATTAATTTATTAAACAGCAATCTTTCAAAAAACAGAGACGGAGGGAGATACGCCAGCATGTAATAGCTGTTCATAAGTACTGTTTTGCTGCTATTTACATTCATTTCACTGTTCAAAAGCTACAGCAAGTGATCATTTTTTAAATGATTGCACTGAACGTCTACATGTAAATCTTAAAATGAGTAAAAATTGGATTTTATGTCAGTACCAATCTAATGTACAAGCAACCAGATACCAGCTGGAGATGCTTGCGTGTCTGGAACTGTTGCTTAGAATGCTAAATCATATACATGGTGTGTATGGTGTATCATTTTCATGCCATGCTTAGTGTAAATGCTTTACACACTGTGAGTGGGCAGTGGATTTGACCACTAAGAGGCAGCACTGCTCAGTACTTTGGTAAAAAAAAAAAAAAAAAAAATTAAGGTGTTAATAGCTTTATAATTACCAGCATTATTGTAATTTTTGTGGCAATGTTGATATTGGTCAGATGAATTAGATGAAGGTCTATTACAGGTTAACTAGCTATACTGAGACACTATTTTGTATGATAACCGTAACATTTAATTGTGTTCAACGCTATCAGTACTATCACAGCACTGATAATTTCCATGGAAATTTACTGAAGTACATCTTCAATTAATATCATCAAAATAAAATTGAAAAGAATCTGCTAGCTTGTGGTCATCACCACATTCACTCTGTACGCTGTTTACCATAATCCATGTGGGGCCTCAGTGCAATTTACCAACTCGAGGATAATCATTCTGGCAGCACAAATGAAGGGGCCAGCCCTCTTTTCTCACTCGCTGCTCACTAATAGGATTGTGTCTGCTTCAGCACACTTTAATTGAGGACTCCATGTCAAAAGAGAGCTCGGCTGAATGGGCCGCCCTCTTCGATGGCTGGTCACTGTTCAAGTGACAAGAGTGAAGAGTGACACCACCTGAGGGAACCGTGTTATGATTTTTATCACAAAGCATGAAAATGACAGTAATTGCTTGGTTTTAACCTTTGGACATGATATGTGGTGAACAGAAGACAGCTTATTTCTAGCAGTTAAACCATAACAATATAGTGCTATTTTTGTGTTTGTTCTGAAAGCTGAAGTAAAGCACTAAAAAGAAAAACAGAAAAGAAAACCATAATCTTATAATCAATAAATTTGCATCAAAACATGTAATAACTCCCATATTGACACCTATCCTGATTCAAATAACACTTTTATTGACCTCAGAGCAGCATAAATAATACTATGCTTTGATTAAGAGCAAAAGAAAAAAAATAAAATGGTATAAATCTAATAATAGAAACCATTCAGAACAAGTGTGGGAAACCAATGAACATGTTCAAAATTAATAGAGGTCAAGAGAGAGGACACTAAAAAGAGCTTTAGTTTCTTAATCTCTCCAGCCCACAGTACATTAGACAGTAATAATATATCATTGTAAATGCACTCACTTAACTACAGTACATATGGCATATATTACTACAATTCACACTTGTGTTTTACTCAGTAACTAAATGAAGTATTGTACTTCTTATATTTACAGTCATTAGCATATAATAAATAAAATAATATGGACTTTAAACGAAGAGTGTATAATATTTATTCAAGAAGCGTGCTTGCACATCATTCATCAACTAATAAAGACACAATAAACTTAATAATCACAACCTTCTGTTGAAATTGAAGTGAAAATACCTAGTTGAACTGATTGACTGACTGAATTACTTCAATTGAATTTCATTTCTACTCACATTTGAACAGTTTGAACCCCTTCAAATTGGACACTTTCTGATTTCTGGGTTTTTTCCTCTGCTCTACTTGTTCAACTATAATCCTTTTGTAGCATTTTCCTAAGCCCTCTTTCATTAATCCTGGAATAGCTGTTGTTCACACAACATATCCCTTGTTATCTGTAATGTATGCTTTTGACACATACCGAATTACAAAAAAGCAGAGTCAGAAGAAAGGACCCTTGAGTATATTACTCATTTACTCCTGATTAAGGCTGAAGAGAGAGGGGGGTTTAAGAGTCTGCTGATAAACTCCCTTTCTTCTGTTGATGGTAATTACCCATATCCCCTGAGACAGTGCTGAGCTGCTGGCGACGGGCAGAGTGTGCTAATCGTCGAACATGAGCCACTGTCCAGTTGGTGTTCAGACGAATGGGTCCACGCTGCACTCTCCAGCCTCACTGCGTGTCTGAGGACGGCCTATTGTGGCCCTTTGTCATGGATAACTGGCCGGCCATTGTGGCCAAATATGTTAGGCAAATTGAGGCAGATGGCTTCGATTCAGACACGTGGCTTTCCCAGGGCTGCAGGGAGGGCTGAGACACTGGAGAGGGGTGGTGAGGGTCAGGGCCCCGCTTGGCACTTGTTACTGCCTTCAATAGGCCCATGTGTCCCTGTTCACCCTCAATACGGTGTTGCTGAGATACGCGGCGCTGAACACGCTCCTCCAGGCCCACCGAGGACGGCACAGGGGCGTTTACCTCAACACTCCATCTTCCCAAGCAGGTCTGGGTCTGCTCCCTGTCTAACCCCCTGGGGCACTGCTGAATGGCTGCGATTGACAACGAGGTGGTGGCCCATCCTAAATGGCTTTTCAGTCATCTGCAATAATAGACTGGCAGGTTTTGTCACTCTCACACTAATAGCTGGTAATTATGGGATTTGTGGTGTTTTGATATTCTTTCCTAATCTGTGTCCCTGTGTGTTTTGGGTACAATGTGTCAAGCCTGAGATAAAATCACTTTTATGATCTAAAAATGTGATTTAAATGACTTTGCGCTATATAATGACTGTAACAGTTGACAATTTTACAAGGTTATTCCCATTATAACATTCTGACAAAGCAGTATTAAGACTGATTGCAAAATTATTTTAGACTGCAAGTTTGTTACATGAGTTAAACTGACATGTTTTTAAAAAGTTAGACTGCATTATTAAAATAATAATGACCACTACATTTAAAAAACTAGAAAACTTGTCTGAGTCAGTAGGCAATATCCAGATTACAAGCCTGCCTTGCTGTAGCAGTAGATGATCTAGATATTAGATTCAAAACATGGCTGTAACTGGCTATAAGGACAGTGAGGACCAGAACTCGGCAGGTCTGGTGTAATTTGAGCATGTATATTTGTGAGGGTTTTATAATCACTACCATGTGATTGAAGAATAAAAGACGATGCTGTTGAAGAATAAAAGCTGATGCGGTAAAGTAGAAAGTATACTGACAGCTTTTTATTAAATACAGATGCAAATATATTATACAAATCAATAATGTATAAAATATAACATTAATTAGTGATACAATCTCTATCATTCTTTAATAAGAAACCAAATAACTCTGTAAAATATACAAAGATAAATACAGAAGATGCTCTGTAAGAAAGAGTGATATGTCTTCAATTTCGTTGCAAATAATAAGTTAAATTTCAATAACAAAAGTTGTGATTTTGCAAAGGATTTCTTACTTCATATGCTCCTTATAAAGTATAAAGTCCATGCCATTTGACAAGGAATATTCCATAAAGTCTGCCCCTTTAATATGAATTCAATTCAATGTAATTTTTAAGAAATTTGAAAGAAAAAGCTTGTGTGACATTTCCTAAATTTGAAGGCTGAAATCAACAAGTTCTTATCTGGTAAACTAATATTTAGTTATGACTTAATCAAATTTAAAATGGAGCAATTTATGAAAAAAGGAAAGGAAAATATATAATGAAGAAGAAAAATTAGCCATTGATGTAGTATGCTAGACATTCTGCATTGGGGTGTATTAAGTATTTCAGTTGTGTAGACCTCAGTAAAATTTTTATCCTGGTTACAGCCATGGGTTCAAAAATCTCAGCTGGCAATTTAACATGACTTGTAATCATACTATGTCTATGGTGTCAAGAAAATGAGGATGGGGTTAGGTTCATGTTGTCTCAGGAAGTTTTTCCTTGCCACCTTTGCCTCTGGTTTGCTCATTAGAAATATCAATACATTTAAATTAAAAATGTTATATCTTGTATTATAAATTTTTCATTCCTGTAAAGCTTCTTTGTGACAATGTCCACTGTAAAAAGAATTGAATTGAACTTCTGTCTGATTACATGGACTGCTTCTGTCATCACCAATGCTATTATAAAGGAAAACCCTTTTTTATTAAAAAAAAAAAAAGCATGTTAAAAAAAACACTGTTCAAATTAGGCAACAAAAACAATACCCAATTTTCTGCACAGTTCAAATTATTGCTTTGATATCAAATCAAGAAACATATAATAGGATATCAACAACACACTATTTTGTGAATCCATCTGCTAAATTAAAGAGTTTTGCTCTGATGGTGTTATATTGTAAAGACTACTTTGTAGATTCTCTTCTACTTTTTCAAGGTACTGACACTAAAGTCAAGTTATAGTGGTTACAGACAAAAGATATTTTTCTGCAAGATGCTCTATACTGACTTCTCTGGCATCTCAATTACCCACAATGCTTCTGGAGTCTTCCAAATGTGAATGGCTTCCAGTTCATGTGCATGAAGTAGGCCCTCTGTAATGTGCTGCTTATTCAAACGTGTGGGAGGTCAGGAGTGAAGATGTTACCAAGCGGCCATTTATCACACCCATGACACCCTCTCCCCTCTGCACCCACACCTCCAGGCAATGCTTTATAGGAGAACAAACACGTCACCTCCAGCAGCACGGTCATCCATTTTCCAGCGCCATGCATTACAGCTACATGAATATCCTCATGCAGGACCTGTGGCTTGGTGTGGAAAAATGCGGGAGAATGCTACAGTCTTGGGGTGTTGAGATCTACACTTGAAGATACAACATTATCACAACAGCTTAGAGGAACATTGCAAACTTTTCAAGGAGAAGGACTATAAATAGTAGTCTTCAATGTCTATGGAACAGCACACACACACACACACACACACACACCTCTAAATTTTAATTAATGGTTCATATGCCAGTAGACAATATGCACTTAGTGTTCTAAACCCAGTAGCATTAGTTCATTGTCTAAGGAAGCCACAATCTGTTGGAGTGACTAGCGGTGTCCTCTCATTATTAGCAGACAGCATGCCTCCAATCCCCTCCCTCCTCTTCATTTGGTGCCCATGTAACCTCCCCCGACAAATCATTGGCTAATTATGATTCCGGACAGAGTTTGACGGTGGCTAGCGCTGCATCTGGCCCCTGAGGTGCCTCCGGCTGCAGCTGGCGAGGTTGCTCTGCAGCAGCTTGGCTGTGGCCTGTCATAAATAAAGGCTCTTATAAACTGGTTATGAACACCTGTTAGATCATCTGTCAGCCGAGCCCAGCTCCCATCCATCACCTGCAGCTCGGGGAAGGCATCTTACCCCCTGTTCAAACCCCTCAGCACTCACGGCGCCCTCAAAACCAGCCCGACATCTTCCACAGAATAATAACAACAACCAACACTGCAGCGTAAAGGGAGAGAATCTCTTAGGGACACGGGACTGAACAGAGTATAACGTTTATTTTCCCATTAATAAATCAGTGGAGAGGAATCCGGATGGAGCTG
The DNA here is from genome assembly GCF_030014155.1 of Tachysurus vachellii. Taxonomy (NCBI): domain Eukaryota; kingdom Metazoa; phylum Chordata; class Actinopteri; order Siluriformes; family Bagridae; genus Tachysurus; species Tachysurus vachellii. The sequence continues at coordinate 16,299,547 of NC_083471.1, read as the reverse complement.
TCGCTAACTTCATCGGTGATGGACAACGTGACAGGATAAAAGTAGCTCAAGGTTGCACTGTCATTACACTTTTACGACTCTGTGCCTTAACCAAGGAGAGAGGCACTATTGTAGGCAAGAGGGAGATGGTTTATGGGTCATTCAGTATAAACATGCAAAGCCGTTGTGCTCAGTGAAATGTTTCTTATCCGTGCCGTTATGACAGAAACAACCCAGGCAACCTAAACACATCAATCATAACATGACAGAGCAAGTACAGTGCACTTTTAAACCAAAGCATTTTTATATGAAACAGTGTCAGGTATATCAGCGTATTATGTTAGGAAAAATTCCAGGCAAAGACATTTCTGTCAACACACAGGAAGAAATGCAAAAACATGTCTTTTCATGTAACTGTTCCTTATAGTTCTCCAAGAACATGAAGTATGAACTCTATTTAGATATCATGCATATTTAAGGAGAAAAATATGATTCACTGTCATTGGTTTATGGCAACTATTACACCCTAGTTAGTTGCAGTTTTATGTGCATTATCCCAGGCCTTGGCAGAAACTATAACTTTTATGCATTCATAAAGTTTAATTTGAAAGCAATGAATCAAGAGTCAATCCAGTGCCATCCATCTCGGAACGAGGCCGTTAGACAGACTCAAGTTAAGCTGATGGAACTTTTTCTGTTCTCTGCAATATTTTATGATCTGTTGAGTAGGATGTGCATCAAAATGTAATCCTATTCCTTCTACTCAAGTACCTGATGCCTTTCAAACATTCAGCATTAATCTCTTTTTCTCTCAGCTTAATCCATTCAATGCTTCACCCTGAACAGTGGATCATCTCTGATTTAGTGTCAGTTCAAAAGTTGTCTATATTCAATACCATTTCAAACCATTCTGAAGAGGGTCAAAATTTACAGTGTAAACTCCATAGTTGGAATGCAAATTTGTACAAATCTAAAAAAATACAATCTTACTCGAGGTCATAGCCAAAACTTCAACATGGTGGCTTCAACCCTCCGAGTGATCAGCATGGAGGCCCCAATTCGCAATCACAATCTGTCAGCAAGAAGCAGTAATGAGACATCAGAATGCATCTCACAGTAAACTGGGCACTGCAATGCATCTCGTTTCTGGCACATGCTATTACAGAGCAGCAGAGAGGAGATGAGCAGTCCCACTGGCCTGGCGTGACAACTTGATTTCCTGCTCTCTTGGTGGGACCCCTGAAAGGGTGACATGATAGGCCTGTTAATTTGGCCACGTCACTATGCCTGTGTCAGCGTCCGAGGCGAGAGGAGGCTATCTAGTGCTTTAGGGAGAGGGAATGGAGTCTGTCTCAACTACGGAAGCACCTGTCCAGCCTGACAGGGAAAAGCACTCTGTTTTAATGCACTGGGTTCCTGGCTTGGTCCTGCGATTGACAGTAGGATGGATGCGTATGCACACACGTGCACAGAAACATACTAGCTTTTGCGTGGTGACAGGCATATGCGGAATGGAGCAGCAGTGGCTCCTTCTGTTTACCCCTGATGAGCATGAGATTAATGGAAATAGGAGAAACGTATGGGTGCATCAATATTCAAATAGCCTGCCATCTTTTTCTATTTCTTCTATTCATGTGCCGGGTGCCTTCGAAACATTCATCCTCAATCAGTCTGTCTCTCTTTCTCTCAGCTTAATCCATTCAAAAATTCACTTTGAATCATGGAGAAGGAAAAAAGAGCAGTCTGGAGACAGACAGACATAAAATGAATACCTATTTACATGTCTTTGTCTATGAATTTTTAAAGTGATGCGTGAAGCATAAGAAACCTCAGTATAGGCTGCATACACTTCATCCTTCCTGAGCCAATTCTAGGCTACTAGGCTACTGCTACAAATAAACACTCTAAATCACTTGCAGTAGCGTGGACAACTCCAAGGGAGAGTCCATGTACTACTTACAGGCTTAATTGGGCTGATCTGTGTTCAGTTCGTTAGAGTAATTTATCACATAATTGACTGTGGGAAGTAAGGATGGGAGAGTCCTCAGACAGACAGCTTCGTGGAGATGCACAGACACAAGAAGACAAAGCTGTCCCTCATTGGGGGAGGAACAGCAATGCCACCATCAGCCCAGCTTTTAGGTAGAGATTGAAATACAGCATAAGGGAACAGAAAATATGGGCGAAAGAATACAGTTTTGGATTTATATGCATTCACACCAGAACAGGGTTATGAAAGAATTTGAGAAACAAAAATTTCTCTTGGAAGAATTCCAACAAATCTTTGTTTAGTTTCAAAAGTGTACCTGCAAATAACAGCAAAAACCAGAATCTTATCCTTGCTAGCTCACAGGAATCAATGGCCAGTTTGGTTCCTCTTTGGACCAGATGTTCTGCCCTTACACCCTGAATCTCAAAGGCTTTCTCTTAATCAGGAAGTGAGCTTTCTGTTAGCCGATGATCAAACATGACCCTATTGTGCTGGGTGTGCTACTGGTGAATGCTGCTGTTTTGATAGTGCCTATTGACTCTGACTCCTTGAGTTTGGGCATAAACACTCCACTGCAGGTGCAGGGGTCTGACTTACAAACGTTGCAACTCCTTTCTTTCTGCCCTCAGGATTTTCTATGTTTGGCTGTAATTAATGGAAAAAAGAACAATACGCTGCTAGGCAAATGTGGAGAGCAGTAAAGAGGATGTCTTTTCGTCTAAAGGCCTTTTTAAATCTAGTTGAGGCTGTGGCTGCCAGTACGCCTGCATCTAATGAAAAAAAGAAAAACTCCTCATTATTTCAAGTCATTCTGCTAAGAAGGGTGGCACTTAAAAGCCCCCCAGCATCACGGTAAGAAGCCTGGAACAGCCTAATTCTATTTCCTATTTGAATGCTGATAAAAAGGGAGGTGAGTGTGTGGGGATGAAAGTATGACGGAAAGTAAGAGGCAAAGGTCTTCCATCTATGGGGGAGTGCTCCAAGAACAAGTCACTCTGTTGAGTATAGAGCACGATGAAAGAGCAGAAGAAAGAGCACTGCATTGGTTTATTCAAAAAACACTCGGCTGATAAATTGAAACAGGCTTTTCAAGCTGGTTTTCAGATCCACAGTCCTAATAAAGGCCCCAAATACACATCTCGCAATAGGCTAATAAAGGCGGCTGCGTTAAGTGCCCCTCTCTCCTATAGCAGAGCCACTTTAAATGAGATCTTTGCTTAACACTTGCCTCTCTGCCTCTGGAAGATGGCTCCGCTTTTCTAACAGTCCATTGCTTTTCTGTTTCCTTTCAGCTTTGTTTTGCCTCCGAATAAATGTTTATTGACAGCCAATTAGGAAGAGAATGAGGACAGAGTACCATGTACATGTCAAGTGTGCAGAGAAAGTGTCCATTTACCTCATGCCTGACTGTGGTGAATCATGTGATTGTGCAGGTTGCTTTTTAGAAAATACAGAAAAAGCATAACCTATTTGTCTAAGCATACATTAGTATTTGCATAGTTGTCTGGTAATAGCGTTGAGGGAAATAAACGAAGTCTATTAAAGAACATTTACCCAAGGGTGAGGATTTAAATACAGACTACATTTAGCCCACCTTTCTTTGATTTCATTAAGGATAATCATCAATGCACTGTTTACCCATTAAGATTACTAATGCGTAACAGAAACAAATCATCTTTCAACACTCAGAGTTGCCCGGTGAAAAATGAGGCTTGTCATTAGCTAGTATTTCATTAGAGATTATTCCGCGCGCTATATTGGGAATATATTTAGACGCACACGTGCTGCCTTGAAGACCTCGAAAGCATGTATTATTATTATTATTATTATTATTATTATTATTATTATTATTATTATTATTATTATTATTCAACGTTTCAGACGTGAAAATCGTGCCAATGTCATGGTTTTATGGCCAGAACGTGGTGGTTTTCCTCCAATTGCAAGCCTCAATCAATTAAGCGGGTCCGAGTAGCAGGGCGCCCGTTCAGGGACTATTTAAATTTAAATTTAGATGCGCGTGTCATCGCCGCGCTTCTCACGGGGTCTCGCTTCTGTTCCAAGGGGAAAAAGATATTAACACCGTCTGTCCTTTTTCTCTCCATAACCCTCCTAAACACCCCCCCCCCCCAACACACACACACACACACATACACACACACACCTCGCTCTCTTGCCCTCTAAAAGCTAATTCTTTAGGCCCCTCCGGAGACTGGAGGCTCTCTGTGGGACTTTGCACTCGATGTTTTTCGAGTTGGTGTTTAGAAAGTTTCCTTTGTTTAGCCCACACTCCCCCGCAGCGCCACTCATTCTTCCACGTGCTAATTAAAAGTGACAGGTCTTTAATCGAGGCACTCTTAAAGCAGTTGCTGTCTGATGAATAACGATCGAGGTTTCATCCGAAAGTATATTGGTGTGCCGATAATGAGGACTTAGCACTTCTGACAGACCAGGTGTTGTGTGTGAGATCGCCGTCACTGTGGCCTGTAACATTGTACAATTATTCCAAAAAAAAAGTATTAAAATTCTGACTAATGCTACCAGGTTTGAGAATACATCAATCAAACAAATCAATTAAGTCAGAATTACATACTACAAGCAAACACTTAAATCTGTATAGGAATGGTTTGTGTTAGCCATAGAGCTATGCCCCTGGAAATACTGCAAAAACACTGGAAACCCACAAGAGCACTGTTAGCATGGTCTGCTGTATCTGACAGGGTCTATAACCTCAGCTACTTGAGTTCATAAATGTGTTCAACTAGAGATGTTTAACTGTTTTTTAAATCCATCACTCCTTTATTTTGTTTGTACCATCTAGCAAACAAATTTAGTTGATTCTATTTCCCAACATGCAAATAACATGATTCATTGATTTTAGATAATAACATGACATAAGATTTACATCATGGTCAATTCTGTAACCTCTAATCAGCAGGACAGACAACAATTTTCCTGGTCTCCTAATGTATCTCAATTCATGCTCATTTTTAATATGTATCTTAATTTTTCACAGATGATCACATAATATTCAAACCATGTCACATACAGTATTGAACTCACATGTGCAGCGTCAGGGTATAACGTTAAGGTAAACGACCACACACTACTCACTGAAACTTATGTGATTTTTTTTTTTCACTTATATTATTCAAGTTCAAACTTCAAGCTACAGTAGGTGGTAATTCAATTCCTCAGGCCAATTGCACTTCTAATCCTGATCTAGCATTGAGAACGGTTCGAGTCTGGCGTTCAATAGCAACACTAATCATTAGCTTTAGTGTGCAGTGATATAAGATTTAAGGTCTTTGGTCAATGCGCACGGTGATTAGGGGGCTGGTAGAGAGCAGTAGGGTGTCCATGGAGTAAATAGGCATTTTTATTTATCGCCATGCCAGGCGCTTCTTTGCGGAACAGCGCTCTTCCAAATTGAAATACAGCAGAGTTTATCTTTCTGATTAGGTCTTCAAGTACAGAGCTGCAGGCTATCATCTAAAAAACACTGCCCTTTGTCATCTAATTGTGGCAGGATTAATGTGCAAACAAGAGCCACGGATGGGGATTAGGATTGATTCAGGGTGAGGGCAAATGACAGGCCTTTGTCCACTCTGACACACTATACTGACAACTGGGTTAAAAATCTGCCTTACCACAGATAACATGACCTGTCCTTGACCACTTTCCACATACACTCACACCACCAGCAGAGTCTGTACAGCGTATAATGTAGATAACAAAACACCTGACAACAAGCGAAGCCGAAATATTTTTTCTTGTTTGCTCAAATCAGCAAAACCGCTAGAGATTTAGCATGCATAATCAGTTCTATTGTATTTCTTATTGCATTTGTTTTCCAATTGAGAAATGCCACTTCAACCCCTTTGACCAATTCCCCTCGATATTTAATTAATGACCAAAGAACCAGGAGAAACAAGGCATCGGGGCTTGAAATGGCAATCAAATTATCAGCTAATGAGTTACCCAGTGAATATCATGCAGATTTCCATTTGTTATGATGGCGTAATGACAAACAGGTTACATAATAAAAAAAATAATAAAAAACACAGTTTGAAGATTTTTTTGCATCGTAAAAAAAGTGATTCACCCTCCAAGACAAATTTCAAAGCATTAGTATCAAGTTTGGCTATTATACCAGTAGTGATAGCACAAACTAAACACACCTATTGCACTACATTTATTTTACCTGGACACTGAAGCTAAATCTAGTACATTCATTTTAACACCTTGAAATGTATGAAAGGAATGTTGCTCTTTGTAGGTGTATCTACATTAAGAACACCAAAAAAAGTACATTGAAATTAAAGACAGAAATTAGAAATCTGTTATTTGACCTCTTACCAACTTGTTTAAATGTACCATCACCATGACAGCTCAGTTAAGTCTCTTACACAAAAGCAACCAAGCCTAGCTAGCTATTTGTTGAGATCCATTACTTTTAATCAAAGCTTGTGTAGCGGCAAAACACACACTGTCTATCACAGTTCTGATTAGCTTGTTAACGCCTGCAGTCTGACCTTGAAAACGTTTGCTCTGCTAAATGATTCTGATGAGTGGAAAAGAAACAAGAGTCAGGGCTCAGAAATGTGACGCTTGCCAAATGGTCAGTTTTTCATGATTGTCATGGTGCTCTTCAAACGTTCAGGGATGTCCATCATTTTTGGAGGATAACAGCGTTAAAGAAGCGAAAACAAAGCATGCTTCAATTGACACGTAATAGAACAATGTTTGTCACAAATATATCAGAGTGATAGCTTTTCAGTTTAGGTCAGTTAACGGTTTTCAAACTCATGATCTGTTCGCAAGTTATATATTTAGAGCTGATGGGGAATTTTTTTTTGAGGCTTTATGCTATGCTCTAGCACAGGAGCATATTTCTTAGGGGGCTTGCTGTCCTAACATATTTAAGTTTAGCCATCAGCAGTGATGAAACACCTGCTGTTGGGGAGAAACAAAGCGCACTAATCCAATATGTATTTCAGACATGTTAAACATCACCTGGTCCCTAGGCACCAGGCACTGCACGGCCATGGAACTGAAATTTAAAGCATATTTTTCTAATTTGTGCATGGACAATAAATCAAAATTAAGGGGCAGACAGTGAAATACATTTCAGTGCGAGCTGACAAAAATGCGGCGACAGCGACTGAACCGCATATGTTGCCCTGCTCGGTTTGTGTGTGTGTGTGTGTGTGTATGTGCACTCACATATGTGTGTGTGTCTGAAAGGTGATTTAGAAAGACGGAGCTCTTGTCGCTTTGTACCTGATTGTTTGTATGAAACAATGACATCGAATGGTATCTTTGCAGAGTAAAAATATCACAGAAGCCCATTAGGATTTACTACTTGAGAGACAGTGGTTTCAATGCATCATAAAGTTTAATGCTAGGAAATATGTGCACGCTTGCATTTTAATGTCCGTGGATCAGCCTTCCGCTTATATGGTAGGTCATTCATACTGTGCTTGGAGTTGTGTTTAAAACTAAGGGACAAAACCTTCCTTAGTGGGAAAGGACCTTGCTGTAATTGTGTCAAACACACAAAAGAGGTTCTACAGAGTTGGGCCTCCATATTATAAAAAAGCCACCAAATTACAGGGTTAAATGCTCTTCAGGGGTGAACACTGTAAATCGCAGGATGTTACTGTAAATATAATACGATAATATGCTGTTGCACTGAATATAGCATATAAGTCATTTACCGCTCAGTTTTGCTGTTGTTTTTCCTTCACAAGCCAGAATCTGAGTGATGATGATGTCCATGTGGTGGCAGCTGCAGATCGGACATTGATAGATGTAGGGAACAAGGCTGTCAATCAGCGAGCTAGAGTCCTTGGCCAGTCATGCAGTCAGTTACGGATATTCTCATACACACCCAGAAATGGCCTTTCCCACTTTATGATGTGATGAAGATACACTTCAGAGGCCCTATAAAACTATTTCTACAGTATGAAAGCGAAAAAACAACAACACAAAAACAATAAACCTTTTAAATACCATATCTGTGATTCTACAGAGCATCAGATTTTTGTCTTTTACAATTCATCATTGCAACATTTGTGTATGCGTAACAAATATTTTCAAGCCAAATTATGTAAGAAAAATTTGCTGCTTAATCATTTCAAAAACTGCTTCAATGTACAATCATCAGATACATGATTCCTCAACCTCTGTCACTCTAATTGACGGAAATATTCAAGATTTTATTATATGCGAATGCATTACACACTCTCATATTAAGGCAGTCTCTCATTAACAGAAAGCACAATTAGTGATAAACTAGCCATGGCGGCCCGACTCATTAGATGGTGAAGGTTTATTTAAAATCTGAGCAGTGCCTTGTTTCCACTCTATTCTCCACCATATGTATGCATTAATTAGGGAAATGTGGAGGAGGAGTGGATTTGTGCGTGTGTGTGTGTGTGAGAGAGAGAGAGAGAAAGAGAGAGAGAGAGAGAGAGGGACAGAGGGAGAGAGACAGCAAGAAGCTGAGTGTATGATCTTTCATGTTTCGCTTCAGCTCTACCCTCTCTAACTGAGGATCTAATCAATCTGCCGGCTATTAAGTTTGTTAATTGATAATGCATACAAATTAGGCTGAGTGCTGGTTCTTTGGAGACTTAGAGCAGGTGATTTTAGGCACCAGTCCAAATGGACTTTTAAAGCAGTCAGGTGAAATCTATGAGACAAAATGAGTGAACCTACAGCACCGGAGCTCTACTACATGTAATGGTTTTAGTTCTGGGAGACACCATAGACTGAATTTACCATAAAACAACACAGCACATAGAACAATATAGAGACTCTTCAAGATGCATGTGAAGGTCAGGGTCAATTTGCAGACCTGCAAATCTAGATTAGGTCACCAAGCAGACAGAAGAAGTACTTGAAAAACTATTACAGCAGAACTGTTAAACATAATAATATAACATCATATTTCACTGATTTCAGCGATTATAGTTTTCAAATAACAAACCAGCTTGGCTTCTTTTGCTGTTGCAGGCAGCTGATGAGACCAGAGATTAACAACAGATTTCTATAGACTTATCTGCTTAATGTGAAAGTTAAAATTCACAATAGACATGTCTCATCTATATAATCTATGGTACTTAACAGTGTTAAAATAAAGCACCAGTAGGAAACAAACATAACCGATTCAATATCTTATTTATAGCCATAAACTAGCCACTGACACTGGTTAAGTATTAGTATGTCATTGTTGTCGTATTTAACTGCTTATCTGGACTTTTGCAAGCAAATAATTTCATCTCAATGGACCTGAACAAATCTTACTTAAATTCCTATTGATATATCTTAGCCTGAAGGCCATTAAGGTTTTCCCAAATTGGTACTAATGCAGTACTAGAGTTACTATTATACACTGGATGTCATTACAATGCAGGAAAAACAGCTAATTTTGTGGGGTCTTGTTTTCATTATCTTAATTTAAAAATGCAATTTACAGGCACGTTCAAATCTTAACAGGTGCTTTTAGAATGATTTGGCCACTTAACAAGTCTGAGGAAATATTTCTTCACTTTCATCTCTTAAATAAAATATGGTGACCAGTCCAAGTGTGTAGGATGAGACACACTAGAGCTCAAGAAGGCCAACTGTTTTGATTTTCATACATGCCCTGGCAACGTTCAAAACCTCCCACATTGCCACTTTCACTTCCATCTCACGTCATTCCATTTCTGAATCTATCAAATGCATCTCACAATGCAAATGAGAAAAAATAAACATTAACAACTCGCAGGCACTGTACCATCAGACATAAATTAGCCAGACAAACCTGGAGTGACACATACCATCAGGGTAACGAGTAATAAAGGCTAAATAATGATCCAAATATTCACCCATCTTTATGGTTGATGCCAGGAAAAAATTCCATTAATCTGCCACTTAATTAGTAATGCACTTATTTGAAATGCAAAACAGTTTTCTCATAACAGAAAACACACACTCGGAAGAAATCCTGAACTAAACAACACCACAAGTGTATTCTAGTCTTTCAACTGTCAGCAAGAGCAATTAGATGAATTAAATAGTGATCAGAAACTTAAATAGTGATCAGAACCTTATTTAAACTGTGTATTTTTCATATGTTGTAAGAATTTAGATTAAATATGTATTTATAAATTTATATGTATTTAGATAGTTATATAGGACATTTCATGTTTCAAGTCTAATATGGTGGAGTCACTTGTCAGATCAGTTTGTGCACTTGTCTGGTTATTGCTGTGTATACATCCCACTGAGTCAAAAAGATGTCCAAACGTGCCAGCTTCATTCTCTAATCAAAGCTCCCTGATTTGGTCAGTTTTGCCACATTGGAGACATTCTCTATTACAGAGATAAATAGCAGTGGGCCAATTGTCAACCCAAACTTGTAAGCTAATAAATTATTCCAATTTTCTCCCAACAGATTTCTCCAGAGAGTACTGCAAGGAAATACACTTTTTGATTAGTGAATTTTCTCTGTGTGTGTTGGTGGTGGTGGGATTGGGGATTGGGTGGGGAGGTGGGGTGGGGGGGGACATGCTGGGGAAGGCTGCTGATGCATGTGTGAACGCATGTGTGTATGTGTGTGTATGCATGTCGGCTTTGATTAGAGACACTGCTTCTCGGGGTGGACGTTAGCTGAAAGGCTGTCAGTTTCTAATGAACTGACAGAGGCTGCTTTTGCCCACCTCTCCCAGTCTGGGAATGGTGAGGAAAATTAGCCTTAACCACAATATCCTCTCTGAAATGCTGCAGGGTTGCAGGGACATGTGACTGAATATTAATGTAGCCAGCGCCCAGGAATATATCCAATGTGGAACATATCCAATACTAAGAAAAACTCATGCAGGAAGGACACCAACAAACAACATGGCCTGAATTTTCAAAATGCACCACTGAGCCAATTAGAATTACTTTTTATATTGTGCACAAAATAGATAACAGTTTTCTCTAATCTTAACCTGTATATACACTGTTTTCTCCCATGTAGAAATACATTTCCCATTTATTACAGAGACCTAGCTAATTAATGTTTGCTCACCAAATTATATTAATATTATTTCTTAATATTATGAATAATATTAACCCTGTAACCAAAAAACAACAGCTAAAATTATGTAACATTAACATGGCAAGATAACATCCAGTGTCTGCAAAACATTGATATTAATATTAATCAAACATTATTCTAGCTAGTGAAGTTAGTTAGATAGCTATTCAGAAAAAGCTTATCAAATGCATATCAAATCAAATCAATGCATTTATAAACATGTTTTATTACATTCTTTTTTTGAGCTTTTAAAAATGTATTTAAGATATGCACAATTGGCAATAAAAGACAAGACATTATTATTATTATTATTATTATTATTATTATTATTATTATTATTATTATTATTATTATTATTATTATTATAAATATTATTATTATTATTATTATTATTACTACTACTACTACTACTACTACTACTACTACTTTTATACGAAAAAAATATTTAGCAGGGTAGAATATCTCAGATTAATGCGAAACCCAGTAGCTCAGTCTTATAATAGCTTTGTCCATCATCAAGTAACAAATATGTACACAGTGGACAATATATTGGCACCAGTGAACATGAACACACAGACCATTTATCATTATCACAGAATGCCCTAAATTATTACCTCTCTGAATCTCAGAACAAGGTCAAGGAAATGCTGAATGTAAATTAAACTTTGAAGGGTCAGCGGTTTTTACTTTCCCTATTCATCTTTTCTCACCTTCCAGCTCCAAGTGTAGAAGTGCAAGGTAATTACATTTCAATGGGTGGCAGAGCCTCATTATATCCTCCTACAGCAATCTTCTGGAGGCTGAAGACTATGTAGCAAGACTTCGTCAAAGCCCATAGGTTTCGCTGATTGCAGATATTTGTTGATTTCATTTTTTACTGTACACACCATTCTGCAGAAGAATATATGCATAAGTTCCCATCATTTTCATATGAGAGTTCGTACACTTCAGATTAGGCTCCTAATAAGAGTGTGAGCTCACTGCTGGTTTCAGCTAATAAGAAAACTTATTTTTCTACCGTCTCTCTGTTGGAGGCAACGTTCTGGAGGAAGGACCCCTTCCCCAGGGTTGCTGTGTGTGTGTGTGTGTGTGTGTGTGTGTGTGTGTGTGTGTGTGCGCGTGCAGAGAGCAAAGCAACCAGCTGGGTTGTAGGGGTAATAAAGAAGGAGAATCAATAGGGCATGCAATGGAGCCAAGGTGCTGCCATTTATCACGGCGCTTCTCTGACTCCAATCATTCATCATGCTCAATGAGGCAGCAAATAGGAAAATGACTATTTGTATCAAACACATCTGCACTCATCCACTGAGGTATTTTATTCCCATTAACTCCCAAAGTAAAATACCCACTTTTTTCAGCCATACTGAGGACCTGTGTGTGTGTGTATTTGTGTGTGTGCGTGTGCGTGTGTGTGTGTGTGATGTGTGTTCATATTTGTTGCAGTTAGTGGTTGTAAAAATCACATTGTACAGATATCCTCAGAGCTACATTCCTTTTGCTTTCCAGTTCTGCTCCATCTATCTACTTCAGTAATCTTGTGTGTTTGTGCAAATTTCTTCTTTCCCCGTTTGCTTCAATTCTCTCATTTAATTATATAAGCCATAATTTTGGTAGGTGTCTTGTTCACCCCAGTAATGAATATTTCAGTAAATATGCATTTCATTATCATATAACAATCTCTAATTTTTATTCATAAATGATCATTTGGAGGTATGGTGGCTGTTAATTTTCTCCAATTGAGGCTACATTATTAAAAATTAACATAACTTCGTTAATGAAGTGCATGTGAATATTGAAAGAACGGACATGTGTAAAAATGTTTTCGGTAATTGTGCTTTTGGGGGACAATATTTGTATGCCAATATCATGATAAAATAGAATGATTCTATTTACTATAAAAGGAAGAATGCAATAGAGTTGTGGCTGTACGTTTGTTTACAAAACACTATTATTTTGTATGTTAATGTTTTACAACAAGACTCTAGAAACGTCCTTCATATTATTATAAAACTCTGAAACATCCCTTATGGATTCTATTACCAGTCAATTGTCATAACACAGACTCTTACATACTCAAGGAGTATGCACTACATTGTGGCCTGTGACATATCTGAATGACATATTTTGCATTTCTCATCCTGATCCATCCTTGTCCTCCATCTAAGAGGCACAATATTATTCAATTGATTAGAATGGCTTGTGCTTTGTTTGTGTACACTAATAGTGATTTATCGCATGGACCTCAAATCAATTTCAATCATACTAGGACAAAACACACATAAAACACAATTAATGGCCTCTACGACAATTTTGCTTTGTATCTTATCATAAGCAAAAAAGAGAGATTGGGTCAAAAATGTAAAAACATTCTCTCCATCCTACGTCAGAAACTAGTCACCTAGAAATCTTACCAAAGTTAAATCACTGTGAAATTCACTGACACAGGTATTGAATTCATAAGCACAATGCGTTTGTAAAAATTAATTCCACATCTTTTTTTTTGGTCTGAAACAATTATTCACCATGTACAACAATTATTAAGGAAGACATGTGGCTTTACCTACTTTTTTACACAAATCTCCTTTTGTTTTTACTGGAAAAGTTTTTTGAAATGTTAAAGTTTTCCAAATATGTAAATGTGTGTGTGTGTGTGTGTGTGTGTGTGTGTGTGTGTGTGTGTGTTCAGGCTACTTTAGTTCTTAAACTTCTTAAAATATGGTGAATTTGTGACCAGCAAATATTTTAAATGATGATTTATATTCTAATTGGAAATTGTGATTAAATACTCACTCACTCACTCACTCATTTTCTACCGCTTATCCGAACTACCTCGGGTCACGGGGAGCCTGTGAATATCTCAGGCGTCATAGGGCATCAAGGCAGGATACACCCTGGATGGAGTGCCAACCCATCGCAGGGCACACACACACTCTCATTCACTCACGCAATCACACACTACGGACAATTTTCCAGAGATGCCAATCAACCTACCATGCATGTCTTTGGACCGGGGGAGGAAACCGGAGTACCCGGAGGAAACCCCCGAGGCACGGGGAGAACATGCAAACTCCACACACACAAGGCGCAAGTGTCATAAGCACAGGCAGTAATAGCAGTGACATTGACAACAATGAGAGTATTACCAGTTAGAGAAACAACAATGGGGAATAACACCAGTGATAGTAACACTGATGAGAGTAGCACTAGTGACAATAAATCCAGTGACAGTTACACTGATGAGAGTAACACTAGTGACAATAACACCAGTGACAGTAACACTGATGAGAGTAGCACTAGTGACAATAACACCAGTGACAGTAACACTGATGAGAGTAACACTAGTGACAATAACACCAGTGACAGTAACACTGATGAGAGTAGCACTAGTGACAATAACACCAGCGACAGTACAGCTGTGAAAGAAGCAGCACTGACAGCATAACCAGCCATAGTAACACCAATGACAGTAACACCAGTGACAGTGACCCTGATGAGATTAGCACCAGTGTCAGTATAAGCAATGACATTAACACCAGTGACAGTACCACCAATGGGAATAACACCACTGATAATAACACTAATGACAGTAATGCCAATGAGAGTAACACGACTGACTGTAACATGCATAACAGTAAGACCATTGAAAGTATCACCAGTGACAGTAATACTATTAATAGTAACACCAGTAAGTAACAATTATTTTAAGGAGGATTGAAAGGTGTTGCTCCAGTGACATCTAAATTATCCACAAGAACATTTAGAATTATTTTAGACCAAGTTTTTTTTTTAAATAAGTCACAGACATTACATGAACTACAAGGTCAATGGTTCTTTGTAAAATTATAAGAACTTATTTTATGCTAATTTCCATATATCATTAATGTATGTTCAGCCTGCGGCAGTGGCATTTCAGTGAATAAAGAATTTTTAGCAGCACAAACTCTTTTTTAGCACTTGGCAATTTTAAAGATTAAAAAAACAAATGTACAAAATGATTCAAAGTTAAACCATTGTTTATTGCTTAGGGAGATTTGAAGATATAAACAGATGTTTGGGGTTATCTGAAAATGTTTTAATTATTTGCTGGCCAGTAAATGAAGTGACTGGTTTGTGACACATTCTATACCCTAAGAATGACTCCAGAGTTATTTAGAAGCAGATCTACCACCCTTTGCCCCTAGATGCCACCCTCAACCTGACCCAACCTTATAGGTGGACACCTTCAAATTTATAAAATTCATAGGATTCTTCACAAATGACTGAACACAATTTTATACCGATTTCCTTATTATGCAAATATGCACAACATCGAATTTGGGCCAATTAGGTTCCCCCACAGATCCAAATTCACCCGTTTGTGCTGTAATTGCAGGCACTATCACATAATTACGTGGCTAATTGGGAATATTTGTGGCAGATATAGCAAATTCAAACTCAATTCGTTTTTAATTCAACTAAACATGATACGCAGTTAACTGATTGAAGTCTAATATATCCGACATTGTGTGGGGATTTTAGGACCTTACCATGTTATTTGCATAAAAGGCTTCAAAATATCGATTGACCAAATGCATTTATTCTAACGTCAAAGTATATTGTTAATGATTCTTTAAAAGCCACTTTATTTGCATATGTGATATGACTGGAGTGAGACGTGGAAAAGTAGGTCTAAGTAATATAGGACATTTGGGGGTTAGCCTGTTAAGAGCTTAGGCTATTTATAGATTGATGGAGGTTAGAGGAAATTATGAAAATGGATTACATTCAATTATAGTAGACATAGTCTTCCCTCCATAGCTAAAACTAAGCCTATATATTTTATATAGCTACGTTATATGCAATGGCTATTAAAGATTAATAAATAGTTAATTAAACATCTATTTGAACCATTACACCTATGACACACATATGTTCTATATGTTATTAAAAAGAAATAATATTCAAGGTTTTTTGAGGTTCGAGCAGTAGGAACGCTCTGTGTGTGTGTGTGTGTGTGTGTGTGTGTGTGTGTGTGTGTGTGTGTGTGTGTGTGTGTGTGTGTGTGTGTGTGTGTGTGATTTACAGAGGCGCGCGCTCATAAATCCACGCGGCTCGGCTCCTCTCCTTGCAGTGATGATGTCTCCATTACCACAGAAAGGAGAACACACTGCTGCTTGCACCACTGCAAATAAATTTCTTCGTTTTATTCGAGAGGCTGTCATCAAATAGCCGACAGAGATCGTTTGTATGGTACAGTGCGTTTTTTTTTTTAAATAAACGCAAGGAAGGCGATGCAATAGGTTTACATTTGAGTGAGGATGTAAATTTATGCATCTGACTCATTATAATCATCAACAATGTCTGATGTTTAACCGTGATTTATTTTGCTATATAATTTGAATCTATTTTTAAATATATATAATATTTCCAGCCGTAAATATTAGTACATATGATCAATATGTTAAGATTTTTCCCCTTGCATTCGCAGAGCATGTGCTTTTATTAGAACACAAGAATAATGAGCTCAGTATGGTAGCAGTGATGATCATAACATAATAAGTCGAAATAGATTGGTGTAGCTTCATTGCTAATAATGCGTAACAGGAAATCCTTCATCAACACTAATTGCTCATTAGTGATTAACTGGACCCTCCATTCGCAAGTCTTTCAAAGCAATGACACAGTAAGCAACAATTCATGTAAACACAAAGCCAGATTATTGGGTGTGTTGTGAAAGTTGACATTTTGCATGCATTTCTACATCCATTGGTTTGCCACCAATTCTTCTTCGACTACTTAATAAATCATAAATCCTATTTTAAAAATAGTGAAAACAGATTATTGTAGGATTGCAATCTCTGAAATAACTGTACTTATTGCTGTTTTGGTACAATCGAGGGCTATATGTTTTTGTAGGGGTTAGGAGCCAGTTATATGCTATTTTAAAATGTTGCATTTAATTATTTACTATATTAATGAAAGTTATACTAGTTTTACATTTTTAAAGGTATACTAATTACTGTCTGTTTCCAGGTTAACTCTAGGCTACGTAACAGCTACAATAAGGGTTTCAGTGGCGTTTCACCTTTTTTTGTTTCACCTTTCTTTCTTTCTTTAATCAACAAGGAAAGCTACAGTTTGCAACCGTTATTTCAAGAGTTTACACCTGAATTATTATGTTTCTTTTGAGAGATGTCATTTCTACATGCAGGATTTAGTTTTTTCTATTTATTTTTGAAAATAAATGATCATTTTATTAATCGGCTAATTATTAAATATATTTAATTATCACACACAGATTATTTCAGGCTAAAGTATTAAAATATAAGCACATTTATTTACCATGAGCATAAGGAAAATAATGTTTTTCGTTAAAAAAATCGTTAAAAATTACGTTCAAGTGGTCACACACACACACACGCACACACACACGCACGCACACACACACGCACGCACACACACACGCACACACACACACACACACACACACACACGCACGCACACACAGACAGCTACAAAACACTTACAGTATAGTCAAATGCCTTAGAAAAGAAACCAAAAGCAAATGAACGAAAAAAAATGGTGCTCTTAAATATCGAGTAATGTTTTTATTTACAAATTGGGCGCATTTTTATAGATATATGGGTTGATAATACCTCACTAGGTTCTCTAAATCATTTCATGTTCTGGTGTGTGTTTTGCCCCATCCTACAGAAAGGGGCGCATCACACCACGAGTAAGAAAAGAGAGAGAGATGAAGACGGGATATTAAGGAACTCTGCAGAGCATCCAGGCCAGAATGGAATGATTGATGGCGGGACAATGTGAAAACAGCAGGCCGGAGGAGGCTGTGGAGAGGAGGCTGTATGTGTGACAATGCGAAAGAGCCATCTCCGAGAGCCTCTCGGTCTTTGCCGTCTATTTGTGTGTGTAATCAGTGCAGCCCCCCACTCTGTCAGTGCTGTTTACCCGCTCATTCTCTCTACAAGACACTCATTGACATGGGATAGATGGGGATAATCTGGTGCAGAAAGCGCCGTCTTTAAAGAGGTTACAGCCAGGGATTGGGTGGTGTATAGTCGAGCTTTCCTTTCCTTACATAGCCGAACACACACACACACACACACACACACACACACACACACACACACACACACACACACACACACACACACACGCACGCCGCTTTGTTTCTGCACAGTGTATATCAACAATAGGTTTAGGCGGAATGCACAAAAAATGACCAGCACTTGGTCGCTTGCTTAGCTTTGATTGAGTGTGTGTGTGTGTGTGTGTGTGTGTGTGTGTGTGTGTGTGTGTGTGTGTGTGTGTGTGTGTGTGTCATGGTGAGCGCAAGCATAGAATTATCTAACATTCATGACATTATGGGGATATTATTGCTCCAGGCATAATAATAATAATAATAATAATAATAATAATAATAATAATAATAATAATAATAGTAGTAGTAGTAGTAGTAGTAGCTGCAGCAGTGCAGAATTAGTGAAGGTTTGGTGCAGATTTGCTGCAGATTTAGGTATTATTTATCAATGGAAGGTATTCACAAGGATCTCACAGGTGTGTGTGTATGTGCTGTGTGCGTGCGCATGTGCGTCACAATGATAATAATATCTTACATTCATGACATTATGAAAACAATTATTATTATTATTATTATTATTATTATTATTTATAGTTTATATTTATAGTAGTGTTAGTTATATTATATACATTTATATTTATAGTAGTTGTAATAGTGCAAAAAATTAGAAATTAGGGTTAGAATTAGGCATTGATTAACTGCATTAAATATTATATCAATGGAAGGTCCTCACAAGGATAGCACAGGTGTGTGTGTGTTAGTGTGTGTGTGTGTGTGTGTGTGTGTGTGTGTGTGTGTTCGCGCGTGTATGTGTGCGTGTGTCTTAACAGAGCACATCTTTACCAGCTGATGCCCTGGCCTACCCCCTTCCCAACACAGCATTTAGCCTCCTTTTTCTTGAACATCACTAATTGCTATGCCCATAGTCAAACGCACACACGCACTGTTCACTAATGTTAACATTGCTATTCAGCAGGCCATCTCTGCATGACCAGCCGATCCATAGCTTGTAGATGGACGTGCGACTGGGGCTCTGTGTCTGTACTGGCTCATCGACAGCCCTGGCTGAATCGAGTTAACAACGCCTACCACAATGCTGCTGACTGGGTCACACATCCATTTCATCTATCCTTCTTCTATAAACACTGACTACTAATTATAGACTACAATTATTTAATTATCATTATTATTAATGCGTTTTTATTGTAGTTAACTCTATTTGCAACATTTGTATATCATGTATTGAGGTATAAACCGCATCCAAAGTCTGCATCATAATTAGGGAGACAACTTTAACCGGCATTGCCACCTTTATTTAGGTCTAATACATCTTTGATAAATAAGAGAGACCAGTGATTAAATATGAATGCGATCAAACAAAAATGAACAATTATATAGCATTTCTGCACCACATGCACTATGACGCACTGATGCATTTTGTTATCATCTCAAGAGAGTGCAAAAGTATAGGCTAAGTTGAATTTTCCCACTGCGCATCCTAGTACTCTCATGCACTTTATAGAGCTATATCAGTGTCCTGTTGCAGGGTTGGTATGTTAACAGACATTCATTTGTCCAAAATGTTTAAGGTCGACTTTGCAGTCGATTGACTCGTCCATATGAAAGCTCGCCGCCGCCCTTCCGGTTTCTCACCGCTTTCGAGGAAGCCACAGTCATGCAGTTCTCTCTAATCGCCACAATTAGTCCTGAATTATCACCGGACCCTGACAGACGTTCCTTGTAACTCTCCTTTATTTTCAAACGGGCCCCTAATCAGCGGCTCTCATTACAGACGCTGATTAAACTGCAAATTATCCAGCAGCGGCCCCTCACGCGCTAAGAACGGCTCGCTCAATATCAATTAGGGCGCGCGGCGCTCCTGCAGCCTCCGACTGCTCGACGGTGCCACTTATTAGTTTGGAAAACAAGGAAATTGCTAAAAAATCAACGGTCAGGGGGAAGAAGTGTGACACGAAAAGGTTTTACGTTTGAAATTAATTCTCTGGTCACTTTATCTGCGGGGAAAAAAACTCCCAATGTGATTATACCAAATATTTAATATCTGGGAAAATAATCTGGCTCTGAAAGTCATTATAACCTACCACGTGACCCGTATACCTACCTAGTTAAACTGCTATTTAATATTATAATATTTTAGTTATCCTTAAATAAATTTTAAAAATCGAAATATCTTCTAATATTTTTTTCTTTGTTAATATATTTATCACATATGGAAGAACCATCATCCAATTTTAACTGTTTAAGCTGATGAGACCATCCTAATATGTCCCAGCCATATTAAATAAACTGTTGCTTCCTTGGAAAACAAGTCTGGGGGAATTATTTCCACAAAAACAGCACCAAGACAACGGTAATTTATCATAATCTTGTATAGGTATAGAAGAAAACAGGCCAACACGCATTTATACAAAGAATGGTTTTCAAATTGTCACATTTTTTGCGTGTGTTTATTTATTTATTTATTTATTTTTATTTTTTCTTTTGTGCAATATTGATTATATTAATAGGCAGAGTTTGGAAATGGCTCTATATAAACGTGTATAATGGCTAGCACCAACAATGTCCAGACATAATGAAACAGTTAATGTATCTTATATTAGTTCAATTTGTAAATCCGACCCACCAAACATGGTGCGTGGAAACAAGCTACAAACATGTAAATACATTACATTTTATGACCTTACTGTGTTATAATTCAACATAAACCTACATTGCATATATAGGCCTAGTGGAAGTTTTCTCTCTTTCAATAAAACTATGGAAAAAGTAAAACATTAACAAATGTTGTATTAGTTACAGATGTACATAAACAGCCAACTAATAAGCTTTTTTTATAAAGTAAAAACTTAATTTATATCAAATTGTAGTCCTTTATGAATAAAACTCCAGACTTGCGTAGGCCTAATCCCCAGCAACATCATCAGTGTGAAATTAACACCTACAGAGTTACAGAAAAAGTATTTATTTGTTCCCAGCTGGATTTATATTAACACTATAGGTGTTAATCCATATTGAATATTGTGACCAGGGCTTACACTGGGATTTCAGAGGTGGAGAGCTCCATTTATTTCATAGATAGATAGATAGATAGATAGATAGATAGATAGATAGACAGACAGACAGACAGACAGACAGACAGATAGATAGATAGATAGAAAGATAGACAGATAGATAGATAGATAGATAGATAGATAGATAGATAGATAGATAGAAAGATAGATAGATAGATAGATAGATAGATAGATAGATAGATAGATAGATAGATAGAAGAAAAATAAATAGATAGATCCATCTATAGACCATGCGACCAGATAGACCATGCGACTTTGTTCTTGTTATTTGTGTTTTCTTTATGTATTATTTAGAATTTTTTGAATTACAGTGACATTATGGCACATTTTATGGCAAAAATATATTTTATAGCTAGCAACACGAAGAGAAGGTGAAATATGAAATTCAGCATAAACGCAGCAGTTAACAGTTTCCTTGGAATCGTTTCCTATTAAAGCAATAATAAACTGTATTAGGCAGTATATTGTGTGTTATTTCCCATTCTGTAATTTACATCATCATTACATTGAAGTAATACAATTCAATTCTAATTGCCGTTTACATAGACAAGTACATGGTTCAACGTTTGATGAGATTAAAATGGACCTTTATATTCATTAAATGTAATCTACTGCATTAAAATGATTTGTTTTGTAAATAAGTTAGTTATTTATATATGGCCTAATAGACATAATCGCTAGCAGGTACATCTAATGGAGAAGTAGCAGTATATTGACCATATGTTTTAATAATGATAAGTTAATACCATTATAATGTTATTAACATATAATAATAATAATAATAATAATAATAATAATAATAATAATAATAATAATAATAATAATAATAATAATGTTGTTGTTGTTGTTGTTGTTGTGATGAGATCATTATATCTTACTCATTTTTGTCGATCAATCATTACTGTCCTACTTGGTCATAATCCCCACTCTTCAGAGCTTCATTATAAGAAACTAAAGATTGGACAACAACGTCTCTAACCGCTAAGTTAGTCTGTCCCAATCAGTTAATCTGAGCGTGAAGCTAGCATAACTTTGACATCATCCATTTGGAGAACTTAACTTAGCATAACCTAACAGTGACAGGATGCCTTGATGGAAATGCAGTGAAATCCCAAGTAATTGACACAAAATATGACAAACTATTTCAGGCTCTCTGAGCAAAGAACACACATTGCTATGGATGAGCCCCCATAATGCAACTGATTAATGCCGGCTCGCGCGCGCACACCAGCCGACTCCATGAAAAATGAATTCTCTGCTGTCATTCCGACAAGCTAGTAAAGCCGGAAAGAGACTATTAGCACGAAATCATTATCAATAGCGATATTTTCAAACTCTATTATAGCAATCAGGCTGGAATTTATTCAGTAGATTTAGCTCGTTTGGGCATAATTGATAAATAATCAAAATGTGTCAATGCAACTTGCACAAATTTCACTAACAATCAAGTAAAAGCAGCCAATTTACCACCTGACTTGGTACGAATTAGAGCTAAATTGACGATCAATTAATCTTGGGAGGGCCAATGGTGTATTTTGTGGACAAGCAGCAGAGAAATAGACAGGAAGGAGCAGAAAGGAGTTGAAATGTCGCGGCCTGTCCATTTAATAGTCGTAAATTGTTAGATTTATGGCATCGTTTAACGGTTTGAGAAAACACACTGATCGCGCTATCACTGCGCAGTGGAACCCATGTCCTGTTCATCACAGCCACACTACAGATATGACTTCTAAACGACGGCGTTTTATATCATTGTAGATGACCTACCATTGAAATAAGGGACTTCCGCTTCCGAGTGTTGACGTCACGGGGTTAAAAAAATCTGAATTAAAACTGTATATTGAATAAAAATATTGTTTAAAGTAAAACCAGAACAGAGTCACTACATGTCTGTAAATTAGCGACATATTTAATCAAATTGCAATATCAGACACGGTGTTTACTGAAAAGAACGTGTGACTTGGTTTCAGCTTAAATGCTACTGCTGCATGAAAGTAATTTGTGGTGCCATATGGATATTTCTCACCATATGGAGGAGACTGAAATGACCCAGAGTTTTTTTTTGTTTTGTTTTTTAATTAACTTATTTTTTTTGTAGGGTTTCACTTCCAAAAAAGTAAAAGAAGTAAACAAAACAATTGTTGAACTACTTGCATTGCTACATTATTATTATTAGTAGTAGTATCCCATGAAAGACATGGCTGAATGAACAACAATTTTTGGTGCGCGAGAAGATTGGTCTGACTCAAATGCATTCTGGTTCACTGTAGCCTTTCAATGTACAAGGTCAGTGAAACTAATTATTTTCAGTACTAATTTGCTGATGCATTAAATTGCATTAGCAGTGTGATTAAGCTGGAATTTAATAATTACCAGCACATGTTCTTAATTTAGCGCAACTCAGAATGACCACTGACCCAAGTCCTCCTTTCTTTCAAACCATTGATCCACCTCTTTTGAATGAAAGATATAAAATGTAGGCTGTTTAAGTTTTTGGATTTGTGGGTCCAGTACAATGGCTTATCTTTCATTCTGTAAGTTATTAATATGTAGTCTGATATTGGAATATTACTGACAAAATATTTGTATCATTTTCCAACGTTGTCACATTTATTTAATGCGAGCTCATAGTGTGTATTATGGAACTTAGGCCAGGTGCATCATTATATTTTAACATTCTTAATTTTATTATTTAGTCTAGAATAATGCAGGGTATGAAACCTTGAAAAAAGGGAGATGGAACTTTGATATAAAAAATCTAATTACGTTAAACCATATTCATCTTTCCCAACCTTGCCACCAGTGATTAGACATTAACACCTAGGTAAGATGGTGAAGGTCCAAGATGAAATTAAGCATTTGTAAAATGCTTCTAGGATATCATGGCCTATATGGATGCAAAATTTAGTGGGCAATATGATAAACATGTGTCCATCAAACCGGACGTTAATCGAGTGCGTTTGGACAGTTGTCGTGTTCATCCCCTAAAGTCTCATTACCCACCGTAATGGAGGCTAGTTGCTCCGTGACACACCAGCGCTCGGTTTCATTACGGTAATCGCCGTCCAATGCTGATTATTTTATTTAGACCCTTAATTGTATTCTTTCCGGATAACTCACGTTGTAATCGGGTCCACACGGAGGGCACCGAGTCTAATCACGGTTTGAAATGCGACTGGGGTCACCACCTTGTCTGGACGAAGGAGAAGACATCCGTTGAAGCTTGGGGTAGTTACCCTTTTTGGTGACATCTATTGTCCAAACGGCAGCCAAAACACGAAATGGAAATAATAATAATAATAATAGTAATAATAATAATAATAATAATAATAATAATAATAATAATAATAATAACCCTGTATGTAACTTATAAGAATTATCTTATTATTATTATTATTATTATTATTATTATTATTATTATTATTATTATTATTATTATTATTATTATTATTATTATTATTATGTGCTTTTTTTATTTTATATCATGGGACACTACTGCAATATATTTCGCATTACTACTAAACAGCACAATATTCATTTTTTGTTCATTATTATTATTATTCTTATTATTATTCTTATTATTATTATTATTATTATTATTATTATTATTATTATTGCTGTTGTTGTTGTCGTCTGTTATTTTCACGTATCACTTATTCCATACTATTACACACGTGCTGTAAATTGTCTATTTTACTATTTTCTTATCATTTGAATGAATTTTATTTTATTCTTATTTTTATTTATTTATTTATTTTTATTATTTGTTTTTTGCTTAAGTATTTTCAAAAGCATTTGCTATGCGTCTCTTTATTCTGAGTGAATATTATACCCGTGAAAATATTTCCGACAGAAATAAAGAGAACACTAACCTATAGATCGTGTCCCGTAGGCTAAAGGCTGTAAAATATCCCTGCTTGACACGACATGCCAGTTTGCTGTGGTGAGTCCACCGGAACCGGAGCTTAAAGAACCCTGACTGCGCGCGCACAGAGCCACGGCTGAGCGTTCAGGACCTCCGGGCTCATGTACAGGGTTAGACATGATGTACACATCGGCTAAATCCAAAACTGCACACTCCAGGATACCGTGCAATAAGTAAAAAAATACCATTTCCTCGCCATCGCCGTGGCTAAACCCTAAACCGAGTTTTGCTGTTCTCCATAGTAGGTAAAACAAATAACGTTATATAAACCGGTTAGACTTTCTATTTGTACGATACGGCAATTGACGCTTTTTGCACTCGTTTCGTTTTTTTCCTCCGATTGCATTCACTAGAAGGCATCCTTTAAAAGGTGTCTTACGTGAAAATCCAACGTTAGTTTCCAGTGTTCAATGCAAACACTTAATAATAGCTGTGATTTATTGTTATAGTATCGTTTAGTTGGAAATAAATAAAGCACATCAAATGCATCGCCTGCTGATTAGTCTAAATGTTGATACAAACCGAAGCAACACATTAGACCTTTCCTTTTCCAAAATAAGATGCATTGACGGTTAACACAATATTTGCTGAATGTGCACTGTATTTAAACACTAGTGTATTATAGCAATTCCTACCCTAATAACCTACTAATCTCACAGAAAATATCGAATTTGGCGCTAAATGCCTCAAGTGCTTAATGGCCTTGAAAATGACTAGTTGGAAATGTACTTTGGATGTGTGGTTAGCTGCCTCAGAGAATTAATCGCATGTGATGGATGGATTCTCCTCAAATAAAGCTGCAGTCCTGCTTACACACACGCTGCATTAAACTGACAAAACTTAAAGCAACTACTGATGTTTTTTTTTTTTTTTTTTTTTTTTTGCCTCGTCTGGAAATTTGGCTGCATCGTTCCTGCACACGATTCGTTCCCTTTACTAAAATAGCTGAACTACTATTTGTAACTTCATCAAACGTCCATTCATCTCAGTTTTGGAGCCTTTCATTGATTTTGCCGTTTGTACATTTAGCATTTTTTCCCCTAATAAAAATAGATTTATTATAAACTGTTTGTGCGCCATGATTATGAGCTCATTTATAGCCTACAATAAGGGGCTGATGCTATAAATCAGAGCTGATATTAAGGAGACAGTAATTGCAGACGCTGCTGGTTTATGGATGCTGCTGGTTGGGCGCTTGAGCTCGCAGAGGCGACATTTCCAGCCTTCAATTCTGATTGGCTCTCATATGAGGAAGCTCACGCGCTCATCCACCTATTAAGCGCCTCCCTGTCTCTCTAAAGAACATTATAATGCTCGCAGCCACCTTTTTTTAAACGCGCGGAGAATTTTTCTTCATTTGGCCACTCTATGCTGTTTAAAGGAGTTAAAAGTTTTAGGGCTAGTTTCGGCAACGGTGCGCGATGCTCTCTCACGCCGACCTCTTGGACACTCGCCTCGGTGAGTTACCGACATCCAACTCCGGTCTTCAGCTCCACTGTAAGCTATGGAGGAACTTTCCATTTATACAATTATGGTCGGATTTAGCCTTAATGCTTAATCTAATTTTGAACTCGATATTGTAGGCTAATTCATTATCTATTGAATTAATTACCTAATCTAACCTATTTCATCAACCTTGTCTAAATATTGATAAAGTGCACTGAGGAGCTTATGTGATGCAGCTTGAACTTGTTTAGGAATATTTTTTTGGATCACTCTTTGCTATTATCCGACTAGATAAATGTCAAAATGTTACTGTATTTTCAGTGCCATGGAGAAACTTAATTTTGCCCGGTGATTTTGCAGGGATGAAGGATGCCGCGGCTGAGCTGCTGGGCCACAGGGAGGCTTTAAAGTGCAGACTCGGCGCGGACACCGGACACCCGGGCGATCTGAGCTCTGGACCGGACGCGGTCGAGGGCGCCACGCTGCTCCCCGGGGAAGATATAAGCAATGGTGGATCAAACCCCAGCGGCATGCAGCAGGTCGGCGCCAAGGAGCAAGACAAACAGCAACAACAACAAGGTTCCAGTCAGTCGGGTGGACAACAGAGTCAGCAGAAACAGAAACGACACCGGACCCGATTCACACCGGCGCAGCTTAACGAATTGGAGAGAAGCTTCGCAAAAACCCACTACCCTGATATCTTCATGAGAGAGGAACTGGCGTTAAGAATCGGATTAACAGAGTCCCGCGTTCAGGTGAGACAAAAACACCATGCTCAAAGAAACGGAAAATAATCATTTCATATTTTACAAGCAATTTATGATGATGATGATGACGATGATGATGATTATTATTATTATTATTATTATTATTATTATTATTATTAGCACCAGCGGCAGCATTAGGAGGAGTAGTAGTATTCTTATTATTATTGACATGTTTGCTGAAAGTTATTACAAACACCAAATCTCACAGGGTTTAATGAAGTGTTTATATGAGTACAATGAGCACAACTAAACACTGAGATTTATTTACATTCATAAAAATAGCGATTTTTATATTTCACCTGTAGTATAAGTGAAAAAAATACCTTAACAAAGTATTAAGTACTTTAATATTTAATACTTAAAGTATTTAAAGTAGTAAACAATGACGTATGCCTGTGATGCATTTTATTTTAGTTGTGCAGCTTATGTCCAGTTGCCTTAAGGATTAATGTGTAATGAACTTAAATAGAATGCATCAATAACAAATCATATAAACGATAAAACAACAAAAAAGTTTAGAAATAGAATGAAATTTATTAGATAATAAAATTTATTTAGTACTTTTAGCGCTTTGGATTTCGCTCTGGTTATTTTCCAAACTGTAGAAATACATTTGTTTTTACATTTTATTTCATATTTATACTTATACTTATTTGGTAATTTCCTGTGTTCTGTATGCATGTGTTGTGATTTCTGAGTTTAACCTCTTAATAGGCCTAACAGTATTTTCTTAATATATTTTATGACTTTAAAACTATATTTTCATAATTTACCAGCTCATAACAATTATTACGTTAGCCATAAAGCCGTGGGCCGCTTGAAGAAATGTCAGAATGATGATAATTAGTCGCCAAATGATGTTACTTGCGATTAATTATACTGAACGTGATCATCATCATTAGTCAAAGCAAATTGCTCACTTGTTCAAATATCAAACTTTTTTTTTTTTTTCACAAAAGAGAGAAAGAGAAAACACACACACTCGAAAATTGCAAGTCTATTTTCTGGATTTATTTTCGGCCCAAATGATAAAGCACCTTAGGCCAACCAACCATTTGTCTCTGGAATTGGTCTATCAGGCACCAACGTCTTCATTCCAGTCAAGCAGCAAAATATTATTCTCCAGTTTATGATGGCATAAGAAATAGCATTTCTTTCTGTCAGTTACAACCCTTAGCTTTGGGATCGTTTGTGACCCCGACATTAATTATTTGTCAGCCTTAAAATATTCTGTTATGTGTGAAAACACAAAAGACTTTTGGGCAAAATGATACCACGATATTGCTTGGTTAGAATGTATTAGATCTGTGCAGGCCTGAAATAAAGAAACAGTTAAAACGACGTGGTATAAGGATTAAAAAGAGGAATTGCAAAATAATAATAATAATAATAATAATAATAATAATAATAATAATAATAATAATAATGATAAATAAATAAATAAATAAATAAATAAGACTTCTAGGCCTTGATCATATTTTTACCAAAATGTTTTATTACATTTTATCAAAATATTATATATATATATATACATATATATATATATATATATATATATATATATATATATATATATATATATATATATATATATATATATATGAATCCGAGCAAGACCGAATAGCTTATTTTGTATATACTGCACTGTAACAGAGGTCCTCCAGAAAGAATACTGTGTTGAATTCATTCTCAGCATTAACTAAACCCTCAAGGGGTCTTCGAGAGTTCATTTGGGTTCCTAAAGGGTTCTACTTGTAATCCTTCTGAGAGACAAAGTGTTGGATTTTTTAAATGGACCCGTTACGGCTTCCCTTCAAGAAGACAATCATGCTGTGAAAGTAGATTAGTGATGAATTAACCATTTCAGTTATTGACGAATGTAATATTTTGGTGTTTATTGGTTTCCAACCAGACTCCTGAAAACACAGGTGATGTTTATTAGGTTTTTGTTTTTGTATAAGAAGCCTGTGATATTCGAGCTCATTGTGGTTCGTTTTCCTGCGCAGGTGTGGTTTCAGAACCGTCGGGCCAAGTGGAAGAAACGCAAGAAGACGACGAACGTGTTCCGGGCTCCTGGCACGCTGTTGCCCACACACAGTTTGCCGCAGTTTCCGACGGCCGCTATGGGCGACGGCTTGTGCTCGTTCCACGCCAACGACGGGCGCTGGGCCGCAGCGGGAATGGCCGGCGTTTCTCAGCTGCAGCTGCCGCCGTCACTCGGCCGACAACCTGGCATGGCGCAGTCGTTGTCGCAATGCAGCCTGGGGGGTGCGCCGCCGCCCAACTCCATGGGCCTTTCCAACGGTCTTTCGTCTAACGGCTCGGGCCTGCAGTCGCACCTGTACCAGCCCGCGTTCCCTGGCATGGTGCCCGCCTCGCTTTCCGGCCCGACCAGCGCGAGCGGCTCGCCTCAACTGTGCAGCTCCCCGGACAGTGACGTGTGGAGAGGCAGCAGCATCGCCTCCCTGCGCCGCAAAGCGCTCGAGCACACCGTCTCCATGAGCTTCACCTAATCACAACGTCGTTTGCGTCCTCGTTAAAAAAAAAAAAAAAAAAAAAATTTTCACGGACGGTCAAGAGCCACTCAGGATCCGAGCTCGTAACTGTGAAATTACAAATTGGCAGCCTTAAAGGAAAAAAGCGGAAACTCACAATATCCAGACGACGTTTGACGCACATGCGCAGTAGTAATAGCGTCCGCGTTTTAAAACGTATACTTTAATTCGAGTGTTGGATACGATTTGTTGTTTACTAAAGTTTATTTTCTTCTTCTGATGTCCTTAACAATTAATATTCGTTTTTCGTATTTATTGATCATTTATTTATTTACTTATTTATTTACTTATATTCATTATGCTTGTTGTTGATCATTTATCAAAGAACAGCAGCGCGTGCTACTGCTTACGTCATTCATGACAAATATTTATTAATGTTGATTTTTATTTATTTATTTTCTATATATATATATGTTCGAGGCAGCCACGTGTACTGCATGCTATGATTGGTTTAAAGCATGGGTCACGTGTGGATTTTTTTTCTTTCCAATTTTGTACAGGCAACGAATAAGATGTATAATGAGCAAATTCTCAAATAATCTGAATCAGCTGCATGTATTGGCAAGAAAGAGCAAGGGAAATTTACATAACGCAAAATGATCTTGAATAGGATACTTGTGTAGATAAAACTAATTCTTGTTACCTGCTGGTCTGTTTGTGATATGTTTTGACTTACTGTATGTGCTTACTACTGAAATGTGTTTTTCTTAACGTTAATCCTACCAAATGCAACACACCTGGGCAGGTTTATATCAATTTATTGTAAATGGGTGAATAAAATCATTTTCAGTAACGTCAAAATTGAGAATGGTTCATCTTTGCATAGAGGAGCATATGGATGCATCATAAAAATGTCATTTAAATCAAAATATGTGGGACGATTGAGACATGTGATTAGTACCAAACATCAACAGAACAATTCGCAGTTTGATGATTGTGACTGTGAGTATTCAGAAATGTCAGAAATAGCCTGTGTTGGCATGTGCTATATGAAACACATTGTAATATCTGGGCAATGTTTCACAATAATCAAAAAGATTTTTTTTGCTAATAAGCACTCCAGTATTTTGATTATTCACTGTCTTGCAAGGATGAGAATTGTAGATCGTTTGAGTATTCTGATCCCGTGCCATTTCCATCCATTAAATTATTTTATATTTTATATAACATTTTATAAAAAACAGTCTGCTTAAAAAATTAAATAGTTATAAAATCATTGAATATCTGAAAGTAAAAAAAAAGCACACACAAATAAAAAAATACAAGAAGAGACTTTTTTAATACTATACAGACAACTGGTGAGTCTCTCACTCTCTCTCTCTCTCTCTCTCTCTCTCTCGCTCTCTCTCTCACACTCTCAAACACACATACACAAACACACATCTCTCAGAGGGTAAGATAGGAAAATCTAAGAACACTGAGATCTAGTGATTGACAACCGACAGAGATGCCTTTTTGTCCACATGGGATGGAGTAGGATTGGAACCAATTAGCGAGTAATCAGAGACATGTTTTGCTCCTGCATCCTTTGTGTGCTTTGAACCAGTTGCCATTGGGGATGCTTTACAGGCCACAAATATCTGCTTTGACCAACCGCTGACACAATAAATGGTCAGCTTGTGTGTAAATGCACTTACAAAAGAGTCAGGCAGTCAGAAGAGACTTGTCATTCACTGACAAATCAACAAATCAATGTTTTTGTGGTAGGTCAAGTGTAGTAATAACACTGTTTGTGGAGGAAAAAAGATTGAATATGAAAATTAATGAATGCACTGTGTTACACGTTTGCAAAGTGCATGGGAATAGCTCTGATGACAAAGATAGTAGAATTAAATGTGACATATTTAGCTGTGTAAAAAGGCACACAATATAAAATATAGAATATGCTATAGCCTAGGCATGGTTTAAATTGTTTTTATTATAAATGAAATTAAAACAATAGGAAATGTATTTTGCATATAATGCGCATAATGTATCATGTATAGTGAGACAACATAAAGACTGGTGACAAAATAAAGGAAACTCCGGTGGCTCTGTTATACGATAGGAAGCATTTTGCTGGCATGGTTTGGGTTCACTTGTCCCCTTAGAATAAAGGGTCACTGCAAATCAATACAAAGTTATTCTGACTGATCACCTTTATCCTATGATGAAACATTTCTATCCTGATGGGAGTGGGTGTCCCCGCCCCCATTCACAGGGCTCAAGGGTCACTGAATGGTTTGTTGAGGATGAAAACAATGTAAATCATATTCTCTAGGCATCATAGTCACCAGATCTCAACCAAATTGAACCCCTATGGAAGATTTTGAACTGATGTGATAGACATTGTGCTCAACCACCATAACCAAATGAGGGATCCAGTAAAATTCCAGAGGCTTGTAGGATCCAAACCAGTGCACACTGAAGCTGTTCTGGTGGCTTGTGATGGCCCAACACCTTACTGATTACTTTATGTTGGTTTTTCTTTTCATATGTCACCTGTAGATATATACAGAATGTAAAAGTAAACATTTGTATTCAAAATCCTTAGTCCTTACTTAAAATTACATGGGAAAAAACAGGCCAATAAAACAAGGCCAGTTTCGGTATGGACTTTCACTTTCCATATAAAGTTAATTGTCTCAGAGAATTAGTGGATGAGATCTCATTGAAACAACAGAATGGGCAGAGTGTGTGAAAAGCTCCCCCGGTCCCTGAACAAGCTCCGCGTACACATCGATCATCATCAGCCTCAGCATCTGCTCTGAGAGGCCCAGACTCCCTCAACCTCCTGTGCTTGCCTGCTCCCTATAGAGGCACATTTCTTATTTTCTGCACTGTGCCAAATTTATGGTAAACATTGTATGATAATCAGATGATTGCAAGATGTCAGTAGATATGGGTTGTTAAGTGATACATTGGGCCAAAGGAAAAAAGAAAGCCTTGTGGTGTTGGGCAAATTGGGCATATAAATCTTTCTGGCTCTAAGACATAATTTAGTGTATCAGCTCATTACTGAGGCTATTATGAGTTGAATAACATGTCAGAACATGCAGATACAAAAATATCCCTTCCTTTGGTGATCTACTCAAAGAAATACACAGCAGCAACTTTGCATCATTTAGGCCACTATATTTGGTGTAAACCCAGTCAGTGTTACAAGATGTATGATGCTGATGAAGAGTCACACAACAGGATTCATAACAGTCCTTCAAAGCCCTGGTATTTTCAACATATGAAGCTGACATTGCTTTTGAAACATGTTTCCATGCCCTTTGCTGTAGCCTTCCTGCTTTGCCACCTATACTTGCCCTTGATTTCCACTGTCAGAGCATGGAAAGCACCCCACAGGCCCTGACAGGAGCGACAGCTCGGCGGTAAATCAGAAATCAGTGCCGGAGAGGGGAGCAAGCCACCATGAAGGTCACAGCCACAAGCGTGCCATCTCATGTCTATCCAAACAGTGCACACATCCGTGACCGGCAGGATGGCCCTGTCTGGGACCTGAGTGGGTTGTCTATCATAATCTGGTAATCCCCTGGTGTTTTTGATACCCAATTATCCTGCACAAATGCATTACATTTAATTGCACCTGCGATGAAACAGATATAAAATAACACACAGAAGAATATAAAATCCTGGATGTAAAATTCTATCTGTTCTGTTATTTATTTATTTATTTATTTATTTATTTATTTAGATCACAACTAGGCACTGCTTTGTGAATTTAAGATGGATTTTTCACAGCGTGTTTATTTGAATAATCTACATCAAATCTAGGTAATAATCCCGCCTGTTAGGTCTGTTAAGACTGAACATATTTGACAGCGTGTTTGTCTATAGCAAGTGTAGCGATAATGAGTGTTTTTCTCATGTTTGCTTACTGCCACCTGCTGGACAGTCGTTCAACAGCATGCAAGCTGGATAAATGAGCTTGATATAGAATTTGAAAATTAAAACTATCACTTACTTTTACATAATATTTACAAATCGGTGTTTTGCTGTGTCATAGATTTGTTTGGAAAAAATGTTCTTGTCAAAAGTGTGTTATATATGAAGGAATAGTATTATTAATAGGATTTTAGTATAACACCAGAGGTCAGGGATCATAGATCAAAACTAAGCATCTAACTAAGCATCTCATCTGCATAATCTTCCTCTTGCTTTAATTAATTACTGACAACCTGTATGGAAAAACTGCACACATTAAAAATTACGTAAATAAATAAATAAAAAGAAATATGTGAAAATGCAGGTGAAAAACAAATAGGCCTACATTAAATGTGAAAATGAATGAATGAATGAATGAATGAATGAATGAATGAATGAATGAATTATATGGGTTGAGGGGGTCTTGAAGAAAGAAAAA
This sequence comes from Tachysurus vachellii, assembly GCF_030014155.1. Taxonomy (NCBI): domain Eukaryota; kingdom Metazoa; phylum Chordata; class Actinopteri; order Siluriformes; family Bagridae; genus Tachysurus; species Tachysurus vachellii. The sequence continues at coordinate 16,265,288 of NC_083471.1, read as the reverse complement.
CATGATGTTAAAATGTGCTGAAAATAAAAACATAATGAAAATATGTGAACAATAAAATATGAAGTGCTTATTATCCACATGCATAAATGTGCAAACCATCCACACGAGAAGTATAAAGAAATGTGAGGTTTCACTGAAGATAAAATAAAATTTTAAGGAACTGAATAATTTAATACACACTAGGGAAATCTTTGTGGAATGTAGATTGTTTAGAATGTTTGATTTCTGAAACATTTGTATTCACTTACAAATCATGTGTTGTAAATATATGTGCTCGATATGTCATTTCTGTCTTTATCAGTTGGAGTATTGAATTTTTTTTAAATTAACCTAGAGAATGGAAGAAAGCTTACATTACTTACAGAGTCCATTGGTGACCATTACTAAAACAGCATGCTTCCTCATTCATTCCCTACAGTGCTACACAATAGCCTACTATAAATACACCTGGATTCACGTCAGGCCTCTGGGCTACGTGCTAATAGTCACTCTAAATGGCACACAGTGTCGTAACCACTTAGTTGAGAAGTCGCCACAATGCACTGATTTGTGATTAGCATTGCATTAGAGAAGGACGGCTGGTCATAGTTCAATGCGAAATGATTTCTGCTTGGACACACATACTACTCTTCCTCCACCCCATGCCACAGTATGCGCCCTCCGCTGTGGGTTGTAATGGTATTATGAGGCACACGTCATTAATCCACTTGCAGTAAAGGAAATCAGCCCAGTAGAAAGTCTTAGCTTTGTGCTGATTAGACAAGACAGGCTAGGTCATGGTGTGTGGACCGGTATAACTGTTCATTAACACACTGTATTAGATACAATGTCCAGTGTAAATGATAGGAAATAGTGTAATCGAATCCAGATTAATTAAATAGCAAGGAAGGAATCTATTGGTTCTGTGTATATGGTACAGTGTATTGCACATTTGATATCAGAACCTTTTAAACCACCAATAATTTGACTTATTATTATAAATATGTTACTGTTTGGATACGTCTAGCTATTACATTCTCTCTCCAAAGAAGCTGGTTTGCAAGGAAATATGTACTGTAAGCCGTCTAGCTAAAATACAATTCAGGTTAATACTGTATGAGAGAATTCAAATGTTTTAAAATCATAATGCTGTAAATATTCTCCATAACCGATTCATCTAATAGATTAACATGTGTTCTGCCTTCCTGTGCATCATGTGCTATTATATAAAATATATATGTCAATGTCTGAGATGTGTTTAACCTGTAGACTTGACTACTACACATTGAAACCATTTTACCCATTGCATTACCGTTTGAAGGCTCTAGACAAAATCCACCAAAACCACAGAGCTGTTTTATTAGGAGGATTTATTGGAACGAGATTTCCAGTAAGACCTGAAGTAGTAGTGGTGATTGCAGAGGGCATGGCCTGTGGGTTTCTCATCAGCCTAGCTCCCAACTGGACATACTCAGATGGAAGATGCTCATTTCCTGAACTGAGCAATGGGTGGTGGGATTTTGATGTCCTGGCCTTTCTCCAGTTTCTTCTCACATTCAATCAGAAAGCTGACCCCATCGATCACACACTGAACAAGCTCGACCTTAAACAAAGGAAAGCTTTAAACATCTGCCTTAGAAACTCAGCAGTGATTATACAATCATTTTCCACACACAGATTAAGTATAACACTAAATTCCACAAGGAATCGGGGGATAAGCAGGCAACCACCTTATACTGTTTTAGTGGCTTGTGCTTTATGTAATGCTTTTCCATGGGGACAGGATATCTTTAGATCGACACTTGGAGTAAACTTGAATTGAAATATCTTGGCAGCTGTCACAAATGAAGTCAATATGTTGTGTGACTGTGGTCGTAAGGGGGCTGTCTCTGTGTGCCATCTGATTATCCCTCATCTTCCAGTATAATAGACTTAGTCTGCCCTGCAGTCTGAGGATTTACCATTTCCACTGATCAATCTTATTAAGGTGTTGGGGGAAGATTTCTTCCTAAGACATGAGCAGGATATTTACCTCAGACTTGCCCAGACGGTCAAGGTTAGATATATCGAAAATGTCACCGACAGCAGCAGTGTCAACTCCACCCGTACCACGCTTCTGTAGTCTGAGGTTGTCTAGGATCTTAGAGAAGCGAGGGTCCTGACGTAGTAAAGAAATGGCATCAATAACATTCTCATAGAATCACATTTCACTTGGTCAGTTTGATTTACATTTCATTATTGTGAAATCAGATTTTAGAATCAGATTCTAATCAGAATTTACAATAAAATTATGCATGCATGATTCAACCAACAGTACCTTTCTGAGGAGAATGAAGAATCATTTGACTTTATAATCAATAAGCCAGATTCATTTCTCAGTAATTTGATATGGATTGTAGACTCATTTGATTCTATAATCAAACGATTCATGCATGATTCAGCTCGGAGTACATTCATTCAGAAGATTCATTTAGCAGTACCTTGATGAGGAGGATGGAGAATCATTTGATTCTATAATAAAATGATTCATACACAATTCAGTTTGCTGTACTTTGATGAGAAGGATTGTAGAATCCCTTTTTTCATGTAATCAAACAATTCATGCATGATTTAGCACACAGTACCTTACTAAGGAGAGGTAGGCGCACATGGACTCCAGCTCTTAGTCCAGTGCCCAGGTTGGAGGGGCAAGTCAAGATATAGCCCAGGTTCTCATTCCACATGAATTCCCAGCCTCTCTCCTGAATTAGCCTCTCAACCTAAGAGAACCAAAGCCAAGACAAAACCATATACTGTCTGGCAAACAAAAGGAACAGGATTTTCTTGTGCTTAATGATACCTCTTTTAGACCTCTGCAGAATCTCTCAAAGACTCTCTTCATGTTGCCACCCTTCTCCATGGAGATGACACGAGTGTGGTCCTCTTCATTGATCCAGATTAAGAATGTTTTTTCATTGTTGTGCCTGGAAGATAACATATTCGACAGATTTAGAATTTCAAATAATGTCTAGAATTTCAAATAAAGTCTAGACTTCTAGAACATCAATATGTATTTGAAAAGCTTAAAAAATTCCTTATTATCATGCCATTTACCAGACTAAATCAGGACTACAACACAGTAATTTGAAAGTTATGCACCAATATCATGCATTATTTTACTTTCAGTATAATTACGATAGCAGAGCTGTGAGTATTGGCTGATACCAGAAACTGATCAGAATCTCTTAGTAACCAAGACAACTATGTGCAAGCTTTTTTGGAAAGTTTAAGTGCATTGAAAACATCAAAAATCTCTGGCTGATTTCCACATTAATGATTTGTGTTACTGTATTTCCCATAATACCGAAGGTTGGATCCTACACAATACCTATCCAGTATTTCAGGTCAATACCAACCCTGCTACTACTAGTGGATCAATACATTTCTAGAAAATAACACACACACACACACACACACACACACACACACACACACACACACACAAGCATGCAGTCTGGTGGTGCAAGTCTCATGCACCATACCAGATCCCCCTGGCATCAGGCCAATCCCGAGCCATCCCTGCACAAGTCAGCAAGGGTGAGACAGGCTTGTCAAATAGGAAGTGATCCTGGGATGAACAGACCAATTAGGAACAAAGGTGAAGAAGAAGATGACCAAAAAAAGGGGAAGTTCATAAAAACTTAAATATGTTTCCTAATTATACCACAGCGCTGTTAAATCCTTGATTCTGATTGAGCTGAATGTTTTGATTAATCATATAAGAGCAGCTCAGACCGTAGTTACAACCAGCTCATTGTAATACAATGTAATTAAGTATTGATGGTATGATGTAATTGTAATATGGTGAAGTTTCCAGTCTCCAGAGCCAGATTTGTAACAGTCAGAGGTAAAGCTCTAACTTTCTGGTCAGAGGGATTTGTTGTTTCTCAGCAACACAAGTTGCATTGTCTGTTTTATTAACTTAATAAATGAAACTAAGAAGAACAGTGAAGAAATGACTCTTTATAGACTGTTTATAACAAATGACGACAGGAAAAGTTTGTTGTGGTTATTAACACCACATTATATTTTAACAAATAAAAACCTACAATCATTACAAATTGCTGTGGTATAAAAATGGTAAAGCACAACAGTTGTTACACAACTTTAGCATGGTAACAGTAACTCCACTGTGTGTCAGACCACAAGTCCTTATAACAGGACACATTAATATCCCACAGCTAGCTGATCTCTGGGCTCTATGATTAAGTTCTCCCTTAATAATATTGTAATTGTTCGGGAAAGTTTACATTACCTTCTCAGCCTATTGTATAAAACTGTGTACTACAGTCTATTGTTACTACACATTAACCACTAATAACTATTCACTACACCTTACCAAATGCCTCGAGAATCAGGCCAGTCTCTGGCCATACCAGCTGCAGTGAGGAGAGGAGACACTGGCTTATCAAAAAGAAAGTGCTCCTGAGATGAACCAGCATGTGACAAGAGCAGTAATGTTTGTGTTAGTGGAGTATGCAAAACTTCATGAAGGACATTAATTAATATTTAGGAAAAGATTTTCTTTGGGTTCCAATAATTGAATATTGCTTAAATTAATTTGTTGGTTATATAGTGAAAATCAATGAAAAAGGACTGAAACAAATGATTTTTATTATTATGTTATCAAAGGATGGTGAAGGATGTCTGTGTAAATGTTTTGTTTTGTTGGTCTTTGCATTTGTATTTTGCATCTAATTTCTCTTCTGTAAATATTGTAATTGTCTGTTTGAAAAAAAAAAAAAAAAAAAGGATGGCTGTGTATGCTACATTCAACTGGTATTGTAATGGCTTACATCAATAAGTTGTTGCTGGTCCTTTTCAGACATCTCAGTCAGACTGTAGTATTTGCCTGAGAGATCGCCTTTAAGTCCAGACAAAGCCTGGACGGTCACTCTCTCCACCTCACGTCGTTCAGCACGGGAGCAGGCCGGGGGCAGGCTGAGGCCACGGATACTGCGGCCAGTGCGCACACGGGATGACAGCACATATTTGTCATCAAAAATCCCAGAGGTGATCTGCACCAGACAGCAATATTGTGTATTACAGTCAGAATACAGAACTCATTGTCTAAAATGAGAGAAGAGTATCTTCTACCTTTGAACTATCAAGATCTGTTGGGTGCTTCATGGTCCTGGGGTCATAGCCATTGTGCCTCTCCTTGATGACTGGGTTAAAAAGGTCAGCGAACATCTGAGGATTACAACACCATTTACTAACACAGCTCAAAAATAGGCTTACTACAAGCAGCTAAGGCAAAGAGCTTATCATTTCAGAGAACTAGTTTGCTACAACCACTAACAAATACTAACTCTTTATAACCAACTAGCATCATGCTAACATACCTCATAGCTCTCCTCATCACCTGCCACCATGCCTACAGTTTTGATGAAGGGATGCCCAGGGTTGTCCACCCCGGTCTGAATGCACTGGTCCAGCGTCCAGTTGTTTGGAGTGACCTTGTCCCTCAGCCGAGCATAGATAGCAGGCGTCAGAGCAGATGCCATGCAGTTGTTGTGCTTACGCAGATCTGGGTAGTCAGAGCTATGCGATATAGAATGATGCAAAATTTAAATGTAATTTAAATTAGATATTTTTATCTCTAATAAACAAAGTTGGCAAGAAAAATCCCTCTCAAAGGATATTAGAAAGGGGCCATGAGAGAATCCAGACTCAAAAGGAGAAACCAGAAAGTGTGATTATAAACAATTTATGTAACAGTGTGGTATAATTTCAGATGGAATTAATAAACCAAATACGTACTGCCAAAAAACAACCAGGATTTTTTTTTTTAAATAAAATTATCTAGTACTGTGTGTGTGTGTGTGTGTGTAGCACACAGTACATGTAGCTTCAGGCCTCCTGATACAGGATCATATTTCTGAGCATATGAAGTTTGGCAGGAACAGTGGAGCAGAGTGTGACTTTATTTCAGTGGAAGTGACCTATAACACCCATAACTATAATCCAAGTGGGTCAAAGTTGCTCAGGATATATATGAATCTATAAACTGACCATTTCACACAGTTCTCTTAATGTCATCAGTGAAACTAGTTTGATCTTGGAATTATATGCAGTGCCGTTTAGAATAGCTGAAATATGATTTGTATATGGGGTAAATTTAGCACTGATTGTCTTAATTATTTTTGTAGTCTTGAAAGGTATTTTAATATGTGAGTAAAGCCTTCACCTGGCTGGATAAAGCTTCTTCCTCTCAGCAGCATTGACACCAGATTCATTCAACAGATAGCCGGATGCCAGGGTGCCGGCGCCCACGCTGGCCATAAGCATAGCCGTGGTACGGCCGGACAGCATTCGAGTGAAGGTGCTGGCCATCCTTATTGCCCAACTCTAACCTGGGTGAAGTGTAGAGAAACAATTGTCATATACAAGGGGCAAACCCATTACTAACCTTTTGAAATTTTCTTTAACAAAGAAAAGGTATATACACTGAGCTTTTCTGATAATGAAGGGTTTTTAGCTTCCTAAAGCTTCTGTTTAATTTCACTGATAAGGAAACAATCTATTAACTGAGAATCTTTAAGGCTTCCCCTAGAGGGACAAACTGAGAAAGCTTTTAAGATGCTGGATTTTTTTTTTAGGAGTGCAGCCTGATAATTGGAATGGCAAGAGTAATATACAGTGCCTGCCAAAAATTCCAAGCCATATTGTCTTTTTTTTCAAGCTGTGCAAGAGATTTTTGGAGAGGAAGGTGATAGTGCTGTCTGTAATGAAACGGGCAGCCAAGTCAGCCAACCTTAACCCAGCAGAGCTGCTCTGGGAGTAATTGGATCGAAATATTTAAGAGAGGTGTCCAAGCAGATCCGCAAACCTCTGGAAAGGTCAGCACAAGATGTGGCAGACGATCTTCGTGGAACACCTGAGTGCTAAGGAAAGCTTTTTAAGGAGAGTTTTTTTTAAAGAAAAATGTATAGTTTTCAACAGTAGATTTCAAATTGAACCATGCATTTTTTATTTAAATAGAATCTTTAGCAATGTTCCATTTATTACTGAAGATTTTTGTTGCTAACCCATTTGCCTGGTCATTTAAATGAACTGGGCTTCATTCAAATCAAAATCGAGCAGGATTATAAATAAATAACGTTATGTGTTCTGTCAGTGCTTTATATGACCAAGAGAAACCCAGAATAATGTTCTACACTTTTGAACAATGAGCATAATAATTGAATAGTTGGAGAATGATTCAAAATAAACCTGTGCTACAGAGATTTATGGAATTTAATTTAATTAAAAATTTGAGAAATCCTGGTTTGCTATTTTCTCTTCACACAGTAAACCAGGTTAGACTTGATCATGTTGAGACTAACAAACTATATTTTTGGAACACTAGGTAGTGTATAATTTTCTGCATAATAAAATTCTGCATATGTAGGGCATCAGCTACTCCTGTGTCATATGTTCTTTTGAACTTCACGTCATGATAGTGTGTGCCATCACAAATTTCACAGGGTCATAGATGTCCTGGGCCTGGGTGTCTTCGGGCATGCAGCATGGCATGAGAAATTCAAACCACCTTGACTTGTTATGAAAGTCATGACAAAAATTCACATGACACCAACCAAGATTAGAATTTAAAATTTCAAAACAGATGACAGAAGTCATGGTCAAGAACCAACAATACAAATAACATCATAAGTATGACTTTATTAAAAAACTGCAATTAATACTGAAGTATTAATAAAAATTCTGGTCAAAGCTATTTTACACTTGAGCTGAGCAGGGAAGGCAGTATTATAGCAACAGGTGTGGCTTAGGAATTACTGCCAAGTCCCTGCTGGCTTTAATTCAACTGACCACATGATCTACAGTGACATTCTAGATCGGTCAGAAGGACTTACAAACAGACACGAGAGGGAGAGAGAGGCCCTGGTGTGAGCATGACCTGCAACGTTAACCGACAGCACTGAGACGTCTAAAACTGTAGTAGACCAACAGTTCAGAAAGGACTGAAGTTCTCTCAGTTCTGAGAAAATGGGAATCTTTGTGGGTTTTAAAAATTCTTTGATATGTTTAAATCTTGGAGTCTGTCGGTGGGACGCCTTAAAAATTCTGTAAACCTTCCAACAGAGTTTCTCTGTCAGAAAGTGCTGAACCCTTTAAGGAGGATAGGAACCCTTAATCTTCAAATGAATCCTTGAAGGATATTCTTTTCTTGTATTTTATTACTACAGAGTAATCAGGGGTGAAATCGTTAAAAAAATAAATAAATTAAATGTGAATGGACAATAATACTAGAAAAAAACATGAACACACTGGTTACTGCGGCCATTATTCTCTATCCTGTTCATTCTATCAGTAACTGTAACAACTAACTGTAAATCATACTCTATTTTTCAAAAAAAGAAAAAATATCAAGTGAAATAATTTACTATCCCTTCACCCATTATGAAACTAGTTTGATTTCTTGTACTTACCTTTAGAGAGAAAGGAAAGATCCTAAAACACACACGCACAGTCCAGCAGGTAGCTTCAGCAGGCAGTTAGTGAGCTTACAGTAGGCCACTCTGGCAATAAGAGCTCATCCCATCAGCCAATCCTATTTCTACTGACAGCATGTGAGGGCCTATGCACCTCCCTACTGTCAGGACACTTTGCCCTTGAGCTTTCTGCTTTTCAGTTCGGTCAAAACCTCACACGCCATCACGTACACACACAGAACACGCTCCACAAGGTAATTTTCCACCGTTCTGAAAAGCTTTCCTGTCTGTTCCTCTCACATATATCATGCTGCTGCAACCACTACAGTGTCTCATATTAAGATATTCTCAAACAGGTCTCTGTGAACTAAAGGTCTAAAATCACAGCACCAAAGACATGTTAAAATCAAACAGATAAATCTTCAAATAAATTTTGTTTGAGATGTAAAAGACAAAGCATTTAGGTTTATGGTTAAACAAAGTGACACTATTGGAGTACAAAATAAAAGTAACAGGTATTAGCAGATACAGTCGACCAACTTTGCCTTGATGTAAAGCCGGTGTGTAAACCTCAAGGCAAGAGGTCTCTTTAGTTCATCTTTTAGTCCCTAATATGTCTCTAGCTTTTTGTATTTCTTTATATAGGAATTTACAATCACTTTTAATCTTCACTGCTGTTTTTTGTTCACCTAGGACTCAAATTCATCGCTTTGGTACTATCTACAGGTACGTAATCTTTATGTTTCACTGCATTTACTATATAATTCATAATAGTACTTAATAAATAATAGTATTATGATTTAAGGGGGATAAATAAATTACTACATTTGGACTTTTAATATTGGGAGTTTAATTCACCACCTGTAAAATAACTGATGATATGGCTGAAGGCATTGAGGTCTATAAAGAACATTGGTGATGATAGTGCATCTTCTTGGCATACACTACACTTTATGGCAGGAAGGAGGGCGTGGCTTTGGTTCAATACTGCACATATGAGGGCGTGATGGTCCAGCGGTGAAGGCGCTGGGATCTTGATCAGAAGGTCGGGGTTCGAGTCCACAAGCTGCTGAGGCATCAACGTTGGGTCCTTGAGCAAGGTCCTTAACCTCACCTGCTGCAGGGGCACCGTCCTATGGCTTGACCCTGCGCTCTGACCCCATAACCTGGGATATGCGAAAACCCGGGGGCAGTCGTGGCCTAATGGTTAGAGAGTCTGGCTTGTAACCCGAAGGTTGTGGGTTCGAGTCTCAGGCCGGCCACGACAGGTGCCCTTGAGCAAGGCACCGAATCCCCATAAATGGCTGCTCACTGCTCCTGGTGTGTGATCATGGTGTGTGTGTTCACTGCTGTGTGTGTGCACTTTGGATGGGTTAAATGCAGAGAACGAATTCTGAGTATGGGTCACCATACTGTGTTTGTGTATGTACATGATGCCCTGAGATGAAGAAGGCCAACATCCCATTCTGGGTGTATTCCCACCTCAAACCACATTTTAGACTTTGGATCAAGCGCATGGTTGACCAGGATAAAGCGGTTGCTGAAGATGAATGAATGACCGATCCTTGGCAGTCATCTTGCTGTCTTCCATCCAAATCATTTTTATCTTGGATGCCAAATTGAGTTCGCAGGGAGGACATCAAGGATGATTTGCAGCATGGATTTAACAGTCTAGTATCTCAAACACTTCACACAATACACAAATATGTTCTGGTTTAAATTGTACTTTTTGATGCATTTATGTTTGCTAGCATGTTTTCTTATGAGTAACATGGAAAAGAGATTCTAGACAGATTTGTAAATTATCCTAATTCCAGACAAGCTCCAAACTCCATTTTTCTTTTATTACAAAACTGAAAGAAAAAAAGAGATGAGAAAAAATGAGTAGGATTAAGAGAAAATGAGTGAAATTGCATGAGAGAGAAAAAGGTCAAACTGTCAGTGAAATATGGCCTACATTAAAAGCTAGCATAGCCAACAGAGGGTTGATAGTGGTCATTGGGATCATATCTGGGCAAAAAAGAAAATAAAAATAGAAAAAAGAAAGAAAATAGGAAAGGAAAGCTGAAGGAGTGTTGCAGAGCCACCATGCCATGTACCTGACACTAGATCAGAACACACTGTCCTGTTAACCACATTAACATTTAATCTTAGTGGTATGCTAAAGACAAACCTGAATTCCTGAGTACTAGTTGCTCAAGTTACATGTTGCTACTTGTATACACCCAAATAGTGTTTCTTACTATTTGTTGTGCTAATAATACTGTTGTGCTTCAGTAAATTGAACTGGTAAATTGGAATTAAGGTGTTAAGGACACTAATGATTTGCTTAAAATGATTCAGTCCTTTAAATATGGTTCCTATTGCATAATCTGTAAAATATATGCCTGTAGTTCTAAAGTGACCACCTCATCTGCCAATAACTCAATATCATGGAAACTAAAGGAAAAAGTATGAGCCAGTGATTTTAAGGAAATTGGAATTGAACTTTCTGTTGATCATGTGATTTGATCACTATTCCAGGTTAGCACTACTGTATATAGGGGTAAATGTGTTTAGGCAATAATGTTGAGTCATTGATGTACAATTTTCCTAACAATTATTGGATGACTTCATGCATGCTGAAAGGATTCACACATAATACAAAAATAAAACAATGTTTGACTAATTTTAATTATTCTAAAATTAAAATCTAAAATTAAAGGTTATAGGTGGACTGTCAAGAATGCTTCTTTTATGTGATGTAGACAGTTTATGATGATGATGATGACACCACGTGATGTTTTGTTATGTCACATGTCGTGATAATTTTTTATTATCACGTGACGTGAGTAGAATACCCGTGACACAATTCCCCCTCATCGTGCTGAGTGTTTGGATATATGTCATGTCCATGTTGCGCTATTTTTTATTTTGCATAAATTGGGGGCGGGGCTGCATGTGACGTCACGTGGCGTCGAGTGCCGTCATCAGAATACCCGGTGGGGTGCAAATACTTTTGAAGAAAAGTGGCTACTGAGGGTTTGGACATTTCATGTCAATACTGCAGTCATTATGGGATTCTACTTATTATTGTGCTGCATAGAACAGTACATGCAATTCTTAATGTTGAATGAACAATAGATAGATAGATAGATAGATAGATAGATAGATAGATAGATAGATTGGTATTGACTGGGGGCCAATACTTTTGGAATCATTGGATTGATAGTGTGGAGTTGATAGTTACATGTATTGAGAGTATTGAGACTATAGGAGAACAGAACAGAAGCCTGAGCTCTGCGCACGCTGCGTGTGTGAGAGCTTAAAGGAATTTTAAGAATTAAAATTTTTTTTTGTTTTGAGCAGGGCTCTCAAGTGTCACGCATTGATCGTGACAGTCACTCATTTGGGTCTTTTGTCACGCACTCTCGGCACACACTGTATTTGTCACGCAGAAAAACGTACTATTTATATTTAATAAGTAGCAGCGCCCAAAATGTATCAGTCCGCACCGCTGTCTCTATGGAAACGGGCAGTTATCAAGCGCGTCTCCCCTGGAGTTCTTAGTCGAGCCTGACACTTATCAGCCAATCAAAAAAGAGGCTACACAATAGCCAATCAGAAAATAGCACTATTGTATCTGGGTAAGATTTAACGCAACAACCAATGAAAAAAAAAAGCATATCCTGGAATTGTTCAGCATCATCCTCGTTCACCCACAGAGAAAACCACTGGAGCTGCGAGCATCACTTTGAGCAATTTAAGTCATGATCTCCTGTTGTAATGTTACAACAAACTCACAGCTTGTTTGACACAAACTATGACATTTTGACTGCTGTTAGAGAAGTTTCCCAGATAATCAGTATGAGTTTTTCATGAGTGTCTGTAACTTAGCCAACAGCCCGTTCACTGACAACACCTGCTCAGAACAAGTAGTTTAGGCCAGTGGTTCTCAAACTGAGGGCCCTGTGATGGTGCCGGGGGGCCCCCCGGTTTTATGACATTTTTTAAAATAACGAATATATCATAAATTCTGTGTAAATAAATCTCAGAAAAATAAGGCTACTACCCTTAATTCAAATATTAAGTTTTGGAATGTTTTATGTCATAAATTTTATTTATTTATTTGGGGGGGGGGGGGGCATTGTTGTGTTCGGGTGGAGGGTTGGAGATGTCACTCTTGCCTCTCTTCAAAACTTGAGAGCTTTGGACCAGAGTAAGATCCTAAAGGAGCTGGTCGAGTTTCATGTAAATCACTCGAAAACTTGCAGAGTTATAAACCTCCAAAGTTTATAATGGAGTATAATGGGGAAAAAGGCCACTTTGAGCTTCCGTACCAGGAATGCTGGAATTCCGATCACTATAAAAGTAATAGCAACAAACTTCAGACCAGGGTCTACGACATATCCAAATTTGGTGCACGTGGCTCAAAAGCTCTAGGAGGAGTAGCAATTAATAAAAGGTTGGCTAAGAAAAATAGCTCCAGTAGCATAACAGAATACAAAGCCAACATAATTATGCCACATTGTTCAATTATCTTTCACCTAAAGCTGGACCGTGTGATAGATTCTGTTACGTGTTACAGGATCTTGTGCACTTCAGGATCCACTCTAAGAATAGTTGTATAGTATAGTATAGTATAGTATAGTATAGTATAGTATAGTATAATGTAGTGTAGTATATTATAGTATAGTATAGCATAGTATAGCATAGCATAGTATGGTACAATGTAGTATAGCATAGTATAATGTAGTATAGTATATTATAGTATAGCATAGTATAGCATAGCATAGTATAGTATAGCATAGTATAGTAGAGCATAGTATAATATAATATAGTATAGTAGAGCATAGTATAATATAGTATAGTATAGTATAATATAGTATAGTATAGCAGAGCATAGTATAATATAATATAGTATATTATAGAATAGTATAATATAGTATAGTATAGTATGAACGTTAAAAGTATGATTTCAGAACATGGCTATGCTGCTTTGAACCGTTAGGTGGCAGTAGCTGTCTGTCATCAAGGACAAAATAAAACAAAGACGGGATTCCCAATGAGCATGAAGTTTTATTTCAAATGAAAGACTGGATCTGTGGTGCTGAAGCTATACATACATGTCCAGCTTAGACATGCACCAACATGCAGCGCACAACAGCAATGCAATGCCAAGATGCACATTACATACATCTGGTAATTAAAAAAAAGCATTAGAAATGACAAATCCAATCAGATATGCTACATTTCTTTTGTCTGATTTTGCAAAGTGGAACAGTACACTAGAAGTGCTTGGAAAAATCATTGCAAAATCAAAGTATCATATTTATAATAAAAACCACCATAACATAATCCTGTGTGTGACATACTATATACAGAAAAGCTCAAATAAATAGGTGTGGAAATAAATATTACTGTAACACACTCAGGTAAGCAACGCTACATTGCTGAAAATGCAACCCATACACTACTATAACTTTCCTCTTTTCTCTTCAATGTATACAACCACACACTCAAACAAGAGAAATCAAATTAAATCGAATTTTGTCCGACAAATATAATATTGTCTTCGTATAGCACAGTGGTAGATAATATATTTATGGCCAGATTGACAGCTCTCTGCCAGCATATGCATATGAAACTTCCAGTTTTCATGAGCATAAAGGGTGAAAAGAAATGTGCAGTCCACTGGAAAGTCATCTGTTGTTCTTCTGAGGTTTGAAGAAAGACTATACAGCTGTGAAACATCAACACAGTACATCTTTCATGTAGTCTTTAAGCATGCAAACATGATCTGTTGCATGCAAAACAATTAAAGGACTGACACAACCACTTTAGTGGAACGTAGTGAAAGAAATCGAGCAGCTACCCCAAATCAGTGGTGTTAACAACAACCAGTTTGGATTTAGTCCATTCTGCATTTAGAATTGAAATATTTCTCTGAATCAGCCATCCTTAGATTAGCATTCATCATGTCATCAGCTTTAATAATAACAACAAAGTGCAAAATGACCTAAGCATTACTTCTGTGCTTAATGAAATGCTACAATCTGACCTCCACCCTAAGATATTTCTAAAATAAATTTCATATCTTTATATCACCTTTTCAATGAGTGATAACAATACACTATTTGTTTATAGACCTTCTTGCAGTCAGTAGACATTGGATCAGGTTCATAAAGGTGAATTCTGCAGTGTCATCTCTTGTTAAACACAATTTCTCAGCCCCATATTAAATATAGTATTATACATATATACATATAATAAATAGAGTAAATAGATTAATATTATTATTAATTATTGATATTAGATATTAGACATTATTAGATTACGAACAGCCAGATAAACTGCTCAGCTGTGGTACAGTAGTTGTGTGCACAGATTTGAGGAGGTTAAATAGGGGATTATAAATTGTGTACACCAGCAGACCATCTGAGCTACTGCCATGTTATATAAAAATGGCTATTAGTTTTTCTTTTCAGCGTGTTTTTTTTTTCTTTTTAGAATATTATGATCCAAATCCAACCAGGAATGCTTGAATATTTTTAAAGCAAAGTTCAAAAATCAGGATCTGACATCATTTAGGAATGTATGATTATCAGGTTGATAGCATGGCTAAAATTGTACTCGCATTGTTAGAAATATTTATGAACTGTGTCAAGAAGGCACCCTATACACACTCAGTAATAATCAATATTCTATAATTATGTATGGTATTATGTACGTAATTATTAACTAATGATACATTTTTATAACATTCTACTAAATTATCATTATGTCATTCAAGTGGATCAAAAACAAAACAGAAAACATTTCATGAAGTGACATCTCCATAAAATGTAATCTGTGACCTGCTAGAAACTGGAAAGCGCTACTGTACATTCCTCATGCTTCCTCTGACAACAATCTAGTGTTTTGGTTTAACTGCAACTGTGGCAAAATACAGACATAAATGCGGTAAGACTGGCAAACTGACAAACAAATGGAAGTACCAAGCATGTCCTCAATTACTTTGTGGCTCGGACACACATTGGACTTGGAGAGACGACGGTGAAAGACAGAACCCACGGTCTTAAACACGCACAAAGGTACCAGCATGAGAGAATAGTACTTGAAGCACTCTCCTCCACCATAGAGTTCTGCTGCTGTACATGCTACATTTCTTCTCCGCTCATCACCACATGTTCGCTGCTTTCACCTGAACACTCCCAGTCCTTGACGTGCAACACAGTGGCAGTCGACTTCTTATTTATCTTTAGAAAACTTCAAACTACGACTTTCTGCTTCTCTTCATTGACTCCATATCCTCCACACCGATAAAGCTTTACCATGGCAAACATCGTGGCATCAGTAAAGCCTGGTGAAAGTGAAGCATGTTTAATAATCAGAGGTCCATGTGTCGAGACTGCGGGTCAAGCAGGAAGCCTGGGCTCGATCTTTAGAGACAAGTCATACAGGGTGTCTTCATCCATGATCAAGGCCTTATCCAGCAGGTACTGTGTGACCTGACAAGAAGAAGAATTAGAAATAAAACTAACCTGAACAACTCCAAACATCAGATTTACAAAATCAGTCTTTAACATTAAATCTGTTTGAAAACACAGCATGGAATAAGATGCCAACTTAAGACCATAAGAGCCAGGTGTGTCAATTTTGTGACAAAAAAAATATGTTGTGTATTTGTGAGGTTCCCTGGTGGTCTAGCTGTACAGTAGGTTTCAATGCTCCCACCGCCATGGCCCGTCCCACTGAGGAGTTAACTCTCAGTGCCAGTCCCAAGCCCGGATAAAATGGGAGGGTTGTGTCAGGAAGGGCATCCAATGTAAAAACCGGTACCAAAAATTAAATATGGGGATCGGAGGATCCACTTTGGCAACCCTGAACGAGGAACAGCCGTAGGACAACAACAACATTTTGTGTATTTGTGATAGAATTCTAAACAATAATCCCATAGTTACTTTTTATTCTGTGAAATACATTCATTATAGATATAAAGACAGATCAATAATCAAGTCCCGACTTGACTCACCTTCGGCTGATGCTCTATTCTGTAAGGAGTTTGCTGGAACTGTCGGATCTCGCGAATAATATGAGATATCTGTTGGGACAAATTGTCATGGAACCATGAACACTCTAAAGCCAGTGTATAAACATGACATTTGAGCTGTGAGCATGAACAAGTCCTATTTTTGTTTACCATTCTCATCTTTGAGAAGTTGACCAGACCCTCTTCAGTAAAGTTCGGGGTTCCTTCTTCAATAAACGCCAGGTCTGTCAGGTACATGCCCAGATAAGGGACACATGGTGGATTGCAGCTGTGAGTACAAATAACAGATGGACAAATTTGTAAGGAATTAAACTCAATAGCATTTGTTGTTATAGAAAAATATTTTCCTATAACAGATGTGTTGTATTCTGTAATTTTATGCCAGTGAATACATTAAGAAATTAAAGAATGGTGCATCATATTTTTGTATGTTTACAATTATATTTAAAGCTGTGGAAGTCACGTTAGCCGCTAGTTATTACTGATACTATGTTCAAGCTACGTTCACACTTGCAAAGCAACTGAAAATCATTCATGCCCAGTGAGAGCTGAGTGAGTGACAGGAACTGTTGGCGAGTAGACATGTGGGTATGTCCAGTGACATGAGAAAGTATGGAACGACTACCAATGGGAGTGAAGAATCTCACATGATGTGATGCATATATACACTGGTGAAGTTTATATACAAACACCAATCCTCCTTCCAGAATGTTTTATTTTAACAGCAAAAAAACTGATTTGTTGTGTAAGTGGAATGCTAGCTGCACCACCCATTGATAAACAATGTTACTATGGCAACCAGTAGTTGGAAAGCCAACAGGCAACTTCATAGTAGAGCGACTGGTGACTTGCAGAGATAAAATCACTCACTGAATGTGTGGACGTAGCAAGACATTAAATCTATAAACAGCGTTTCCCTCACCAGCCTCCAATTTTTTTCTCTTGGAACAAAAACAAGCAGCTGGTCACAGTGCCAAGAAACAGTAAAGCACAAATCACTCTGTCTTAAACTCCCCCGTTATGCAAATGAATATTATTAGTAGTAGTTAATAGTAGTTGTAATAGTAGTATTACTCAGATTATATGAAGCATTTGTCATACAAGTCCACTTGTATACTGTTACTATAGAAATGATACCAGACGTTAACAAGCAC
This sequence comes from Tachysurus vachellii, assembly GCF_030014155.1. Lineage (NCBI taxonomy): Eukaryota > Metazoa > Chordata > Actinopteri > Siluriformes > Bagridae > Tachysurus > Tachysurus vachellii. The sequence continues at coordinate 16,247,646 of NC_083471.1, read as the reverse complement.
ACAAAAATAACCTTGGTACTGAATTACAGCTGGTACTACAGTCAGATGTGCTATTATTAATAATGATTCAACAACTTCTGTCCAGTCTGATGATGACGTTATCAGAATCTCACTTTTTCAAGGTTTCCCTCAGGTTTTTAAATCGTCCCTCTGATGACACGGTCTTCTGCAGCTTATCCATGAGTGCTCTCGTCTGTCCACAGCGACAAAAAAACAGAAGTCACAAAGATAAATCCGGCTTGTCTGAGCCGTACACTGGATTAATGGTGCTTAATCTGTAATCTGTCCTCTGCAGCTCCACACTTCAACACACTGACTTCATCACACAGACAGAATGACTGAAAATGTTGCAATTCCCAAATCCTGACCTGTTTACTGATTTTAGCCCAGGTTTTTTTAAGCCTGTAGATGGCACTGCGGTTAAGGGCAGAGGTGATCTCCAGGACACCGTTGTAATTGTTCAGACATCGGCAAATATCAGCTACAGCCACCCATTTCTCTATGGAGCTCGACCTGGAGCCTACATCTGTGTGGCTCATGATCTGAGAGGCTACGAGGTTACTCATCTACACACACAGAGAGAGAGAGAGAGAGAAAGAGAGAGAGAGAGAGAGAGAGAGAGAGAGAGAGAGAGAGAGAGAGAGAGAGAGAGAGAATGAGAAAAAGCAACATTTATGAGAAACATACAATAATTCTTCTAATGAGTAGTTTACTCTTTGAAACAAACTCAATGTTTTATTGCCCCCACATCATTGAAATGTTGGCTAGTCTTCATGATGTAAGGGGTTCTTTCATTCTTGTCCATCTTCATCCAGCCTTGGCCCAGAAATTCCCTGAGTGAAGACAAGTGGCAGACAGTGACAAAGACAATGTAGTTTTTTTTGTATTGATTTTGTCATTTGTAAACACACATTCGGCCAAAGCCTTCACGATTCTTGTGTGTTGAACATAAACACGGTTATCAAAGAAATTCATTACATATGTGTCTTTACTGTTAGGAGATTAAAAGAAGATTCCTGTGCATGTAGTTTTCCCAATTCAAATGGTTTCAGGTCATTCAAAAACTGCACAAAACCAAGACTTTTTAATGCCAACAATCACCAAAAACTTGGAGAAATAAATTCTTATGTGGCTTTATTAGAAAATATATTATACTTTAAAATAATACAGTTTAAGTACACATATTGTGATACTGAAACAGGACTTACATACTGACTTTACAGTGCACTGTGAGCAATAATATACTAAACGATTACTGACACCACAAATAAACACTATATACTACTCACTCATATGGGATGCTTCGAAAAATGATGTGGTCTAGAAGTGTGATCTGCTCAGCTATCTCCATGGCTGACAGCGACTCAAAGCACTCTGCCTTTGGGCATTCAGCCTGGAAAAGAAAAAAGCTACATAAAAAAAAGTCCTGTGCCCTTCAACCAGTATTGAGTAGAGGTTTTCTGAAGGGAAAAAAAAGCATTTTGGCTTTTTAAATACTATAGTTTTTGTTTTCAGTTCTAATTTAAGACCTCATACGGTATAATAAATTAGAAAATTTAAATGGAAGGGTCTCAATAAAACTACTTAACCTTCTCCAGCCATTTCTTGGTTACAGTAACATTTCTGCAATATCAATACGTATCAGTCATATGCCATGTAGCTATGTTAGTCTCAATTAAACCTACAGTGTCTCTCTTTTCTAACAGTTTGTAAAATCAAATTGGATCAGGCATTAAAATATTAATTCCTGCCTTATGTGAGTGATTCTATATTATAGAATTTTTATAACTTGTCAAATGTATGCAAAATAAAAAAAAAAATTTTTTTTAAAGAAATTAAATTGAACCTAAAGTATAACCTATATGTAAGACCATGAATATAAAACAAGTTAATTCAAAAGGCGAACTAAGATGTTTTATTGACCCAGAAATACCCTGTGTGGTGATTTAGAGATATTAATGACATATATTTAGTTTAGGTATTTTACAATTAATTTAATATTTAATTGAACTCTGTTTTTAGGAGAGCGTGTTCTCTATAATCAGTCACGTCTGCGATTCATTTCAGTTGTGCTTAACAAATTTCCAATTAACAGGAGAATACAATACAAGTAACACACACACACACACACACACACACACACACACACACACACACACACACACACACACACAGTCTTGATAATACATGCTGTGTTTGTAAATATCAACTCGGTTTACTGAATCCAGGACACAGTGTGTACATATAACTGCTTTCACCAGTGCAATGTGTTTGCACAGTGTTGCATTCATGCCACAAGAATGATGAATGATAATCTATTTTTTTGATAACTCTCATAACACTTCGATGAATAAAAAAAGAAAAGGACTGAATATTTCTGGGAAATATAAACATGTAGTGGAAATTGATCTGATTATCTAACCCACAATGTATTACAGATACACAGTTATGTCTATTAAGATGAACAAGAGAGCTTAGCTTGAGGGCATTGAAATGTAGTAGTGAAAAAAATGCCTTCAGAATTATAGAGCAGTGAGGGAATAAGTGCTTCTGTTAGCTTTCCCAAAGGATAGCTCAGTGTTTGCTCTGAGGACAAAAGAAAGCAACAGCAACAGGCTCTCTGTCGTTGTTTAAAGCCATAAGTACAGCCCTGTTGCCTGGTGAGACATTCTGCTTCTAAATCAGTCCTCCAGCCTGATATTGTTTTGCAGTGTGAACCACAGAATAAGCAAGAGCTCCATTTCTCTAACAGGGGAGTACTGTATTATGGAATTTAGCTCTCATGACTTTCATGGAATTAATTTTTTTTTCCTGTGAGGGTCAGCAGGTTGAGAAAAGAAATATTAAATAATGCAAAAACAAATGTTCACCATCTGCAAAATGTCCTCTATCTTCAGCTGAGCATCGTCCTGGTCATCTTGTGAAAGAGCACTGTGTAAAGAGAAAAAAGTCAGAGGTTAGATATAATCCGGCTTTACACTACACAATTCTGGAACAATTTAGTCATGATAATGCAAACTAAATAGCTCAAACTAATAGATCATAGCTAAATGGTGTGTGAATCATACAGTGAAAGGTTAAATGATGTCTGATAAATGAGCCCAATCAGCCTATACAAGGTCACAAAGAATTTCTCATGTGGCTGATTGGTGCGTAGTATGATCAGTGTGACAATCTTTTATATTTAACAAGTCTGTACTATATACTATATTCAGAATGGTGTGGTTGCTTGGTAACCACATTCACGTGTTGTGGGCTGCAGGCTGAGAGTAACCAGCTTCTGTTATGAGTTCAACTGATCAGCAACTTGTATCACTGAGAGAAAAAAGACATCCAGCTATGGAAGAGGAACAAACCAAACCTTCGATTTAACCGCAAGTTTTAGTGTAAAAACACTGCCTGCTTATCAACAGTTTGAAATGCCATCATGGTTGTCTAGAGAGATCAAGATATGCACTGTGAGAAATTGTCAAATGACAGGATTTCTCTTGTACAGCGTAATCATGGCTTTAAAGACAACAACAACAACAACAAGGATTTCTTTATAGTCTTTATATTATGTGCAAAAGGTACTATATGATTAAATATGGACCTACTTCAGTATGTTTGCGGTGGCTTTCCTCTCCTGAGGGAGCAGGTCAGGATCTCTCAGCACCTCTTCCAGAAGGCTGATCACACCCATCTTCAACTCTCTATTCAGCTCAAAGTCCTATATGACCACAAGAATGAGCATTTACCTTTTCAGTCAAATCTGAATCCACCACATCTCTAGTGGATAATATTTAAAAAATATTTTTCTGTATTAAAAAATGTACAAAAAACTCATTGACTCCAAACTATTCATTCATTCATTCATCTTCTACCGCTTATCTGAACTACCTCGGGTCACAGGGAGCCTGTGCCTATCTCAGGCGTCATTGGGCATCAAGGCAGGATACACACTGGACGGAATACCAACCCATCGCAGGGCACACACACACTCATTCACACACTAGACAATTTTTTTTCCAGAGATGCCAATCAACCTACCATGCATGTCTTTGGACCGGGGGAGGAAACCGGAGTACCCGGAGGAAACCCCCAAGGCACGGGGAGAACATGCAAACTCCACACACACAAGGTGGAGGCGGGAATCGAACCCCGACCCTGGAGGTGTGAGGCGAACGTGCTAACCACTAAGCCACCGTGCCCCCTTGACCCCAAACTAACATGGCGTTATATAACATGAATTAGAAAATCTCAACAACTAAATAAACAAAAAGAAATGTTTTAATATGGGGTTTTACTTTAGCTGTTTTTTTGTTGGTCTGTCCAACTTTCACATATTTGAGGAATATCAGCTGTATGGTCTGGTCATTATCAGCAATCAGGTCTGTTCTGAACTCAGAGTTTGCACTGACCCATTAGTTCCTCAGGAGCTCTCGGTTTCATTATTATAAACTGTTGTAGAAATGACATTATTTACATTTATATTATTTACTGTCCAGTGTCACCCAAATGAGGATAAGGTTCCCTTCTGAATCTAGTTCCTCTCAAGGTTTCTTCCTCATATCCTCTCAGGGAGTTTTTTCTTGCCGCTGTCACCTCCGGCTTGCTCATTAGGGATAGGGATAGATATATAATATTTAAAATTTTAAATTAATATTTTTAAATTAATTTTAAACTTTAATTGTATATATGCATTTATTTATTTTTATCCGTATTTTTTCTTATTATTATTATTTTTATTATTTATATATTTATTTCTTTTTTTCCTTCTTTATTCTGTTTCCATACTTCTGTAAAGCTGCTTTGAGACAATGGGAAATTGTTAAAATAATAAATAAATTGAATTTGAATTTTGAATACAATAGCCAGTAATTCCTTTTTCATAAAGGCTTTGTGGGCTCTAAATGTAAGACTAAATGTAAGCCATTCTTTAGACTTATGTGTCTACATTTATATTAAACTACCACAAACTTTCTTCTAGAAATGTTAACTATTGATACTGATATCTCTTAGTTTGCTCATGTTTGAACATGACGGTCATGTGAATTAGACTGGCAAAATTGTCAATCCTACAAAAGAAATGACAGGACTCTGACTATAAGGTCACTCAAATATCATATATCAAATATCAAATACCATATATCAATTCATAACTGGATGATGACTCTATGCATCATCATACCAAAGATTTGTGTATACTTGGTATGACAAATGAACAAAGCCAAAAGCTGAAAGCAGCCAGAATGAGAATTCACTACAAAGTAAAGTCAGGCTATGTAGCTCCCATGTTTAGCCAAAAGAAGGAAATCACAGCATTATCTGCTCATTCATTTTCAAAAGCTCATTAACGGTCGCTTGCCATCTTAATCTCCGCTGAGCCGAAATCCAGCAACAAAAACAGCCAGAGAGGTAAAAAGCAGCATTTCTGCAGGTTTCTATATGACACTACAGCGCTCTCCCTCAGTGACCAGGCTGCGTTAAGTGGACGACTGCACTGAGAGACAGTTGTGATCAGCAGCAAATGGGCTCCGCTGATAATTACTAGCGCACATCTCTTCGTGTCTCATGCTGCTTTCTGGCACTGCAGGTCTACAATTATCTTTATTACAGTGCTGCACAGGCACAACTGATACTACTCAGTGTGGCTTCTGCTGTTTCCTCATATTATATTCCTTCTGGGCTTTTAGATTAATAGGTTAGTAATTAGCAATAAATGCATCCTTTGTCAAATTCTGAGACAAATTCCTGTGTGTCGGGGAAACTAAATAAATTGACCTCAGACACTTTAAACATCGTTCTTCCCTCCCCCTCTCTTCACTCTGAACTGCAACCGTTCACCAGTACCACTGGAAAGGTCAATTTTAACAAGTTTTCTCCAGATCAGTTCACCACACCCGCATTGGCATAATTCAACAAAAAGGAGACAACAGATCAATGCAATTAGCCTGCAGTGTGTCCCCAAAATTCTCCAAGAGCTCGACAATCTGCAAAAATGCAGAACGATTTGAAGAAAGCTTGACCAAAAAAAGAGCGTCTGTTCGCTCGTTTGTGTGGCACTAATTACAAAAGAGGATCATAAGGGTGATTTGGCTCAGTAAAAGCTGTGAACATTAGTGCTGTAATATCCCACAGATGGAGACATGTGAGACAGGATGGCAGGCAGATCAAAGTTTATGAGGAAGCAATGCCCAATAAGATTAGAGATCAATTGGGTGGTGATGGCTGGCTCCAGGATACACACACACGCACAAACGCACGCACAAATGCACGCACACACACACACAGACACACACACACAGTGAGAAAAAACTAACCATACCCATAACAAAGAATTGCCAGCCAACAGGGCTAATTTCCTATTCAGTCTATTAACCACTGAGTAGATTTAAAACAAGATAAACAACATTAGCTAACCATTGCAATATAGACAATTTATACTCTCATTCAGAAAACACTTAATGTCAAAGCAAAGATTTAAACTCAGACCCAATCCTCTCTTTTCATTTAGCAAGAAAAAAAAGCGATTTTTTGTTATTTTCCACTGCAACTTGTACTAGATGTAAGCTACATGATGGTTTAAGAGCACAGATTGACAATCCACATTCATCACTGGGTAGCAGGGTGACTGCACATACGTGATGAGATAATATCCTCAGCGATAAAGCAAAGGACAGGCCCAATAAAGACAGACAAGCGTGATCATTTATCCACAGGGGAAAATAGACTTCAAATGGTATGTTTTTGTGGTTTAGTCAATAAAACAATGACCTTTAGTGCTTTTATTGAATATGTACTTATCAGAGGTGAAGGGCACTGAATACTGATTTACACTTGGACACCTCACGTGCGTATCCTTATAGTTCTCCTTTTATAGTATGTTTTATTTTTTTACTGCTGCAGTATTGAGAGATAAAACAAAGTCCACTTGTAGCTGTTTTAATTAAGGCTCAGAGACTCAGCACTGTTTATACAAGGTAATTGGTTTTGTTTGCAATAATAGCATGGAAATTGGGCACGGATGGCAACCTGCTTACTTGTAAAAAAGTAGGCGCTGAGCCCAGGTTAAAGGCTGGATGATGTCTGTGTGTTCACAGCCAGAGCAATGACGAAGATGCAAGAGAGCAAAACAGCTCCAGGTCTATTCTCATCTAGAGGATAGACTATGTTGCACAGCAAATCAGTAACTTCAGGCAATAAATATATCCCCAGTAGACGGAGTTTAACATTCGAAATGACTTGGAAATTCGAAAAAGTCTGGGGTAAAATAACATGGCAGCCTGTAAAGCAAGATTATTTCAGTGGTAATGGGACAGTTATGTACATGTATTAAAGATGTATGATAAATAGCACGGTTTTCTCTTTGAGTAAATTATTTGCTGTACATGTATGTGAGTCCATGGCATTAATTCAACAGATGATTACCGTCACTGCAAAACAACTGAACACGATCCAATGAATGCAAGTCACAAAATCTTTAAAATTCTTTGTAAATGGTCAGTCAGGTCTTAATTGTTTAAACTGGAGCTTGATTCAAAGCTAACAAAGCTGAATAACTGTAAATTCACGTGTTAATGAAAATTTAACTTTTGGGGAAAAAAGAAACATTAATTTTGCCTAATGAACTGGAATAAAAATGAACACTGCACTAAAATGGGCAATGACTCACATTGGCATTAACTCCATGTGTGATAAAGATTTGGGGGATTAGTTTGCAAGGAGACAAGCATAAGACTGTCTTCAATGTATCAACAAAACTACACAAACAAGCCTAGCGAATGTGTAATATAGTAACGCATGTATTTTACAGTGCAGGCAGACCAGGCAGACAAGGACTTAAAAATCTATCCACGTTGTCTTAATTATTGCCATGAACTAATCACTAATGGTTAAGTGGTAACAGGTAATTGTTGTCACCATTCATTCATGGCAGTTGTTTATATGGATTTTTGTAAGCAAGGTCTTAACTAGACCTCTGGATTCACATAAGGATCCTATCAATGATGCTGTCTAATTAATGCACTTTTTCCATTTTTCTAGATTGCTTTTAATGATACTAAAATGACCAAAGATTAAAAACTGTAAAATACTTTTTTCCGGATATCATACTGTAATTATAACACACAAAGCCCAGGTCATTACAGCACAGTGTTACAGAGGTGGAGAGGTAGAAAGAGTTGTGTACGGAACACAATGAACAAACCTGCGAGTGTTTGGAGACCCAGTGGCGCAGGACATTCAGAACCCGGTTAGTGGCTGCTCTTCGGATGATGAAGTCTTTATCACACATTCTCTCTGAGTTGTTGAAGACTGGAAATAAAAGGTCTAGAGTTACTTTGTGCACTTCTAAGCTTAGCAAGTTACAAAAAATTGCAAGTTTGAGTGTATCAAATGTTGAACTGCTGTATAATTTTTAACGGTTTTAAAAATCTCACAACTTGTGAATGAAACAAGAAATGAAAAATGATTTTGAGAAGGCATGTGATGTGTGTTTCTTTGAAGGATGCATTACAGCTTCCCGGTATATTTTAGATCAAAATCTCCATTCAAATATGTCCAGGTTTATTTATTATTATAGCGTACAGTATATCCAGATGAAGAGCAAGATCATTTTCTTTCACAAGATAACAAGGGCATAATCGTTTTCATTAATCGCAAGGTCTTGGTTATGTAATATAACATTATGTAATAACACATTAGCACAAAGTCTGATACAGAATTCGGCCAAGATTTTATTGGGATCATTTGGGATCAGTGTAACGAGTAATAATCTCAACAAACAGCTATAATTACACCGTCTCTTCAAGACCTTCAGACCCTCAGGCCTCTTCAACATTAATTTATTTTTCCATGAATTATTGCTGTATTGTTGTTTCCGATGACTGTGTACCTGGAGGACTGCTGTGGCCAGCAGCAGCTGTTGCAATAGCGAAAGCTGAAGCTGGAGACACTGAACAACGGGAGTTCTCAGTTGCTGGGACTGAGGAGAGAATAAATACATACATGTACAGAAAAACAACCACCACTGACATACGGAAGGCAGGTTACATGTTAAAGGAATAGCCCACTAGGGTAATATGGTCTCCTTGACTACAGCAGAATGTGTCAGACTGTCAGTGTTGCCAAATGTATACATAAATGAATATAGAATCAAAGACATCTTGGGAAATTTTCCTCTCTCGGTTAACCAGGTGTCCCTTGTATGTGAGTGACCTCATGGAAACAGCTTTTAGGGGAAATATTTCTGCATAGTACATTTGAAGAAAGACAACAAAGGCCAAGTGGGAAAATAAAGTGTGTTTGTGTGAAATATTGGGTGTTATTAGAACAGCATTAGTAGAGTAATGAACTAAATAAAGGTTTTATACAGCACTACAAAAACAAACAATATGGATAAAACCATGCCATGTGTTGAGCCATGACAACTGAAAACATATGTCAAGGGAAAAAAGGCAAATATTATTGAACCTTCTTCCAACTGGCCTATACATAACCACTCTTTAGAGTCATCGATGAAGTAACTGCCTCAAGCCTGAGGATAAATGGGACATTTTTTAACAGATTTGCATAATTCAAAGTCTTCTGTATTTATCTTCACAATTTTTTGTGTAGCTCTGGACAGCACATGCAGGGAACCTGATTTTACTGTCTTAAATCCCACTCGTAATTATTCAGAAGTGGATTAAACAGAAAAGAAAAAGAAATAAACCTTAATCCAACTAACATTTGCAAAAGTTTTCATTTACACATCCACACAATTTAGAGATGCCAGTCAGCCTACAACACACATCTTTGGTCTGGTGAAGGAAACCACAGCATTGCAAGAGCATTGCAATCTCCACACATACACAAGTCTGGGACATGACTCGAACCCTCAGCCCTAGAGGTGTCAGACAAACATGCTAAACACTAAGCCACCATGTCACACCCACTAGTTAAAATAATATTAATAATAAAATAATAATATTCTAATGATACTCATGAATAGAAATAAACAAGGTTCTACGCTTGCATGTCCAAAAAAATTATAATGGAAACTAATCACGGGTAATGACGACTTTCTAAATACAGAACTGTGTGATGTTAGCTAATTGGATTTGTCACTTTACCACATCAGAACACATCTCTGTCAAATCAAGAAACACTGTGTTAGATCTTGTTGCTGTTGCTCTTGTGGCTCTTGTGGCTTTGTCAGCTCAAAGTGTAAACACTAGGATAAGAATGGCCTAAAAGGCCTGAATGTAAAACTACTAACAAAGTAGAATATTTTTAAAAAACGTACGGCTTCTCATTTGAAACTTGTTGTTTCAGATCAATGACTTATTGATTTGAATTATGGTTTTTTTAAGAAAGCATGTTTTTTTGAATGTTTTATTTCAAACATTTAAACTTTTAAGAGGTCTTTGAATCACGCCTTTCCTCTGAAACAATCACACACACACAGAGAAAGAGAGACAGAGAGAGAGAGAGAGAGAAAATGCGATGTTACCTCCAGGACCTCTGAAGCGCATGTGCCGTGGTGTTGTTGGTGATCTGCAGGGTGAGAGATCTCCAGCTTCACTGCCTTGTGGAGACTCAGGGATAACCTTATCCATTGATGCTGATTCCAGGACAGCTGCTAGGGCAGAAGGAAATCCCTTTATATTTTCCACATAACAGCATGACACACACACACACACTCATATGCTGTAAAACAAGCCAATTACATTGTGTGCAGATCTGCTGCTTTTTAACATGTACTTGGAGGGTGACATCTGACAGCATTTGAGAGTCACAGAGTTAATTAGAGACAGACAAGAAAACAATGTGAGATGAAGATCACAGTTGAAAACTGCAAGAACACTTTTTTTCATAAAGATAGGTTAGAATTCTCTAAAATAGGAGCTGTATCTGATTTCTGTACATTATATGAAGTTGCTGGTTCTTCTGATTTTGCTTCTGGACCATCTATATGTCACAAACATCTTTTTTTCCTGTGATTAAATAAAGCTGGTACAGTGAAATCTGACCACAAACATCAAACAGACATCAAAAAGCTCAAAAAAGGAACAACAGGGAAAACAGAACCAATTCTATTGACGATTTCCTCCACAGATTTTCTGCTGATGTGTGCCAAATTGGTTTATTGGAATCAGTATCTTTTTCCACACTTTGATACGTGCACAACCAATTTCCCCACTTCCATTTCCACAGGTAACAAACCACACAAACAGAACACAGTCAAAAAAAAACCCTGCACATTATTGGGCGGTTGCTCTACAGAAAAAAACAAACAACAAAACATGAATCGGGAAATGAGAACAGTAGATCAGGAAGACATCCCGTAAATTCTCAGATGTTGTGCAAAAACCAGGCTTTAGTACTAATGGTGTGCAATAACACTCGCCTCCCTGGCACAAGCATGAAGAAATAAAGAATACAACAAAAACACATTACTAGAATTTCTGTAGCAGAAATTGAAAGCTGTTAGCTGGGTTGAGTTTGGGAACTCCACAGGAGACCGTCCTGCCTTTTGCAGGCAAAATAATCTTGAAGAACAATTATGGGTTTCTTTAACAAATAAATATGCTGACAAAGCTGAGAACTAAAGAACATGACATTTCCATATGTGTAATAAAGGACAAAAGACAGATATGCTGTACTGAATTTTTAGAAGCAGCAGGCAACAGAAAATTAGGCTTAATGTGGAGCACTTCATTTACATATACGTATATACGTATATACCGTACGTATATACTGTACGTATATATATGTATATATATATACACACACACATACATACATACACATATCCTTTAAATATACTGTATAGGACAATGTTGTTTTCAGGATTTGGCCTTCAGACTAAGCACATTTATTTAGAAATGCTAATTAAAAATGCAAGATTCCGTATCACATAAAAGGAACCATGCTTCAGGAAAAGAAAAAGCTTTAAATTAGCAACTTTATCGACCTATTACTTGGTGCTTTAAAAGTGCTTTGTTTCCTCTGAAGCAATAAGATTTTTAGGTCTGTTTGCCAAGGGGTCCCCTCAATTTTAAAAAATAAAAGTTCCAGAAAATCTTATTTGAAAAATAATTTTTTGGTTCCCTCAAGGACCGTTTTAATTATGTAAAGAAATTTCCAGTCCGTGGTTCTTTACACATTTAATGTTGTTTCAGTAATAAACAATCATTTTTCCACTACTTAGGTGATTCCAAATAGTGGTAACATTTATGGTGGGAAATTTATAGAGAAAAAGTAGTTGAGGTTAGAATGAGTACATTATTTAGAGGTGGTTATTGTGGGACATCTTATAAATCTGATTCAAATATGTGCCAGAGGCATCATGATATATGATATTATTTACATTTACATTATATACTGTCCAGTATATAGGTTTACAAGGTTTCTTCCCAATATCATCTCAGGGAGTTTTTCCTTGTCACCGTCACCTCTGGCTTGCTCATTAATTACAGATGTTAGAGATAAATAGTACTTTCCAAATTTTATTCTGTTTCTGTACTTCTGTAAAGCTGCTTTAAGTGAATGTCAAATATGTACAAAAATGTAAAAAAATGCAAATGAAATATGACATCCTTTTGCAAGATCCAACTGACTCACGTACATTTATGGCTGTTAATCTTTAGAGACATAGAATTTATACTGGCTAATATTAGATTAGATACAGATTAAAATGAGAGATTTTATGAAATTTTAAGATATTTTCAAACTAAAGATATTTTTAAGTCCCGTAACTCTATGATTTGACGTGTTATATGTTTGAGGCTATAATAAAATGCAGAACTTCCATCACCCTGTCCATGTGGTTTGTTCAAGTCATGACAGAAAGAAGAAGGGAAAGCTCAGATTTTCCTAGTTGGGGCGTGTCAATAAGAAAACATTCATTCATTCATCTTCTACCGCTTATCCGAACTACCTCGGGTCACGGGGAGCCTGTGTATATCTCAGGCGTCATTGGGCATCAAGGCAGGATACACCCTGGACGGAGTGCCAACCCATCACAGGGCACACACACACACACACTCTCATTCACTACGGACAATTTTCCAGAGATGCCAATCAACCTACCATGCATGTCTTTGGACCGGGGGAGGAAACCGGAGTACCCGGAGGAAACCCCCGAGGCATGAGGAGAACATGCAAACTCCACACACACAAGGTGAAGGCGGGAATCGAACCCCGACCCTGGAGGTGTGAGGCGAACGTGCTAACCACTAAGCCACCGTGCCCCAATAAGAAAACATGGTGGAATCAATAGTGTGAAAACCTTTGAGTTTTTTTTTTTTTCAGAATTAAGATTTCAGTTAATATGTCAATTTACCTTGCTGTATTTTTTGTTAATTAAGAAAATGTACATCTCTATCTTGCTCTGACACACCTTATGTTGCAATTATGATGATAACAAATAAGGAATCTTACCCCTGCGGATGCTACGGCGCAGTTTTCCAGAGAGTGCGTCAATACGTGGTGTGTCTGCACTCTCATCAATGGCACCAGGACTCTGCTCAGGTGAAGGATCCTGAGGAGACTTGATGTTGGTTGGAGGAGGTGAGGTGCAGGGATTAGCTGAGGTGGGGCTGCTGGCAGCAGAGGAGGACACAGGGTTGGACAGGTCCAGTGCAGCCACCCGGGAACTGAGTGGAGAGTTAAGGGAGAGCTTTCGTGCTCGCACAGGAGAGGATGTGTATGAGGGGATGGAGAGAGGAGGAGGTGAGGAGAATTTCCTGCATAGACGAGGAGATTTCTCATTGGGGTTCTCACTGCCAGTGCTGCCGGAGCGGTTGTTCTGGTTTGTAGCGAAGAAAAGCTCCAGGGACCTGAGTTTGGGAGAACATACTGTATGTGATAGTGTGAGGCAGAGAATATGTTTCCTGACAGACTTTTCAATAGAGAGGAAACATTTATTCATCTTTGACTGGAGAACAGCGAGAACAAAGATGAAAGATGGATGATTTATGTTCGTGTATAGACAAAAAACACAATAGGACAGGGAAAAATAAAGTGAATAAGAATTATGGGGCTGAAAAAGACTATCTAGCATCAATTGTTTGAATTAGTGATTTCTAAATGTCTAATTAGCTTTCTAAATCTCAGAAATCGCTAAGGTGTTTATTTGGGTATATATTAGTAATAAAAACTCAATCAAGCACACATGAATTATGGAATTATAGACCAAAGTATTATAATAAGAGCAGTTTGGAGACTAACTAACCATTGGTCATATTTATAAAGATTATCTAACACTAAGAGTTCCCCTAACATTTTCAGCTAAGAACTGCTCCTTCAAATGTATTCATGAAATGATCATAAACTCATCTACATAATCCAATCATTGCTGGTTTTATACATGAAATTTGTTAACTGTCACATAACATAATTCTGGCAGAATCTGTATAATTGCAAGCTTTTCATTTTAAGAAAATAGATTCAGATGCATGGGGCACGGTGGCTTAGTGGTTAGCATGTTCGCCTCACACCTCCAGGGTTAGGGGTTCGATTCCTGCCTCCGCATTGTGTGTGTGGAGTTTGCATGTTCTCCCCGTGCCTCGGGGGTTTCCTCCGGGTACTCCGGTTTCCTCCCCCGGTCCAAAGACATGCATGGTAGGTTGATTGTCATCTCTGGAAAATTGTCCGTAGTGTGTGTGTGCCCTGCGATGGGTTGGCACTCCATCCAGGGTGTATCCTGCCTTGATGCCCGATGACGCCTGAGATAGGCACAGGCTCCCCGTGACCCGAGGTAGTTCGGATAAGCGGTAGAAAATGAGTGAGTGAGTGAGAGAGATTCAGATGCCTGTTTTGTCATGTATCATTAACCCACTGATGCTTTCATATTTTTTTATTATTGTGAAATGACAGTGTGCTATAGGATTTTATTCATTTATGAGTTTACCATAATCATATCATATTCACTGGTGATATTAAAAATTTTAGAAAAAAGTTTAGAAAAATTTCAACCATCAGCAGCAAAGACTCTTTTGATAATCTATCTATCTATCTATCTATCTATCTATCTATCTATCTATCTATCTATCTATCTATCTATCTATCTATCTATCTATCTATCTATGGAGAAGAGAGAGAGAGAGAGAGAGAGAGAGAGAGAGAGAGAGAGAGCATTATGATATGTTACTTTGATTGGTCCATGGCTATCTTCCTCATCTTCAAGCTGTAATCTGGACAGAAGGATGTGATGGACAAGCGATCAAATGAAGGATAATGGATCCTGTGTGACAGCAGATGATGGAGTGCAATGAGAGACATGTGACACAATGACAAAACACTGCACAAATGACAATATTATATTAAACAGTAATCTTTTAAATATGAAATAAACCTTTAAATGAAAGTCTGTCAAAAACTGTAGCAGAATTTTTCGTTCTTTATCAGTTTTCCCAGTAGTGCAAAAGTCATAAAGCTAAAAAGTTGATTTTGCCTAATTCCTCAGTCCTGTGATGACAATAAAAGTAATGAGATTGGGATATATTAGAGATTCACATTTAGAAACCACAAGAGAATTATTTGTTATTAAGTCTGCTTAGTTTTTTGTGATTATTGAGGCCAAAAATGTTTGATGTGTGAAAAATGTGAATTTTATTTGTGCTTTATCTTGCAGAAAACTAGATGAATTGAAGAAACTGCAAGCACAAGATTCTTCTTTTAAACTCCTACCAGTAAAAACGCATTTTTACTGACTTTCTGTGATAGCTGTATGTGGTGTGACATCATGCAACACTTCTCTACCCAAATACGTGAAAAATTCTGTGTGCATTTCAAGAAATTGAGTTTAAGTTTACTTGATTTTGCCTTAATGTCCACAAAAGCATTGCAAAATTGTGAGAAAAATATATAAAGAAAGGTTATATTATATTATATTATATTATATTATATTATATTATATTATATTATATTATATACAGTACTTACACAAAACTGGGTTTCATGAAACAAAACACTGCACAAATGCCAACAGATATCAGACAGAGATTTTCAATTGAATTAAAACTGTTTATCTTGTATTTATTATGGTTAATAACATTCAGTAATTTAATTTCTTGACTAAACATCAGTCAATGTAAGTGGATTTCAAATGAATTTCACTGATTTATTAAATACATTTGTTAAGTTACTGTGCAAGCAATAATTTATCCATTCTGAAGATCGTAGTTTGTTTTGTTAACTAATGCAGTTAATAATGTTAATTAGGTGAAAATACATTTTTTGGTTTGTGTGTTTATTGCTAAAAGCTACAGAAGGTTAACAATGGTTAAAATTCTACAGCATATATTTATACCAGAGAACGTTCCAGACTACTAATTTAAACGTTTTGTATAACTGCACTGGTCTATTTTACTGTGTGTATCACTCCACTTGGCTGTGTTTGCTACATAAAATGCCAGTAGTCTGTGACACTGAAACTGAACTTACTACAAGATATCAGTCAGTTTGTATGTTGCATAGCAACACAAAACGCTCAATCCAACTGTGACTTAATTTCTTTCCTATGGCACAATCATAACCATGCATATATTTAGTAGAACAGCACTCTTGCTTTTAAAATTATTACTTAATTAAATGATATACCAGCGGTACCAGTGCAGCATTTCAGGTTTTCTCCAACACAATATACATTTAATTCATAACATTAGTAATTTCTACTTCTGCTGTTAATTAAACGCTCTACAACCTCTTCCTTTTACTTCAGCAAAAAATAATATAAGATCTACTGCTTACACAAACCAGGCTTCTGTCAGTGTAAATCACCTGACTGGAATGGAGGTGAAGGGCTTCTTATAGATGTCAGCCAGCTTGTCCATGACCACAGCAGCGGAGGTGAAGATGCGGTACGTGTGCAGAAAGGTGTTAAGGAAGTC
This sequence comes from Tachysurus vachellii, assembly GCF_030014155.1. NCBI lineage: Eukaryota > Metazoa > Chordata > Actinopteri > Siluriformes > Bagridae > Tachysurus > Tachysurus vachellii. Next base: position 16,230,787 of record NC_083471.1, on the reverse strand, counting down.
GATAGAAAGGAAGCGCAGGTCTGTCAGCCTCTCCAGCAGCCGCTCCACGCTGGCATAGCGGATCTGGGGAACCTTGCAGGAGTTGAGCGTCTTGCTGAAGCAAATGTCAACATCGTCTTTATGGAGACGCGCATCAGATCTGATGAGGAGCATACAGCAAAGCAGCCTCGTAAGCCAAAGCCAGCGTGTACTTAGAGATGCGATGAAATGTAGAAAATGTGGGGTTGGGTTTATGTAAAAACAGTTCATGAATTTTAAGGGGGAAAAAAATTCACCAAAGACTGACATTCAAACACACAGAGCACACAGTAATAATGATGGGCTGAATGTAAATACACAGAAACACCACAAAGCCAGGGGCAGGACAAGTGCCTAAAAGCAGGCAGCACACACAAATAAACACAGACAAATAGCATGTAGAAGAGTGAAGACACACTTCGTGGCTTACTTTATCATGTGTGGCACAGTGACTTTGGAGTTTTCTTCAAACACACTGGTCATCAGGCCATTACAGCGGATGTTATCGATACACTGCACATACACAAGAGGCACAAGAAGGAGACTTTATACTCTGTATTACTCTCGGCTGAAGTCATTAAACAATGTGACACTGGAAAATAACTTGGTGGTTAATTAAATTTACACAGGGGCAGAGAACATATTGAGCCAGTGATACCCTGTGAGCTTCTCCAATAAAGTCATCTCTCTGTGGTATAGATGAAATTTACACGAAAACCTTTAAGTCTCCGTGTGAGCATTGCTTTTTCCTGCAGTACGGTGAAGTTTGGTCGATATTCTTGTCTTTCTAAAGATAAAGGCAGAATCTTGTTTTTGTCATTGATCTTATTAAAGGCTTTCTATTAGCCCTCAAACAATTCTAGATTTAACTATTTACAGACATGTGACAGTAGCTCTGTTGCTGAATTTTGCTGCCACAGTTTGTGTGCACTTTAAAGCAAAGTCATACGTGGAAACATTTCTTTCCTGATAAGTTTACATAAAGTAAAAATTTTTAAATTTTATGCTAAGAGCATTCTAAGTGGACCACTATTTTATGATACCCTGTTCAAACTTACACAATGTCCCTCATTAATGGACCTTGCAAGTACTATATAGGTATTAAATAAAAGGTATCACTGAAGAGTTGCATAACTGATAATCATAGCTCTTTCACCTGGCTTATGTCGCTGGTCCAGGCTGCTTTCTCCTGGCGTGATGGAGCCAGAAGCACCACTGTAAATGCAGGAACATCTGCAGGTTCCACCACAATCTTAAAGTCCAGATGGCCAAATACCTGCCCTGAGGTCTTAGCTGAGAGACAAACACACGCCAGCTCATATGGACATCCAGCAGTCACTCAAAACCACACACAATACTATTTACATTGTGCATTGCTGCATTTTAGGATCTATTCATGTACATTTTGTATTGCTTCAAGAAAGCTTCATGTAGATATAATGGCATTATATTGGTGAACATGTGAACATTTTATACAAGTCATAGATTATCTAGATTATTTTGGTGACTCCGAATCTCCAAATGAACCACAAGCATATCTTTGCCAACCTATTGAACAAATAATGGCATACCACCAAATGAACCCTATGAAATTATTCTCATTAACTATCACAGGAACAACTCTGGATGGTCATAAAGCATTCAAATGGGCATTCCAGCCTGACCTTCAGAGGAGCTAATGGATCTGTATGATGATAGCATTGATCCATGTGACATTTACAAGAGCTAGTTTGGGCTCCATCTTTTGACCTGCTTTTGGCAGTTAATTAACCTGTGACAAAATATGGAATGCATTAGCAGCTTTTTGTCATCAAGCCATGTGAGTCTGTGGAGGAGAGTTAATGGGCCAAGAGAAGGACTCACAGTCTTCATCGTTGGCGTCGGGTTCCTCAATGAGGGTGCAGTCGATCAGGGACAGTACGCCACCTTGCTGCAATGATTACAGCATGTCGTTAAATATGAATGAGACTGGTATCAATATGCAAGCATGCATATGTCAGTGAAACTGGAGCAGTGAGAATCAGTAGGAGGAATAAAGTTTTTTCCTAGATTTCATGCACATTCCATGCTTATTTCTATTTCTTTTTATATTTATTTTATTTATTTTATAAATCTTTTAGATTTATTACAAAAGACAAAAAAGGAAATGCATTAGGAAATCTGTAATAATGTAGAAAAGTGAATACATTGTGAAAATTTCTGAAGCTTGTGGCCAGAAAAGTTTATAATATATATCAAACAATACTTTGACCTTAGGTGGAAAGTCAAATAAGCTATCACCATTGCTATAGGATTTTGTAGGAGTATAACTTCTAAGAGAGAGAGAGATGAAAAAAAAAAACAAAAGATAAAAAGGTAGATAAAAAAAGCCTAACAATGAAAAAAATCAAGTGTTTAAAATTCACAGAAATTTACTCCTAATATTTTTTACTAAAATATTTAAACTGTGAAACTTATAAAAGTACAATTGCAGAAAATTACAACCTCTTGTGAGCTATCACTGATTCATGGGTCAGAATGGCTTATCATTTAAAATGTTCAATTTAAAGAGAGCTTCGCTCCACAGAGTCTGTTACATTTTTCTCCTCCACTGTAACTGCCATTTCTTTTGCCTCTAGTCATAATAATAACATTTCAAAATTCACAGTTAGAGCTGAAACAGCAGATTTGGTGTTATTTAAATTTGAAATGGAGGAATAGCTGTGTGCAGACGCGTGTTCTCTAAAGATAGCTGAGAATAAGCCCGAGTGAGAGTGTGGGCTGGAGAGTAAAAAGCATATATGGAGAGGTTGTCATCTGTGTTTTACATTCCTGACCTGAGAATCATAATAGTCAATTTTGCTGCTGCATTTTAGACTGAAATGTTAAATGCTAAGGCAAAGTTCAAAATCATAACTGACTTTGAATTTACATAAAAGAGAGCCGCTGTATGTGTAAGAGAGAATCACTGTGTGTGTGTGTGTGTGTGTGTGTGTGTGTGTGTGTGTGTGTGTGTTTGACTCACTTTGAGCAGGTGCAGCTTGCCTCCTGAGCTACGGGTACAGATGAGAAAATGCTTGGTGAACAGGAAGCACTGCCTGTCTCCTTCTTTCTTCAGGGACAGGGAACCCAGTCGCACCTTGCTGAGCTTCCCTCTCTCCACAGAGGGAAGCTGGATCAAAGAGCCTGGGGCAGAAAAGGGAGGAGAGAGAAGGAGAGAAAGAGAGAGAGAGAGAGAGAGAGAGAGAGAGAGAGCGAGAGAGAGAGAGAGTGTGTAAAGTAGTAAACAACAATGCATAATCTGTTTGCTAAACACAAAGCTCAGAAACACACACTGTTGTATCTCTGCAATTGTATGTAAGCTCTATAAAGTTCAAATCGTTTACATAAAAGTTTCTATTTTAAAGAACCTAGGGGTTGTGCAGGCAACCTAACTTTTTATACCTATCTTTCTCATTTGTGAAGCACTCTTTACCAACGAGGCCTCAGACCGGACTTGGGTCTCTGATTGGGCCTGTGATCATTGAGTGGTGGCTGATTAGTCATCCAAAGTAATACATGTGTCACAATCTTTTCAGAGATCTTTGTGCTGCAAATTATCAAAATACATTGTTGCATCTGTTACATCTTAAGTTTAATCCCTGCAAATGGTTGACATTGACTGCAACACTGGATTATGGAACTGGATTCATCTTGTCACTCAAGTGCAAGTCATCAAACTGTCACATAATTACATATATGTCTGCTGATTAATTCCACACAGGAGGATATGTAACATCTTCAAACACTGGTAGAAAATAGTATAGATAAAATGCAAAAAATGAATGAATCCAGAGTTTTGGGGTATTATAATCAGGGAACAGAAAAAAGCCTGTCCAACCCTTGGAGTTCACACCAAAAGCTTAACAGGACACAACGATTAATAGTAAAAACAGATGATAGCAGCACAAGACAATTATGTGGAAGCTTGAGACAACACTTCAAATAGTGAAATTTTTATATTTTCCATTATATATTTCTGAAAACTGAAGGTCTTTCTGAACTGAAATTCAGACATAACACGTTTCAATAAGACATAACACTGAAGCCTTTTTTAAAAACCTGGTTATTCCCCAAAGTGAAAATATTCCCTTCTGACTGCACTGAACGGTGCCTGTGACAAATCCCCCTGAGCGCCCTGCATGTTTCCCACTCTGGCAATCTCTGTTTGTGTGTTTATTTTGATATGTGCTGTTGTTTTGGTTTTGGTCACGTCTCTGCCTACTGTCTTGCCATTGGTTTATTTCCCAAATGTGTCTACCTATTCTTAGTCCCTCTGCCCTTGATTCAACCTTTCTCTTGCTTTGTTTACTTGCTTATATGTCAAGTCAAGTCAAGTGGATTACTGTCATTTCAGTCATACACAACTAATACACTACAAAGTGAAACAAAACAACATTCCTTTATTTACATTTTGCCAGATGACCTTTTCTAGAGCCACTTATATTTTATCTCATTTTATTCAACTGAGCAATTGAGTGTTCGGGGCCCAGAAGTGGCAGCTTGGTAGACCTGGGATTTGAACTCTACAACATCTGACAGGATCAGAGTGCTACACAGAACAACACAGAAAGTACAAGAAATTACACCAACCTACACAGGACTACATAAAGTGCTGTGGTATAATAATTTCTAAAATGGGACAAAAGTGCAGCACCGACTGGTCACAGGTACAGTATAGTGTAGAATAAAGTGCAAAAAGATATTTCAATATCAATATACTAATAACTGATGCACAGTTGCGGGTCAGCAGAGTGAACTGCAGTGGACTGAGTAGAAAGCCCTGGAGGGCCCAAGTGTTCAGAGTGATGGGTTGGACATGCTGTTCCTGATCCGAGCTGACTGATGTCTCCCATCCAGGTACAGAGGGAGATGACCAGGTTCAGCTTTCCTATCAGACAAATAATATTTCATCTGATTGGAATGCTGTGTGTTTCTAAACCAATTTTTGTCCGTTCCTGAGTTCTGATAGATGCTCTATATTTTATGCGTCCACTTTTGGTGTTCTAAATCCCTTTATATACTTTGATGACATTTTGTAGATTACTCTTGATAAAGAGCACTCTGAGAATACACACTCACATTCTGAGTATACACAATCACATCCTGACTGCATGTTACAGCACCAGTGAACTGACTGTTAAAACCAACTTCTATTAATTGATTTAATGTGTAACTTAAAAAATCTAAAAATAATTCTAATAATATGAATATGATGATTTCTGTCCTTATGCCCACCTAGAGCTGCTTTTGTAGCTCAATTTTTTTTTAATTTTATTTATTTATTTATTTTGACAGTAAGCCTAGGCAGGACAAGAAAGTAATAAAAACTACTCATATAATGTGTTTGCCAGAATCGAGCTGCATTGACTTACGATGAATTTGCCAAGGCTGCAAGATAGTTATATCCTCTAGTTTGAGTCAGAGAATTTAATGCTTAGAATGTAGTTTGGGACACTGCCCTGAATTCTCTTTTAAACGTGTGTAACTTTAATTTGGTGTTGAAGGATACACAGTGTAACCAAAAAAAGAGAGTCGCTTATAATAGCTTTTTCCACCAGAGACAGAAAAATCTTGAAAAATTTTGTGGCTTTGTATAATTGAATTTCACTAGAATAACTAGGATTTTAAAATAAGGATTTTAAGTGCAACTGAAAATCAATACTCTTAATTACATTTCAATGAAAAAGGTCATAATTTTTCATTTTCTTATAATTCCATATAGACTTTCCAAGCAGTCAGTGCAATCTCAATATTTATTTTTACGGATACCACACAATCATCTTTACTCACTTGTTCAAACAAGTGAATATATCTTTGGATGGTGCAAGAAGAGCTAATCTAAAGAGAACCTTCCCATTTATCCATATATGTAGAATCAAAATGAGAATTTTCATGCTTTCTACTGCATAAGTCAATCAGACAAAATGTTCTAAACTTCTGTCCCTGTTTTTTGTCATGTAACTTTACAGTGTATGCTTTGTGTAAATGAGACCGCTGGTGGGTGGGCACAGGGTGGGCACAGGGGGGGCACAGGGTGGACAGTCTATACCTAAAATATGTTGCATTCTGTTATACGCTGATGTATTTGTTAATGTGGGTTTTGAAAAAAATAGATTTGATCTCTATAATCTGAAGGTTCCAACTGTTTAAACAAAGAAAACCTTCTTTAACATCTTTACTTTTTTGCTGGACCTATGTGTAGGCAGTGAAAATGATGAGGCAGGCATCTGTGTCACAGCAAGGCATTTACAGGACAATTTAAAATAAACAAAATAAGATTTGTTGGTCTTTGCAATTGGTTGGACTTTTAAGCTTGATTGAATGTGTGTGTGCTTTGAATGTGATGGTGAAATCTAAGCAGACTTCAGTTGTTAAAAAATGGACATTACAGTAACAAATCAGTGGAGCTTTTGCAAGGTCTCTGCTATCCAATGTGAAGTGAGAAGAAAGAAGGAAGATAAAACAAGCTCACCAATTCTAAAAAAAAATTCTCAAAACGTTGTCCATGATCATAACATGCACCGACCATTAACTAAGCATCTGCTGGGTTCAGTATCTGACATATAATCCAGACTAATGGTGATGCACTCTGACCATATGTTTAAAAAAGATCCTGTGCATCCTGAAATGCGCCTTTCATGAGCAGCCCCTGTTATAATTATGCAACCCTTTATTACAAAACACTGTGTCCACCTTCAAGAAGTCCTGCGAAAGCTAAGCAATGTTCTTTTCTTGGCATAGTGCAATCATGGTCCAGATGCATCCAATCACCAAATTGTAAAAATATGTTCATTTATTCTTATGTCTCTTCTAAAGAAGCCAGATCAAGAAAAATTCTTCACGTTACACTAAAATGACAGAGTAACAAAAAGTCTCTCTAAGACTGAAAACAAGTGCAGCCACTAATTTCCACAGTCGTAAGTATGGATTGCTATTGATCCAGAGCTCAAAAAGGTTGTCATCCTTTTTTTTTTTTTTTTGAAATCACAGAATTTATGATTCATTAAATATCTCCAAGAAATATCTCAGGAATGACCGATTGAGGCACTACTACTGCATGTCATCCTTCATTTATTTGATCTCAAAAATAATGCATGGATCGTAACTAGGAACATGTACAGGTTTTGCTTATAAACAGCTTTATGTTTTAGACAGTTACTCAGAGGTTAATCACTCGATAAACACGTAATATACAGCAGAAATATTCAACTAAAAATGCCAGTTACATGAAATTCCTTACTTACAAAGAAACTAACATGACTGAACATTTTTCGTGTTTCTTTTAATGCTTAACCATTAATCATTAGTTTATAGTTAAAAAGTTTAAAGTGGCTATGATTTGCTTCACTTTATGCCACAGGCTATGAAATAGTACATGACTAATATTTTTCTTCTCACATGGATTGTACCTGCAAAATTGGTTCGATTTCCTAAAACAAAACAAAACAAAAAAAAAGAAGAACACACATTATTCAGACCAAGATAAAGCATTCTCTTTAGATGAATGCATGAATGCCATCAACGCACCACACAGTGTCGTGCAAACTTCCTCCTGTACATTTCAATGTTAATAAAAGTAAACTTTCTTAGTCCTACATGCTTCTTATTTGAATATAAATGTAAAATTTCCTGTACTCAAATAAAAACCACTCCTATTCACTCATATGATCAGCTGCCAAGATGCCAAGAAATGACCTTGTATGCACCCAGAATCCACTCCAAGATACAAGTCAGAAAGAGCTCATTCCCAAAAATGCTTCAGTATCACAAGGCAATACGTTTAGAACTCTAAATGAATAACCTTCATCAATTGTAAGTTTGGGAGCAGCAGCAGGACCATCACTGAACAAAGGGTATACGTGACTGTGATTATCATTTAAACTATAGTATCACCTGACCATTTGGGTGATAACGCCTGTAACAATCCCAAGCCAAGGTGAACGTGACCATGATTAACATGACCATGGAATAAAATTCTTCTTCATTAAGATCTTCACCCTCACCGTTTTATTTTCTTACAATGTTGTTTTGAATTTAAATAGCGGTGTGTGTGTGTGTGTGTGTGTGTGTGTGTGTGTGTGTGTGTGTGTGTGTGTGTGTGGGTGTCTGTGACTCACATTGAGCAGGTGCAGCCAGCTTGCCTCCCGAGCTACGGTGTGTGTGAGACAACATTTACTTTTTGAACTTGAAAATATTGACATGACTGGCTGAAAAATGTCAATGACAAAAATAATACATACATACTCATAAAAGTCTGAAAGCACTCTGCCACTCTCTCTCTCGACTAAATCATTGATCAAATTCATTGCATAAGCTACAAGCCATAACAATGTGGCTGATCGTAAAATAAACATTATCAGCCAAGTCCACTTCATCCCAGAGTAAAACCAATTTCAATATGAATTTTATGGGTTGTTTTACAGTCAGTTATTTTACCTGGAAATAACCATTAATTTGTGACTCCTTGTGATTTTGAAATGCTGTGATTTGCACAAGGTATTATTGTTAGCACATTTAGTCATTTCTCACTCTCATCTGCAATGCAAAACATTACAGGATACAAGACATTAATCACCTTTACTGTCTCATGACACCAATACTTTCTTATCCTGAGCACTCAGGGTTAATGCAAATCCAATATTTATCCTGTTTGATCTTTCTTTTAACAAATAAATATTTACACATCATAAAACAGTAATAAATCTCTAAAACACCTCTTAGTCAATATGGGGAATCGGTCAGTAGAGATTCTCACTGAAAGTGGGGCTACATTCATTGTATCTGACACTATAGCTTATAATATGTTTAATTTGCTTTTTTTTTTTACTTTGCATGAATACATTCATTACATGAAATGTCATTAATTCACTCTGAATAGGGCTCAGTTGTCAAGCTGGATACGAAACAGATTTATTTATATACATTTACACAAATGTTCTTTTCATTAAAAACGTATTAGTAGCAACAAAGAGCTACAGAATTTGTGAAAAATTCCATATAAGGTGATGCACTAATGTACATCTCAACTTAAAAAAAAATTGTCTCCAGATTTATTATAAGGTTAAATTATATTTCAGTTTTGTCTTTGATAAATCACTGGCCTCATTTTCAAACACCAATCAATTTACTGCGATATATCGTACTACATGCTTAAGATTTACACCTAGGATTAACTCCAACTCCTCACAAAGAGCAGTTCAGTAAACTTTGACAACGCATGTTACTCCCAGCATAACTCCCAGCTAGATTCTTTCAGACTTACACATACTGTTAAAAACCTTAACCCTAACCGGCCCTAAAGTTCAGGAGAGGTTCACAGCAGGATCTTTGTGGTGAATGGAACTCACCTTGTCTCACAAATGTCTGACTGGTGTCAAGAAGGATGTCGCAACCTTCCACAATCATGCGCTCGATAGCCAGGTTCTTGCGGATGTTCTCAGTGTCACTCACCTCATCGTGCATCACTCTGAACACACAAAGACACAAAGATTTGGACTCCTTCTGACAATGAATATGGATAAGCAGATTTAGACACAATTCAGCTTATCAATAAAAAAATCACATCACATCTCTTCAATATTCATTCCATTGACAGGCTAAAAAAATGTCAAGCAGCCATCATGTCTATACTAAATTACCTGGACAGCTCTTCAAGCTTCGACTTGGCAAACTCCAGACTCTTCCGCTCTACATGCTCATGCGGGGTATGAGCCAGGAGTTCATGCAGAGTTATAATATAGCGTGGAATCTGGAAAAAAAAAAAACAGTGTAAAAAGAATAAGAATGTACATTTTTATTTCTTCATTGTATTTTTTCTTCACAGAATAACAAGGGTACAGATTTAAAAAAAAAACATTCACTACAAGTTAAGATTCTGCAAGATAATGTCAAAACAAAGCAAAGTACATATCATAGAACTGGGTTAGAAATAGAAAAGGGTAAATAAATAATTGTAAGTAATCTATTTTTGTCTTCCCTGCTCTTTTTCTATTAAATCTGCTAATTGATTCGACTAATCAACTGTCTGTTTCATAAAAGTAAAATAATAAATAAATAATAAAATAAAATAATATAAACCAAATGGAAAAACTATTCTTACCAGTTAAAAAATAATAACAAATACATATCTTTTAAATAATTGAGTAAATAAATAATAAAAATAGTATAAATATAAACACAACTATACATGTTATAATTAAATTATTTAATAAATAAATAAAGTGGTTGAGAGTACTATAGAGTCAGTACATTCTCCATGAAGGGAATCCATACTTCATCATGTTTTTAAGAAACCTTTGAGTGAGAATCTAATATTTTCAAGCTTTTAACAAATAAATCTCATCAATCCAAACGAGTAGAACTGAAATGCGTTTCCAAATAATAATCTACCTAATAAAGATACTCGGTAAGACACTCAGCAGCATGAAAAGTCCTCTCTAAAGATGGCTGAAAGTGGATTTGGATCAAGGGTTATGCTGAAGTCACCCAGTAATTTGAATATTGTAGACCAGTATTTAAATAGTTTTGGACAAGCCCACAGTGTACTGTATGAGGAGCTCAGCCAGAGAGTGTTTGTATCAACTATATGCATCACTAACACCGGAGTATATCTTAACGAGCTTGGCATTAGTATAATAGATCCTGTGCACTGGAACAAGTCCTAACTTTTCTTCAGACAACTCGACCCAACCTAGGCCTTCTCCCCAACCATTCTTAAGCTGAGCAAGAAAATCCAGGGTTGTAGTATCAATCAGCTTAGACAGTAGAGATACAATGTTTTATATGAGGACCAAATTGAGCTATGCTGGAAAAGGATGAATGGTCATCTTAACTAACCAGCCAGTGAGAGATAGAGGGAGGCAGAATCAGTGCTCCATATCAGACTCATATCTGGAAATTTGAGACAAACATAGACTTAGTGATGGATATCACAAGGTATTTGAACCCTTTACCCAAAAGTGAATGTGGGATGTTGAGAATCTGGGAATTCACAGGGAGCAGCTCACTCTTTTAAAAGCTGAACTTGTACTTGAGATTTTTTGTGAACAATACCCTTTAAGTCTATGTTCTTTCGAAGTCAGATCACTAAAGACTCAATTGCAAGGAGGGGGAAACTTAAGCTAGTAGCTCAATGAAGTGAGAAAAGGGATGAGAGCACGCCGTAATTTTGCACTGTCACTGAATCAACTTATTCAAGAAATTTGATCCAGGAAATTAACTCATCCAGAAGCCACATTTTTCCATTACAAGGAAAAGGTATCTCCACTTTACTGTGTTAAAAGCCTTCTTAACTTCAAGAGATACAGTAACTCACCCACCCGCTGGTACATCTAAGCTGGGCGTATTAAGAAAATGATTTGGGGGAGCACTTGTGACAGGTGCAGTGATAAAATCATCACTGAGTGGGATAGAGGGAGTTTTCAAATAAATATATGAAAAAATATGTTGTTGATTTTATGGATCATATTTTATTTTACCTTGTGTTGTATTCATTCCAGGAATGAACCAAGATCCTATAACTGTGGGCCTATAGTTTCCCTGATTTATCATCCATTTCAAAGATGCACAGACTAGATAGAAGCAAGCATAGTTCAGCATTGTTTGTAGTCAAAAGGTTAAGTTTTGCTTGTAGATAATGCCCTTACTGTATTTAGAGCCATCACAGATTTGGGAGGTCCTACACTATTAAATCTGATCTTTTTTCTTCTTTTTTCTCGTTCTGGAAAAATCTGAAATGTTCTGAAACCTCAAGTAGTCTTCTTAAAGGATCCCTGGTTAATGTTGGACTTCTCACCAATTCTTAAAAGTGCAATTTGTGAAATTAGAAATGAATGAATGGAAAAAATAAGAAATAGAATTGTCCCTGTTTAGGAGAAGGTGTGGCAGACGTTGTCTGAAATACAGCAAGTATGGTTGAACTGTGAATGTTGTGAAAATAAATAAAAAAAAGCAATAAACTGGCTTGTGTTTATACATGACAATATAGCAATAGATAAAAATTATTCTCTTTTGTAGATGGATTGTAAAGTGTTGGTCATACCTGAAACATGGGGTACGTGAGGAAGGTTTCTAGCATCCGTCCCTCACATGCAGCGTTGGACTCATATTGTTTCAACAGCTTGTCAAAATCCCTGTTCTGTTTACAGTTCGCTAAAACCTGCAAGCTGTACTGGTGGTTCCGCACAAATTCCTGGTAGATGTTCAGCATAGGCAGCAAAATGTCGAAAAGATCGGCTAAAGGGAGGGATGGACAGCGTCAGGCACTTTAACACTGAGACAGGTTTACCTGGATATACAGGTCTACACTAATTTGTTACTGAACATCAAAGTTAACATTTTAAAGTTTGGTAGTAAAAAGTATTTATACAATACTCCCAAACTAACTAGAGTCTAATGGCCTAAAAAATGTTACATAATATTTTCAGAACACTGCAAAACATCACCTAGAACCACTGTGTTCAGAAAGCATTTTGCTAACTGTAAATTGCCTTTCAAACATACAAAAGGAAGTTTTTTTGTGATAAATCCACCTAACTGATGTAACTGTAAAAGAACTGGACCCCAATCTGAGAGCCAAGGTCATCAAACAAGCCTTGGTTTTATTGGCAGGTTTGGAGAATGCTTATCTTGGCCTTCAGAGCTGGAATGATGAGACAACGTTTTGTGAGGATTTCATTGTTGTGCGAGTGTGTGTGTCTGCAGACGGTGAGATAGCAGGAAGTCAGACGTCACTGACTGTGTTTAACTAAGGCGCTGTGCATCAATTGAGGAGGTTCGTCCTTGATGTTTGAACTGACAGCTCACTGTGCGTCTTTTGCTGAGAATAACGCTAAAATGTAGTATGATGGTAAAATGCAGCAATCAGGCTCTGAACAGAGAAACGAATAGAGATTGCTTACCTAAAACCAGTGTGGGCCAATTTGCTATCCTTGCCTTCAAACCTTGGTGGAATATCTCGTGCAAAAACATGATTGTTTCACTAAAGACATAAAGAGGAAATGAACAGGGTAAAAAAATCTTTGTACTCTTGTTTTATAAACTAATTTTTCACATAGAATTGAAACTCGGACATTTGGGAACAAAACCCCCAACTATATACACAAATACCCCACACTATACACACACACATACATACACCCATCCACACAATTACACTCCTATACCCCCACTCTGTATACACACCCACACCCACACCCATCCACACAACTACAAACCTATACCCTCACACTATACACACACGCCACAAACACATACATACACACACCCACACAATTACACATGTATACCCCCACACTGTACACAAACCCACACATACATACATACACACATACACACATAAATACATACACACACACTGATATACATGTGTGTAGTTGCGTGGATGGGTGTGGGTGTATATGTATGTATGTATGTATGTATGTATGTATGTATGTATGTAAGATAAGATAAGATAAGATAAACCTTTATTTCCCCATTGTGGGACGAATAAAGGTATATCTTATCTTATCTTATCTTATCTTATCTTATCTTATCTTCTTATCTTATCTTATCTTATCTTATCATACATACATACATACATACATACATATACACCCACACCCATCCATGCAACTACACACCTATACCCCCACACTATACACACTCACACCCATCAACACAGATACCTACACATACACTCAAATACAGTAGTTACGCAAGACAGACACACCTGTTGAGGAAGATGCTGCTGACATCATCATGGCTAATGGGAGGTTTTTTAGAGCTAGCAGCCATGCGGAGCGGCCGGAGGAAGCAGTTTACCAGGATGGACAGCTGGTGGACATACTCCGTCTCAGCCTCCACCATGTTAAATACGATCTGGTTTCTCTTCCTCATGCTTTCTGCATGAGGAGAGCAAATGTAGTCCTGAACTATGATCTTCCACTTCCTCCGACACAGCCAGCCACGCATGAAACTCTGAACCTAGAGAAGAGGTATGGGTCAATTGCAGAGTAAATAAACTCTTACTCAAAAAAATCTAATCATGATGATCATCATAGATATTATTTCAAGCCCTGGAGAATGTAGAATGGGAAAAAGCCAGAGTAATATAAGACACCAGACTGGTAGTTGCTGAAGTAAAAAGTTTTTTCCCCAGTTGTCTCCCTGGTTTTGTTCTTAGCAGTATGCCATCCCTTACACACATTGTATATTTTGTTCTTTTGTACTCCAAGCTATGGACTGTCTGTCTTTTCTGTTGCACCACTCAGCAACCCAGCTACATATGAAAAAGTAAGATACATATGTACTTTGCACTATACTCTGTTGAAATAATGTTTTCTAAATTAAGTGGTGCTCAAAACAGGCCAAAATGGTTAGAGTCTTTGGTTTCATGATTCAATGCTGGCAACAGTTATGCTCTTTTTATTCAGATTTGAATCAGATGACAGCATTGAGTTTTATATATTAGTGATGTTTTGTAAAAGCATTTTCCTCAGCTTTGGGAAAGTAAAGAAGCATAATTTAGAGTTTTGCATAGGGTGCCTGATAGACCTTGCTACCTTTTTTATCTTCTTGATGTCTGGATCATCTTCTTCATGGTTCACTTGGTAAGGACGCATCCTCTCCTTGGTTTTGTTCAAGGCTACAATCTTGAAGAAAAGTCAGACAGGTATAATAATAAATAACACAAACACACTCTTACACATGTTTAAAAATATACAGCCTAAATTGTAAAATACATGGCCTAATACATGGCCTAATCTCTATGCATGGCATCTATATGATTAGCAGTTTCTTATTCACTCATTCATTCATTCGTACATTTCTCATTTGTGATGGCTCTAGAGGTGAACTAAGAGTGAGGTAGGAATACACTCGGGATCGGATGTCCATCACAGGGCATCAGGCAACCACCATTTTACACCTGGAACAATTTTCTACCTCTTCACATGTTTTTGGGTGGACAGAGAAAACCAAACAGCCCTGAAACCCATGTAGAGACATGGAAAGAAGATGTAAAACTCTTTATAAATAGTAATCTGAGCTAAGAACTGAACTGAGAAACCTGGAACTATGAGGTATGCCTGTTTGAAAGGTGTTTGGTGTGATCCTAGTTCAATCACCTCAATTGCCTCTCTTAGGTGCCAAAATCCTGTGCAGCTAATGTCCTGACATTATAGTCACAATGAAAGATTCTCACTTGTTGAACAAATCATAGCATGGGAATAGGAATAGTTTAAAGAGAATACCAGAATAATATCAATTCAAAATGTTTATGTTGTATAAGTTTTAGATGCTTGTTGTTCAGTCCAGCTTTTCTGATGGGCTATGTTGTTGCTCTTACTGAAATAAAGACATTCACCAATTTTGAACAAGTTCTTTTCCCCTTACAAGTGGCAATGCTACCTGTTGCAGCACTGTGCCATCCCTGAGCAATTAATACAAACCAGAAAATCTACCAGTGTCTGAGAAGGAAAACAATGAAACGGTTTTCTGGAGATTTCTATCTGGTAATAAAAGACAAAGAAATTTTTTTAATTAAAATACTCTATGCAGAGTGTTGGGGTATGACAATACATTAATAGTTATAGTTATAGATAAATGGTTATATACTATACTGATGCAATAAGAAATGATACAGTATGTTATGATGCAGTGGTGTCAAGATATGATACACTTTTTATATTTTGACATTTCTTACATTCTTATGATACAGCAAACATAAGGATTATCTGAAAATGTTTTTAGTTTTCCATTTCATTTAGTTTTAATTCTCAATTTATCAAAATACGACTTAACACAAAAAACAAAAGCTGTGCAATAAATGTGGTGAAAAATATAACAGATTAATTTACAGCATTAGCTCTCTGGCTTTCAGTAATGTGTAAGGTTGTCGGGTCTCAGCAAAATGTCCACACAAAACATAAAAATAACCCTGGTGGATTAAATTCAACCCGAATTCAATCCAACCCCATTTTCCTGGTGTAATTCCACTCGACTACAAACTGTCGTAGAAAGGACATTATTTACTGTCCATTGTCACCTAAATGAGGATGGGTTCCCTTCTGAGCCTCTCAAGGTTTCTTCCTCATTTCATCTCAGTGAGTTTTTCCTTGCCAGGGCCTCAGGCTTGCTCGTTATGGATAGATGTTAGAGATAAACAGTAACTTTTATTCTGTTTCTATACTTCTCCAAAGCTGCTTTGAGACATAATCTTTCTTGTTATTTATTTAACCTGGACTGAAGTACGGCAGACATTTTTTAAAGCAGCAAACTATGAGAGTCTCTGTGTTTTTGTCTACATTACGTTGGTCCTCATTCATCAATATTAGCACTGACTAGCACGCTAGTATGCTAGTGTTTTGGCTCATTAAACCCCTGTGCTTAGGAGAAGCTTGATTTTTAACAAGCGACCCTCCCCCATCTCTCCTGTTTTAAGATGTACAGAGATGTAAAAATTCCTACAGAGAGAATATGGATTTAACGTATTTTATGACAAATAGCCTGTATTACTATGCACTCTATTGAATGTATTATTCAACATGCAGCTGTATTGAATCAAGTGCCTCATACTTGATCCATATTGTTACACTCCAAGTGACTATATGGTGTAATTAAACTATATAACTGTATAACTGTTCCATAATAACAATTCAGAAATATTTATATTTTTAGATGTTGTGAGTTTTCAACACTTGAGCAATATACTGAAAATTTATGTCATTATTTAGGTTTTGCATAATGTTTAAGCCCATTATCATATCAGAATTTAGTAATAAAGACAAAATGGGCAAATTCTATGGATTCAGCCCTTAAATTAATTAATAATGATGTTTGACTATAGAATTTATGAACTACGTATATATAAAAACAGCCTTTATACTCATATCAGATTATTTCATGAAATCCACCATCACTGACAATCATCCAATCTACAGATTCACTGGATAGCTAGAATACTGATTTTTTTCTTTAATCATAGTTGGAGAATAAGTGGAGAAAGCCAATGATGACTAATCAATTCTTCTTCTGATAATGACCTGTGGTATATAGTCACATAAAACAGAGGCCTCAAACACATAAAAAAGTAAGTTCACTCAGGAATATGGGTCACTAAGAGGATGTGTGGATCCTCTCACAGCAGATAAACATCTCACTTCCTCTCCATGGACAATCTCCATTCTTCACTCAGCCAGCCTCAAATATCACCTCACTGTGCCTTTACCACCTCTTTAATCTGTATGCAAATTACGGTTTAAATGCCCTTTAGGTCATTATCAATGAGCGTGTTTCATGGATACTGGACAACCACACTTCGAGATAATGACTTGCTGCTAAATCAGTATGTAAACTGAATGAAGTCATCTGAATGAAGAACAGCAGATGAGTGTATAAGAACTAAAGCAAGCTTAAAGAAAAATGTGTTAAATGACGGTTATTACCATAAAGTGACCAACGATCATTTCTATACATAGATTTATTGTCTAATATCTAACGTTGACTCATCTCGAATACAGTTAAGTTTAAGAATAACAATCATTTTCTTGAATGGAAAACACATTTACATTTACATTAATGGCATTTGGCAGACATCTTTATCCAGAGTGACTTACAGTAGTGTTTTAAAGTCTTTAACAATAAGTACGCCCTCTTCCTGGCTTACTAGTTCATAGTACATGTACAGTCAGTTTAAAACCCTGTTAAGGAGTGTGATGGCGGCGCATCTCACCAAAAGTCCACACTTCGCCCTAGAAAGTCCGCTGTTAGGAGTAGACAGCGGCAGTGCAGAACCATGGCCAGCGTTGCTGACAACAACACCAGATCCTTCAGCACCAAAGTCAGCTCCTCTGGATTGGAGCATAAAGCTTGGCAGCAAAACTCCCGGCAAAATGCAGCAGGCCAATCAGGAGAACCGCTGTGGTCTTCTGCTGGTCTGTGAATGCCACAGTGGTTCTCCTGCAAGAGCCAGGTTCACGCGCTGACTCCCTTGGCTATTCTTTTTTCCTCCAGCTGAACAAAGCTTCAACTGCGTGCTGAGCCTGCACCATGCTCCTGGTACCGCCATCTTCATATCACCGCTACTGCCTGGAGTCCCTACAACCCCTCGGCTGTGGACCCCCCGGAGCTCCCTCACTGAGGCCAAAATTCTCACCACAATATGGTACGCTAAGATTGCTGCACCTTTTCTGCCCCCTAAGTTTTTTCTGTTTTTGCACCCTAATCTCCGACTCTAATCTTCCATGTACACCCTACTAGAGTGCCCCTATAACATAGGCATTGGATACAGAAGAGGCCCCTAGCTTTAGCGACCAGCAAGTCCTGCAGCCCCTGCTGGAGTCCAGACTCCATCAACATGTGGTTACACAGAAGCTGGCCAAAAGTGTTAAAAGTGCCACCCAGGAACTGCTTGAACTGCTTGAGGTTTACAGGTAGCTTCAATCCTTCTCCCTAATCCCAGCCGCGATGCTCAACGCCAACTCACTAAGTTAATGGTGGAAGACAATGTGGAGGCATTTCTGATCACATTCGAGTGCAATGTGCACCAGGAGGTCCTGAGGAGGCACAAGACAATGACCTGTTGAATCAGGAAATTCTGATCCGCTGTGGCCGATCTTCCATAAACGCTGCCGTTAACTTTTATAAGTTCCGGTACTGTACTATGGGCCATCCGTAGATGGATTAGCTTTTGTGAATCGCAAGACAGTGGCTCCAGTATGACCAGCAGTAATATTACTCGTCCCCAATGCTATCTGCAAATTCCTGGTGAAGTGGCTTACAGGAGGTATGAAAAAACACATGACATGTATATTTTAAGGAAGTTAAGTACTTCATGTAGATCTATGACTTTATTTGTTCTTTGTAGACACCCACTGACTCAACTGTTTGGACATCTAGGGGAAGTTCATTCCACAACAAAGGTTGCAGAACAGAGAAGAGTCTTGCTGCATGCTCTCTCTGTTATATGACACATGATGAGTCCAACTGAGTTGTGATGGGCTGTGAGGGTTGTGCTGAGTGCTTTAAGCTAGCCTTGTCTGGAGTTAAGCCAGTGAGCTTGAGTAGGTCTGAGAGGTTTTAAAACCTAATTAAACTTAACACATTCTAACAAAAGTTTGCTTATGTTCACTGCAGATGCTTACAAACACCTTCAATATATCTTGGTAAACTCTGCTCACAATGTATTACTTTTAATAAATAAGAGAACTCATTAGCATAGACCAACAGACACTTCAGCTAGTCACAAGATTATATCTAACAGAGCCAAGTAGAGAAGAAATCTAAGACAGATATACACAAGTGAAACTCTGGCACTTTTTCAGCTATTCATAATGATAATTCAAAAATCTAAATATAACATAATATATTACTAACATAATATGGGAGGGAGAAGAGAACCATGATCCTGGATGAAGTTCAAAACCTTGAGGAAGAAACGAGAAGAGCAAAATCCATCGAGCTTGCAACCCAAGGTGCCTGGACGAGGTGGAACCTCCCCAACTGTGGCGGCTGGAGCCCTTCCGTATATCGTTTCTACTCCGAGCAGTGTATGACACCTTACCAACCCCAGTCAATTTGCACAGCTGGGGGAGGAGGGCGAACCCACTGTGCAGGTTATGTGGCAGGAGAGAAACAATGGCACACATTCTGTCAGGGTGCAAGACCGCATTGACACAGGGAGATACAGGTGGCGCCATGACAAGGTGCTGTCAGTGCTTGCAGACATCCTGGAGCAAGAAAGGAGGAAGAAACAACCAGCCAGAGTAAGATCATTGCTGAGCACCATTGCCTTTGTGAAAGAAGGCCAAAGACCTGTTGCCCACAGCCAAGCTAAGCAGAACCTTCTGCAGTCAGCAAAGGGATGGGAAATGGAGGTCGACCTGGGGAGGAAACTCCACTTCCCCGAGGCGATACTGGTTACAACTCTAAGACCCAATATCATCATGTGGTCTCCGGAGGGAAGGAAGATCATCATGGTGGAGTTGACGGTGCCGTGGGAGGAGGGCTGTGAGGAAGCTGCTACAGTAAGAGGAAAAGAGCCAAATACCAGCAACTTGTTGAAGATTGTCGGGATAAAGGGTGGACATGTTGGCTGATGACGGTGGAAGTAGGATGTCGGGGATTCCCAGCTCAATCTGTGTAGAATCTATTAACAAAGGTTGGACTGAGAGGTCACTTGAGGAAAGCAGCTGTTCGTAAGCTGGGGGAAGTGGCAGAGAGAGCCTCCTGGTGGCTCTGGCATAATAGAGAGGATAAAAGCTGGAAACTTGGAGGAGAGGGGCAGTGACCTGGCCAGTTACTGCTGACCCACCAACTGGAGGGTGTTGTGGTTAAGGGTCGAAACACCCAGTGAAGGTTGGGCACCACCTGACGACCTCACCTCCAGGCCAAGGCTTCATCCATTAGTAATGGATGTATGTTAGCATCGTAGATGTATTATATAACATAAAGATGAAGATTATTCCATCAAAACACTGTAGATTACTGTTAATAAAGAATATATAGGTAAAAAATAAATCAGTTTACTAATCAAAAATGCAAATTTTATATAATACCTTACAGGGACCTTTAGAATGCTACAGAAATGATTTTAATAAACTACAAGTATAATACTGATAATTGGTTCATATTCCTTAGAGACAAATTCTCCAGAACAGCCTGTAGCACTTGGAAAGACCCAGCAGTGCACTGCAGTATGACTCTAAACCCTCACATCAGTTAATGTGATGCATTATGCATTAAACATTACAGTATGTTGCTTTTAGTGAACTGAGCCCACATTATGTACGCTGTAGTGAACAAGTCTTGTTTACCATGATGCAGAGTAAAACTGTAATTGCTCTTTATGCTATGAATTGATGATATATATGTGTATTAAAGATCACTTTCAAGGTATCACTGCCACAAACAATAAACATTTTTGGAGTCTGATGAACTTTGATAAAAGGCTGTGTCATAAATTAGCTTTAAAAGCAATTTCCACCTTTCACTCCTCACAGCCAGAGGGAATCTATTCAGCATGATTAAGGGAATACTCCAGTAATTTTCAATCAAATCTATATCTAGTGCTTCTGCAATGCTTCAGTTTGGTTTTATTGCTCTGAGAAAGAATGGAGCCCGTTTGCATGTAACTCTTATAATAGAAGTTTCAGGGCACATGGATTATTGTAGAATGATATTTAGGAATTTCTTTGTAAAATGAAACAGTATGTATATTTTTTTAAAATACTTTTTCAGAAGGAAAATGCTTTGGTTTCAAGCTAGAACTTGAATAAAATTACATAAGATCAGCTTAATGGTTAGCACGTTCGCCTCACACCTCCAGGGTTGGGGGTTCGATTCCCGCCTCCGCCTTGTGTGTGTGGAGTTTGCATGTTCTCCCCGTGCCTCGGGGGTTTCCTCCGGGTACTCCGGTTTCCTCCCCTGGTCCAAAGACATGCATGGTAGGTTGATTGGCATCTCTGGAAAAATTGTCCATAGTGTGTGAGTGAATGAGAGTGTGTGAGTCCAGCGATGGGTTGGCACTCCGTCCAGGGTGTATCCTGCCTTGATGCCCGATGACGCCTGAGATAGGCACAGGCTCCCCGTGACCCGAGGTAGTTCGGATAAGCGGTAGAAAATGAATGAATGAAGATCAGCTTTGGTTAGTTACACATCTTTTCAAATGTGACTAAGACCTTTACTGATAAGACCTTTACTTTAATTTGTGTTCTGTTTTCATTTATTAAATATATATTTAAATTGACAGAAATTCACTGCTTTATACTTACGTCATAGGTTAGTTTTAAATAAACAGGTGTGACTTGGTTGAGCACTGGCTACAGATGGAGAGGAAGTGTGTTGAACCAACAAGTAATGAATAAGAATTGTCTCCTGTGTTTTACTACCACCAGTCTACTTATGTGTGTTACTTTGAGACACACAGAGAGAGAGAGAGAAGTCGTTGGAAGTCATAGCTGGCTAATCAAACACACAGAGGCACAAGAGCATGATTTTAACCTTGTACGAGGTGAAAGCCATGAGCTAGTGATGGCTCCTTTTGGTTTGCATTTCTGTTATTTGTTTTTGAAAGTGCAATGTGTATTGGTGCTGAGAAATATAAATAAGTCTGGATTCCCTCCACTGGCAACAGACCAGCCCAGGCTTTGGCCCCATTCTGGCCTGCCAGCTCTCAACCTGCTCCTGAGTAAAAGCTTCAAAACGTAACTGCTGCTCCTTGCACAGGTCAAGAAGCACCTCCTCCACCTCCTGGTACCTCCTGTTGGTACAGGGCACAACTCTGGAGGCAAACAATTTCAGTGGCACTCAAGGGTCACTTAAATTTCATCAAAGTTTTTTAGCCACTTTTATAAACTTAGCAGAACTAATCTAACAGAAATGCACCCCAAATAAATGTGTTGATATATTTTGTTTGTGGTAGTTCTGGACTATTCCTTTAAAACCACACAAGTACATAGCTAGCAAAGGCACTGCTAATTGCTGAAGGAGCAGCAGAATCCTTCAGATCTGTAATTAAGGAATGTAGAAATGCAGGCCTCTCATTTCTTAAATAAATAAATAAATAAATAATAGAGATGAGCCGGATACTCGGCTGAAACGAGTATCCGGTACGGATAAAGCACTTCTGCCGAGTACGAGTATTATACGAGTAATACGAGTCAATATCTGTGCTCGGATTGAATGAAAATCATCATTGGGTAGCTGATTGTGTCAGCATTCTGTGATAGGCTAGTCACAGCGCCCCTCCCCTACACACATACAGATGTATTGTGTTGCTGTGTCTCCCTCTGCTCACTCACAGTCACACACAGAACAGCTCTCTGTCTCTCCCTCAGTCATTCGGGTTCGCGGGTCTTTTCCGTTAACGTTTAGGGTTTCTTCAGCTTTTTTACTTCGGGTTGTAACGTTAATAATACGTATTTACTAACCAGTAGAGTTCTGGTAAACATGGGTTCGTTCAGACGTGGTGCTTGCTTGGTAGAATGTGACTCTCATTGCGTCTCTGCCTGTCGGAGATTTTTTTTCTTTTTTAAACCTTCAGCTGTCTCTAACCAGTAACCAGACACTGAGTGTCTGACACGTTTTTGCTGTATTTCATAAAAACATAAAGGTAGTAAGCTAGTGTTATAAATATGACAAATTAATTATTACCGGTTAAATCCCCGCCCATTTCAAGACAAGCCCCTACTTCCGGGTTAGGCCCCACCCACTCCGAGTACGGATACAGATACAGATAATTCATATGGTTAACAGATACGGATACAGATACAGATAATGCTGTACTTGCTCATCCCTAATAAATAAATAAATAGAATAAAATAAAATACACCTGCACTGTCCCTATCTCCACTGTAGCATGGTTATGTACCACGTGAGTGACAAACTGATTGCATACCACTTTCACGCTTCACTGTCAGTAGCAATAATAACCTTGAAAGTGTACACACAGTAACAATTCTATTGCAAATGCCACAGTTTTTGGGGGTAGGACATGTAGGTCTGTTTTTACTAACTACCCTAAAGGTTATGAAGTATCAATAAAGTATTGATTTTTACATCACATGTATCATATTGAGTTATGTACTGACATTTGCTCAGCAGTGAGTAATAATAAATGGTCTAAACAAATAATGACACTTGATTTCTATCCCCATGGTGACTAAACTAATCTTCAGGGATGGCTAATTCCCTAGTAAAACATAATGGGACTTGAAGAGTTTAATAACCAAAGCAATTTTCCATATTGCAACGTGCTGCATCTCAGCAAGACAGCAGATTTCCAGCAGAGGAGAAAATGATTTACACTCTTCTAAGCTAATATCACACAACCTGTTGATTTTCTATTACCTAAAGCCAAAATCCAACTAAGCATAATGAATATGTAAATAACAGAACGTCAAATAGAAGGCCATTAAATATATGTTAAATACTGTATGTATAGTTAGAGAGAGAGAGAGAGAGAGAGAGAGAGAGAGAGAGAGAGAGAGAGAGCGGAGAGCGAGAGAGAGAGAGAGAGAGAGAGAGAGCGCGAGAGAGAGAGAGAGAGAGAGAGAGAGAGAGAGAGAGAGAGAGAGAGAGCACTAGTGTGCACTAGTTCGAATTTATTATTCATTCTTACACAAGGACTTTATGTATACAGCAGATGCACCATATAAACAGATTTAAAAACCTTTCAGTGATTATATGTTTATTTTCTCATTTTCAAAAAGTTTCTCCAGTCAAAGGTAGAGCCATAGCCTTTAGTTTTCCAACACAGACACAGACATCATTGCATTTCCTTTGTCTCTGGACTATCTGCAGTCAGGAAAATCTTGGTGCGAGAGGGAGTGTTTATAGCTGCTCTAATGTAAGTGATAATAGGACCTTGTTTGAAACCTTCTACTATATTAAATGTAACTATAAATGAATACAAAAAACAGCATGCCCATCTTTAATATGTGTCAGGCCATATTACACACTCCACCAAACTATTGATAATTTTCCTATACCAGCATGTTCTGTTGTGTTTTACTGAGCCTTCAATGATATCGGTTTCACAACCTTCACAAGGAGAAAAATACTGAATTTGACAGGAACGAATGAGGAAATAAATGCTATTCTAGCAAAGCGCCATATTATAGGTAAACAACACATTATGCATATTATATCCTTTACACCTCCCCTTTTAAAATCCACACAACAGTTTATCATGTATAAAGACCATTATGAATTGGCTGCTGATCAATCAATCTTTAATACTATTAAGTGTAATTTTACAAAACAGGAAATCCTCTAACAACATAATCAAGAAAATAACTGTCAAAAAAAACTGTTGTAAAAGATCCCACACTGCATGTAACACATACGAAGGCTATAATGGGTCACTGTAAACATCTACCTCTGCTTTAAGTCTCTCAATCTCTGTGTCTTGGTCCTCCAACTGGGTGCGTAACTGATTGGCTGCCACCTTCTCTGTCTCCACAATCTGCACCAGGTGAATGTATTTCTGCATGAGCACTTCACGCTCGATGATAATGTCAGAATAGCTGGGAATAGCCAAGAAAGAGAGCGCTAGTCAGTATTAATCACATAGATGAACTACTATAAAAATTATAAGTCTCTTAAAGAAGCCATTTGTTAAAAAAATGCAGTGTTCTTCTTTAAGGCACTTCAGTCCATTTTATCTCCAGTCACGTTTCTGTTTAAATTACATACAGTACAAGATGCCTTTAAAGAGCAATTCCAGTGAATTTCATATAAAAAATAAAATGTAAAAAAATATAGATTTTAAAATGCTATTATTAAAATTAATTATTCTAAAAGCAATATCCCATACTAGCATATTTTTACAAAAAAATTTAAAAGCAATTTAGGTTGTTGTAGAAGACAAATATATTAAAACGTAAGTAACAGTGACCACATTTTTATTTCACAACCTTCTCCAGGAGAAATGGACTGAAAATACTGAATTTGACAGGCATGCATACTATAAAATAAATACTAGTAACAAGTAATAATCTTTAAAGACAGCTGTAACTGCATAGTTTAAATCGGGCTGGCACAAGTACCCCATGATGATGTCATCTCAGCCTGGAGTGGAGTTTAATAAATCTCCACACGGTCAAAACAAATTGTGCTCGTCAATCCCACAGCAGTGAGAGATCACAGAAATTAGACCTTGTAAACATATATTTCTATCACATTTCTGTAGTACTGAATTGTGAAACTGAATTCATTATGACTGTTCTTTATACAACTTATTTTTTTAGTTTTCTGTAGGTTTACTGTATTTACCTGACTGAAATGTCAAATTGTCAAATGAAATCTGACACAAAATGGAGAAATATAATATTTATTTAGTCTACTTTCAGTTCACACTGCCCCTGACTAATTCGATCACTGGAGGTCAGAGCTATTAGGAAATAAATACACTGGTAACACTTTACAATATACAGTAAGTGAATAATCATGCACTAGTACATAAATTAATACTTATTAAAATGCTAACCTTAATTCCAACATATAATTTTTAAATACAAATATTCAATCAGACTGAAATCTAGCCTGATATCCATTGTGTCAGCTTCATTTTTATTTTTATTTTTTTTACTGTGCACTCACCATTAACAAACTGTGCTGAACTAACAGTCAAAATTCTCAACAGAGTAAGGAGAATACTATAAGCCCAAGGGTTGGATGAACTCAGGGGATAGTCCCAATACTCTGAGACACATCTGCTCACGAGTAACCCATTAATCCATGTCATTCCAGCAGACCTCACTAATGACGCAAGCCAAATCTAAATGCCACAGCCTCAGTTGTATACAAAGTGTCTACTAGGCTGCCAAAGTCTGAGTGCCTCAGATTCCAGATGGTGTTTGTTTTTTACTGGCATCATCATCACTCTATACCTCCTTCCAGTCTTTCACTTTGGGACTGATCAAATTTAAAAACAAAGTGACAAAAATATCCCCTATGATGCTCTAGCTACCCGAGGGGGACACCTGCAATAATAAGAAGTCTTCTGTATTCTTAATTACTTTGGCAGGAATGCTTTCTCAAGAGTCTGAGAGAGAAAAGAACAACTGTTTTGTCAAGCTCAGTGCTGTTAATCAGTTGCTAGTTCTGATTTCCAGTGATAATTCCAACTGCTGAATACAGCTTGACTTTCTACTCATTGATCTGTCCCGACAAATTTCCTTACCTTATCCTCAGTCAAAAAACACAGTGCTGTCATTTTATCTACATGTTATCCACTAGCACACAATTGTTTCTAGCTTACCTGGCTTGTTGGATGGACTCCACCCATTCATCACACTCTGCTTCCTCTTCAGATCGGAGCTCCAGAGGCTTCTGGCCATCGTGGCCAAACACAATGAGGAAATAGTGCTGTGGATAGACACACAATCACAACACAAGTACTGTTCAAGTTGTTGGAACAGCAAAATGTTTTTCAAACAGTCTCATCAGGAAAAAAAAGAATTTTGCCAAATTATCATCTTCTCTTTAGTAGGCACACCACCTACTCATCACTATAACATATGGATAACTCGGTGAACTGCAGTTTCAAACATGAGTCTGAGCTTGAAATCCATTTCATCTAAAATAAGCTCTGCTAATGTCTTAAAATTACCAGTAGTATCTGTATTGTATCCAAAATCCATTGTATGTACCAATTACAGTAGCTAGCATAATTCAGCTAGGCAGAAAAGTCAAATTCTATCAAATGGTAAACATTAGTTATTAGCATGCTGTTTTTGCATTAGCTCTTTAGCAAACAATGTAGCAACAGTCATGCATATAATCAGCAAACCTATAAAGACTGAAGGATGTTTTATAGGATAAGCAGCATAGCGGTATTTAAGCAAACAATAACAAGAACATATAACAGTTCTGGATAAGTATTTTTCACATAAACATACTGTATGAACTACATGACATTAACTTAGTTAAAAAAAAAACATTTACTGGTACACATACCAGGATTAGAAGCTTTTAGTCTCATACTGATGCATACTATAAAATCAAAACAGTACTATGTGTGATGAATGGCTGTTCAATATGAGCATACAGTTTTAATTAGCACAGGACAGGGTTTATGATCATAGCAGAAGTTCTTATGTACAACATTTAAGTTATAAGTACAAATGTGAGATTATTCACTGAAACAAGGTTGAGATTCGTGAATGAACTGTTTTTAGGAATAGGAAATCCTTAGCGTTTCCATGTGGAACAATTTACAGCAGCACAAAATGAGTCACAAGTGTAGAAGCTCCAAGCAGAAATAGAACATCTGCTTTAGTTATCTAACATGTAGCCATCCCGTATGTTCCTCTGAAATGTTGTTAAATTCCTTTAACGAAAATAAAGTCTCCATATGACAAAAATCAACTTGCGTTTAGCATCGGCAGCAGGTCAAACATGGGTTCTGACTAATGAGAAACACAAATGCTGCCTCACAACTTTGAAGTGAGAGCACATTTCAAATTTTATACAAATACATATTGAATTCTTGTAAGCAAAAATTCATTCAAATGAGTCTATGGTGACATGTACAGTAAACCAGATCCATCTATTCCCAGAGCATAATATATGTGCGTTCGTACATATAAAAAGACAGCACCTCAAGAGCAATAAATGCTATCTATAAATGCTAGAGCAATCAATATGATTATGATTAGCTATGATTATACTGTTACTCTTTGTAATGCTGTCACATTGACTTCACTGATGCCATACAAAATGGCTTAAAGGAAATAAAATGAGAACAAGGGAGTTGCAGATTAAGTCTCAAGCAATCTACAAGACAAATAAATACAGCTGCCGTGAGGCCGGTGGATGTATAATGTATAACGGAGAGAATGATGAATCAGTCAGTGTCATGCTAGCCTGAGAGTGTGAATGGTGTGAAACTATGTTCACTAAAAGCCCTCAAGTGTGTTCTGCAGTCCACATCTTAATTCCTGATGCTGCGGATTCAATAAGACAAATTAAGGTCAAAATTACAAATGTCTTACACACCGTCCACTAAATTTCAGAGTTATGAAGCATAGAACAAAAGAGCAAACTTACAGTACAGTTCCATGGAAGAGGAAAGATATTAATCTAGTACAGGAGAACTTCAGTGACTTCCTGTTCAATAAAGAATACAATTGAAATGATCTGATCTTGAAGCTATAAATGGACTAGTAGCATTCTGTCTAGCTGCATAAACTCCACAGTGGGATCTAAAATAATCAAACCTAGAAATTTCTTTTCCAAGAACAATACACAAAAAAAAAGTGTTTTTGTCTGTTTTCTTCCAAACTTTGGATCTCCCTCCCACAAGACATACGGCATGAATCTTTACTTAGTACTGCTTATGTTTTTAATTTGGTATTAAATTTTTGCAGCATTTAGCCGACACTCTCATTCAGAGCGACATAGAAAAGTGCTTTGTAGTTTCTATCATGAACACATCCTCATGCTAGTTCACTAGATCAGGGATCAAGAGATGTTATTAATGTTATTGGCATTAATTAAAGATGATGAAACATAAAGAAAATGAGCCAACACAAAGCCATGAAATAAAATAATAATAACTAGTCGTTCAGTTATGACAAAAAAAGTCACTGTAAGCAAATGAGAGAAGATTTAGTACAGGTCACGCATAAGAAATATGAGATGCTTAAAGGATAAAAGTTTAAAGGTAGGATTTTCTGCCGATGATGAAAGCTGGTTTATACGTGTAACTTGGCTCTGTTTACCATGGCATCTTCTTTTAGCACTGCACATTGTTTTAGATCTACAGTACCCTGATATATCTGGTTAAAATAGCAGTTTCCCTGTGTGATGTGCTCACTGTCTATGGACATAATCTCCTCCTTTTATATATCACGTCATTTTCTTTTCACCACACATAATTCACACCAAAATTCACCTTTTCTATCTTCTTGTATTTTTGTGGGATTTACTACATGCAAACGAGCTGTGACTGACACGCACAGAAGTATGAAGAAAATCAATGTACCTGAAACTTTTGTAAATCCAGCGAAAAATTGTAGTCGATTTGATTTAAGCAAGCGTTTACACACAACCTTACTAAATGATTGAGAAAAGAGGTCCACTGACAGTGTTTATTAAACAAAGAATTAAACTAATTCGTCGGAAATTTTCAGTGGCCTTTGTTTGTTACGCAGTCGTCCCGAGCTATGTTCGGCTGAAGCGGAAGTATCCTGTGGAATCATGACCTGTTTAGTCACTGCATCTTTCTGTCACAGTCACATGCTTTCGTATAATTTAGATCAGCTCAGATTGTGAAAAAGCAAAATCTTTTCTACAATTGTACAGTGGCTCAGCAGGAAAAAAGACTGCATAAGTGATTGCATCCTTTGATTCTTTAGAATAAAATATACTCTACACTGTAGGAAACAGGTCAGGGCTAGTGTTTTTCCATGAGCCCAGATTACACATGCGCTTGTGTGGGATTACATATCCATGTTATCTAATGATACAGAGAAACAGCAGAATCAAGGACAAGGTACATCATCAGAAACAAGAGAAATCTGAGAGAAAACTCACACTGTACCAGTGACAGTATGTAAACGCGGTGGTGTTGTGGTATTTAAACTGACAAGTGATTTAGATCTTGAATGATACCTTAAACCATGAAAACAAGCTGTGACCTATTCTATGTTTATATAGCGCTTTTACCATGTAAGGATAACACAGATAGGAAAATACAGTAGGCAGGCATTTGCTAGTTTATACTTCTCACTTGTTTACAGGAATGTGTGTGTCTGAAGATGACCTTATGTTCAGGGGATTATTGGTATACTGTCCTGCAGTGGAGACCTGAATAAGAGATCTTACATAACCATCAACAGATCTATTTAAAATCTCTAAACCTAGATGGTCCTTGAGTCCCGGCCGTTCCACTTCTGCCTGACCGTGTCAGCTGCCCTGAAACAACCGGAACGAATGAGACCCTTATTTTTCTTATTGCATTTCTTTACAAAACCAAGAATATCTATCTCCCAGAATCCACTGGTACAACACCCCTGCTAGCAAACCTGCTAAAATTCATCATCTTATCATATCAAATACCTATTATTTTTAATATAAATACTTATCTATTGATTTTTTTTTTTATGGATTTACAAAGTACAATTTTTCTGGACCAGTGTCAAAAAAAAGTGTTTCATTACAGTCAAAACAGGGAGAGATGAGATGACAAGCAAATAGGAAAACAAAGGCAACGACAAAACCACAGGTAATCGAGCGCATAAACAATGAACAAAACCTGGGAATTAATACAATGTACCAAAAGCGTGGTGATGTCAGGAAGAGAGTGTAAACTGAGGAAAAATGCGGTGTGTTGAATGAATGAAAGTAATTTTAAACTGTGAATGTGTGTGTGTCTGAATGAACATGGGTGTAACAGTATCTGGGTGACTGTGAGCAGGGAAGTGTGTGTATTAGGGGAACTGTAATCCAGTGTAGCCATATTTATAGGGTGAAAATAAGAGTTTGTGGCTGATGGTGACAACCAGATTTTCTACACAAACCCAGATCTCACTGATTGATGATGTTAATTTCTTCAACTGCAAGTCTACTTTTAGAGAGTATTATTCTCACTCTATAATTTGACACAGAGGATTGTGTTTTTCACAAAGTCTGCTATATAATATGGCCAAAAGAATATTATACTGTACATCTCATACAGTGTAAAAAGCAATCATCTTAAAAGACTGTTGTAATCATAAAACGGTTTTGTGTGAGGCTTTCAGTTGACATTTCTCAGCCTTTTGGTCTCCTTTGTATGGTTTCGATCTGCTTTCTCATACTTACGCCCAATGGGGTTTCAGTTTATGTCGAATCTGTCTTGGTGTTTGAACTGTGCTTGATCATTTCATTTCTATTTGCCTGACATTCTGAACTGTTTTCCTTGACTTATTTGTTTAATCTATCCCATTACCTATTTGAACCTGTTTACATCTCTGCCATCCCACTCATGTCTGACACCAGCCAGTAACTGAAGCCGAAACGAAAGTTTTATTTAACGATGTTAAAAGCTTTGTGATTTGCTGAGATGTTCAAAAACAATACACTTTAAACATGATTCTTGAATCCAGGTTTGTGGATCCACTACATGAGAAGTTTCAATCATTTCCTACTCTAAGTGGTCTCTGGGCCGAGGTTATGTAGAAGAGCTGCACTATAACAATATACATTATACTAATTGCTTCATAAATGCTAGACTTCCTTAGCAACAGGATGCATTCAAGGCCAGAGAAGGATGTGATGGCTGCACAGAAAGCATTCCACACTGCTGTTTAAGTGCAGTTTAAATGCAGCAGTACGTTTAACTGTCAAAACAAGTCTCATTCCCATTAGACATCAGAGCTTAATACAGCATAATTTGTTCAATTATTCTGCAACGCCTTGTAAGCCTCAAGAGCATAAAACAGGATATGACTCATTTGATTAGGCTCTTGGGTGTGTTTGTCCAAAAAAAAAAAAAAAAGTACATCGTAATGATAAATCTCTATGGCAATCTGTAAGATTTACAAGAAACCAAAGATTTTACTATGTAAGATGTCCGTTTTTGCAGTGTGTCAAGCTGCATTTAAAACACTTTGAAGCCAAACTAAATATCTGTTTCCACTGTGGACTCACCGTTTTGCATAAACAAACCAGCTTTTTCTTGGTTAGCAACATTGAATCCTCCCTTCATTGACATTCTGGCATATTTTATTCAAAACAGAATCACTCAAAGAGCTTCAAATAGTCATAAAGGGTGACACAAATGCACAGAGATATACTGTACTATTCAGGCTTCTAACATGAGAAACTGATATTTGATGCAAATGATCTTCAAAGTAACAAACTTCCTTAGAGGTGAAAAAAAACTTACAGCAGAACATACTAAAAATGAACGATAAAAAATGTCTTAAGAATACACAATAAAAGTTGTGATCATACATTTTTATACGCTTGATGAAGGACTTTTCCTTTTCCTACTTTTTCCTCTACACAGCATTAAATATGCAGAGATTGGGGACTCGAGTCATATGACTTGACTCGAGTCGGACTTAAGTCGCACATTTGAGACTTGAGACTTGCTTGACAAATATTAAAAAAAGACTCGACTTGACTTTGACTTGACATTCATGACTTGAGACTTGACTCGGACTTGAGTTAAATGACTCAAAATAACTTGTTTTTTGTTTTTGTTTTATCTTTTTTGTCTATTTTGTTTTTAAATCTGTTTTTAGAGTGTAATCTAACCACGTGACGCAGCAGGCAAGCAGAGGGAGCGCGAGCACTAACTAATAAACCTTAACAGACGTGACGAAACATGGAAGGCGCTACACCAAAAATAATTAAGTTCAGGTACCGGGATTTTGTGCAAGATGAGAAGAGAAGAACAGCAGTATGCGACCACATCGCTCACATTTGAATGACAAAGTTCTATCAAATTAATTTTTTTGCAAGCGCAATGTAGTGTAAATGGTTGGTCACTGTTTATGTGGAAATGTCAGCTTTTTTGCAATAGGTCTTATAATTGGTCTTCAAGTGTTAGGCTTTGAGTGAAAAGCGTATGGATCGTTTATGGGGATGAACATATATATAAAAAACATAAATATAAATATAAAAATAAAAAACTTCAGAGATGCAAGCACAGCCATATTTTTGTCTCGCATGCACACGCACACACATTCAATTTAAAGGGATAGTTCACCCAAAAATAAGAAAATTCTTTTATAATTTTCTCACCCTCATGATGTTAGAAACCTGTATAATTTTCTTTGTTTTGATGAACACACGTAGATATTTTAAGGAATGTTTGTAGCCAAACCATTCACGAGCCTCATTCACTTCCATAGCGGGAATGGGGCTCATGAATGGTTTGGTTACAAACAGTCCTCAAAATATCTTCCTCCGTGTTCATCTAAACAAAGAAATTTATACAGGTTTGTAACATCATGAGGGTGAGAAATAGATAACAGAATTTTCATTTTTAGGTGAACTATCCCTTTAATTAATAAATTACACTTACTCCAATCATATCTCTCTCTCTCTCTCTCTCTCTCTCTCTCTCTCTCTCTCTCTCTCCCTCTCCAATAGTTAAATAACTTCAAGGTTTGTGGGATTCAATGATTTACGTTTTTTGGTTGACTTGATTGTTGTTGTTATTCTGTTGTTAAAAAGGAAGGATCTAATTTAAGGATGTGTTCATGTCCCATTAAAAGGGAATGCCTGTTCAAAAAATGCCGTTTGGTTGTATAGAAACCATTGTACTTTTTTATATATACTTTTCCATGGTCTTCTGCCATGTTTGAGGCATATTGAAACTTTACATGCTTCATGTTGACCTTATTTCAGTTACATTTACATCTTATTCTTTGTAGTTTTGATTTTTATTCATTTTTAGATTTTTATTGTATTTACAACTCACCTGTATGTGGACACCTTTTAAAAATAAATGCATATAATCATTTTTTGGTGCAAATAAAACTCTCATAGTCCATAAATACTGTAGATTTAACTTTGTTTAATATATAAATTTAGTTAAATCATCAAACATCTGTATGACTTGCCAGTGACTTGCTTGACTCCAGCTACGACTTGACTTGACTTGACTCTCACAAAAAATGACTCGGACTTGCTTGAGACTTGAAGGTTAAGACTTGAGACTTACTTGTGACTTGCACATGTGTGACTTACTCCCACCTCTGTAAATATGTTCAGATTGTTAGCATGCATCATTAACTACGGAAACAACAGGCATTACTGCACCTCTCAATGCTTTACATCAGAAATACCATTATTGTTTTTTGAATATAAAACTTATTTATTCATATACAGAGTTAATGTATCAAGAGTTAATGACGAAGTATTGACTCAAATTTTGCTAAAAGGCATTTAGTGATTTTTAAGATGGAATTTTTGTGTATTTCAAATGATATTTTTACCCTCAAATTGTCTATTATATTTAAATTTACAATAACTCCAGAATGACCTGTATGCTTTACAATAATTGAACAGAACTAATGAGAAACTAAATATGACACCCAATTAACTGCACACGTGTAAAATTCTGTTCGTCACCCATATATCCATTGGGGAAAACATTAATTCCAGAAAAGACAGATGGTTGTTGATCTGAAGTAAGTATGCAGTTAATATAGCATTTGGCACAACTGATTCATAATAATAATGAAAAACAAACAAATAAATAAATAAAAAACCCTACATCAAGCCAAATCACAGATCTTGTGAGTCTGCTGTTGCCACTGTGGTCATGAATCAACAGTTCTCTGGGACGGTTTTGCTACTAGTGGTCCAGAAGATCTTGTGATTATTGCGAGCATCATGAATTATGTAGTGCCAGAGTATTGTATTTATAGTATATACACTGAATGTTGCAAATATAACATTTGTTTGTGAGGAAAAAAACACTGGCTGCACTGGATATGTTCAAGATTCAGAATATATCATTCCATTTATTTTATTTTATTTTATTTTATTTTATTCAGAGGATATACAGGGTGGTGAAAACTACAATAACAAAAAAAATCACTAACTGCATTGGATATGCATCATATCACCATAAGATTCAGAATATAAGTCAGTGCATGTTTTATTGATGTCTGCTTAATTTTCTTGAAAGGTGCCAATAATTCTGTATTCATGACAGTATGAACATGACATCTTGAAAGGCTGGTCTGTATGGGTCACTACTTGCTGACAGCATCTTTGGTGACAAAACTATGATGACATGTCTGTCAGTGAATCAGTGCTTTTTTAAACCTCTCTTAGAGGCAAGGCTGTGATTCCAATTATCATCCAACACATGTCCAAATTTACATTGCTAGCATGCTAGTTTTGGAACATCATATCTGGACATAAAGTGGTGGTGATAGAGTTTAATAAATACATAGAACAACCGGGTTGGTTGCTTCACCAACAGCTAAATTACAACAAACAATTATGTAATAAAATAAGACACATAAGGTGTTTGGTAACCTTTTAATGGATATATTTATTGATGGCTAATCGTGATGTAAGATAAGGGCTAAAATGTAACATCTATCAATATATATATATATATATATATATATATATATATATATATATATATATATATATATATAATCTATACTAGTACTAGTATGACTTTAGTGCCAGCATTTGCACTTGTAACGAACAACCCTCTAACTCTAACATGAAGAAACGTAACTGAACAGTCATTCATCTCAAAAATCCAGCTCCTTTTCACATCCACCTTGCCGATGTTCTCTGAAATGTTCAGTCTCCACATATTTTGCGTCATTTTCCACCTAATATGTAGATTTTTGTGCTGTGAAAGGG
Organism: Tachysurus vachellii; assembly: GCF_030014155.1. Classification (NCBI taxonomy): domain Eukaryota; kingdom Metazoa; phylum Chordata; class Actinopteri; order Siluriformes; family Bagridae; genus Tachysurus; species Tachysurus vachellii. The sequence goes on along the minus strand of NC_083471.1, from coordinate 16,194,934 downwards.
TGCAGCTCTTAGTTTTGTAAGAAACTCCACATATTGACATTAATATACGCACAATTTTGCTCATAAAATTGAAAATGTTCATTGTTATGAAGACAGACAAACCCGACAGATGGACTAATTTATACACTGATTCTTTTCTAATCACACAGAAATCATTTGTCTAAATCTTATTTATATAAAGATATTTAAATTCAGGGACTAGCTCTCAAATATGACATTTATTGGCATTTTATCTGGTTCCTTCAAAATAATCATGTACATGAGAAAAAATGAAAACCTATACCAAGAGATTCTCCTTTTTTCTACCAGCTGTACCCTTATATATGAATACACAAAGCTTTTTTTTTTTTTTACACCGTTCCATCCTAATCCACACCAGTATATCATTACACCTGCCTATAGCCAAGGCCTTCTGTCTCTGCTGGGTTCCACCTCACTACTACTCACACTTCCACATCTTCAGGCGTGTAATCGGAGTTGTAGATTTGCCAAGTCTAAGCACGATCGAGAGAGCGAGAGAGAGAGAGAGAGAGAAAGAGAGAGAGAGAGAGAGAGAGAGAGAGATTCTTGCATAATGTTTCTTAACAAATGTTCAACGTATTTTCAAACTCTGTCAGCAAATCCCATTTCCATGGTAACATGGTCTTGAGAGCGCAGACTGTGTTTAATAACACCCTTTTACTTGGCTTCTTTTTTCATTTACCTTCTCATCATTTTTCATTTAAGACCCTTTTCCTTGTGACTTTCTTCTGTCAATGCTGAAAAAGAGGAGCACTTACATAAAGCCAGTGATCAGGAATTGTGCATCATGGTCTAGAAGATTTGCACTGATACCGTATATTGTCAGTACTGACAGATGTAAACAGCACACTAAGTCTAAAACATTGGTTTAGTTATGTAGAAAGATGAGACACAGGAGACACAGATACAGAACAACAAAGATGGCGTGATCTGGAATATGATTAAATCTATCTTTATAGATTACATATCAGAAGTCCATTCCATTCAACATGTTATGTGCCAGTCATCAATACGGTACCTCACTGATCTGCATGGAATTCTACATCATTAATACTTAACCAGTCATTTGATGCAGCAAAAAAAAAAAAAAAAAAAACGAGTGATATCTTGGCAAGTAAGAATATGGGAAAATTTCCCTTTTTTAAAATTGTTTTTAAGAAAATATAAGATATTACATCTAAATCTGTGTCCTAAACAATGTACCCTACAGTCTAGTGTATGAATACTAGGAGGTAGTATTGTCTCAAATGTTTGTTTTTTTTTACTAACCAGAAGCATAAGCTTCCCAGTCGAACGTCAAACGCATGTAATGTGATGTCACTAACTTTAGTGGAGTACGATCATTTTTAAAAAAAAAAAAAATGTATGTTCAAGGATAAATCGCACAAGGTGGCATGAACTGCCCAACATTCCACACTGAGTTTTGGTTGAATAAGTGCATCGCTCCAGGTTCTTGAAGTGCACTTTGTATTGTCATGGTTTTTCATGCCACTGCTATGTGGATAATATAATAATAATAACCTTTATTTTCTATAGCGCCTTTAAAAGAACATCTCAAAGCGCTTTACAAAAGCAAAATAAAAGCAACAAAATTACACACATAATATAAAGATTAAAATTAAGGCAACAAAAATAGACAATAAAATAAGCACTATGTAAAATTACAATTAGTCAAATTAAAAGCTACCCTAAAAAAATAAGTTTTAAGCAGAGATTTAAAAGTGCCGAGATGTTTGCCTTATCTCAGTTGGTAATGAATTCCACAGTTTTGGAGCTAGTGAAGAGAAGGTCCTATCTCCCATCGATTTTAAACGAGTTAAAGGAACAGTTAAAAGACCAGTTTCAGAAGAAAGAAGATCGCGAGATGGAATATAAGGAATTAAAAGATCAGCCAAATATTGAGGAGCTAACCCGTGTAAGGCCTTGTAGGTAAGCATCAGAATCTTAAAATCAACCCTAAACCTAACGTGGAACCAGTGCAAGGACTCCAAAATGGGAGTAATGTGATCTTTTAACTTTGTTCTAGTTAGTATTCTCGCCGCTGAATTTTGCACTACCTGTAATTTATTTAAGGTAGCTTTAGACACCCCAGCCAACAAGGCATTGCAGTAATCAATACGGGAAAACACAAAAGTGTTGATCAGTCTCTCAGCAACAGAAAATGACAGAATTGGACGCAATCTGGCAATATTTCGGAGATGGAAGAATGAAGTTTTAACCGTATTTTGGATATGTGGCTCAAACGTTAAATTGGCATCAAAAATTACCCCTAGATTCCTCAATTTTGTTTGAAACTCCACATTTGAACCATCAAGAGTTAGCTTGACTGACCCAGCTTTGCGTAGTTGGTGGGGTGAGCAAACAAGCATAATCTCAGTCTTTTCACTGTTAAGACAAAGAAAATTTTCTGTCATCCATTCTTTCATCTTAGAAATACATTCAGAAAGGAAATCAACAGGCACAGTTTCATTAGGATGACACTCAACTCATGTTCATTCCCTCAGACTCTCAGTTTCCGCTGAATGTGTGCAATACCGGCAAACCAGAATTGCTGTTTATTCCACCTGATTCATTCAATGTCAAGATCTTGTGATCTATCTGGAAACAAGTATCTGATCTCAAGAACTTAAGGTAACCATATAGACCTTTACAAAGTGTCGCGTTCCTGACACATTGCTAAAGTGACATACTAAAGCTGGTTCCTAATTCATCCATTTCTATCGACACAGGCCAATCAGATGCCTTTTCACTCCCTTGTCATTTCACTCCTGGTATCTCTGCCTCTCAGTACCATTCAAACTCTGCAACTGATCCAAAATGTAGCTGCACAATTTGTTTTCAACCTTTTAAAGTTGTCCCACACCACCTCGTTGCCACACTCCCATAAACATAAACAGTCTACTGCTCTTATACCTCAAAGCACTGATCACACCTCACAATACACCACTGCACCACGCTCCCTCTGATCCTCCAGCACTGCTCCACTGATCCCAGCATTTCTCAGGCTAGAAGGAAGGCATACATCAAGTCTCTTCTGTGCTCTGGCAGCTACTGTAGGTGGTGGAATGAACTTCCTCTAGATGTCTGAAGAGTCACTGGCAGTCTTCAAACAATGTCTAAAGACCTGGCTCTTCTTAAAATACTTAAATACACACTTTAATTCTGAAAAAGTTGTCAATGTGTTTGTCTTATTATATAACTTCCCAACAAAGTTTCTAGACTTCAGTCCAGATCTGCCAAATGTTATCTTTATAAATTTTGAAATATTTTTACACATTTCAAATGTGAAATTTTCGTTCTATTGTTAGACAATTTTGTTTATTTCAAGAATTTATTTCCATCTGCCAAAAGACTATCAAAATTTGAGCTTGAAATATGTCTCACCGTACTACTGGGCTTAAATTTGTTATATAATAATCTCCTAATGGGAAATATTACATAAAGTTTCCTTTACTAAGATACCATTTTTTTTGCATTGATGAGACAATCACTACAGCACAGAAGCACTAGTTTACTTTTTTCCTTTGCTCCTAAATCGAAACCTGAACCATTATAATTTTTAACATAGATGAGGTCTCTAGTAATAGTCTGATATCATCAATAATTAAAAGCAATTGATGTTCAGTTCTCAGCAGAGAAATAATGGCTATCGGTGTTGAGCTTTTTGGGCTCGTTCGTGCATTCACTCATTCTTTTATGGTGGATAACAATGTCTGTTTCTAATCAAGACAATTCCTAAAGCAATAAACACTACAGCTATTCAGCAAGTGGACTGATTTAAAGACTTGCTGCCTAAGTGCCATCTGTACCGCAAAATGGTAATGCGCTGGAATGAGGAAGGTAACTCAGACTCTGAGAATAAATGCAGCAGGGTATTAAGGTGTGTGAATTGAGAGTTATGTTTACTTGAATGTGGCATCTGTTTGGGTAGTTTTGTTTAGAAGCATTTTAGCAGCACACACTCCATTTCAATGAGAGATTCAACCACAGTGATAAAATATATGTCTAAAATGCAGCAAATATGATTCCAGGCTTTACAGTGCAGGACAGAATTTATTAACACACAAAGGTAGTGTAACAGAAAAAAGAAACAATGGTTATATTATATGGGCTATACAAGGTCAAAAGCATTTAATAGTTTCACGAATTACACTGCATTAGAAAGCAACAGGAATCCTGTTAACAATATGATTTCTGCCCTGTAGTCTTAAAAACATTATCTGCTTATAAAAATAAGAACACAACCCTTAAAATAACAATAAAACAGACCATGGCATGAAATGTAGTGCAGATAAAAAGGTCAGATCACTGGAGCTTTTTTCCAAACTACCTCTATCAAAACAGCATGGTTCCAAACTTTACTGGGGATTTCCTCACCTGCCTTTTAATTACAGGAAAAATAAACTAGTCTCACTTTTATTTGGTATGAAGGGAGCGTAAAGGCTATTCTTTTAGCATTTATGGGTGAAATGTTTTTTCAGTCAGTGTATGAATTGGATTGTTTTGTTCCTTGTAAAAGGTTTTTGTTATGATAAAGGTTAATTAATGTCATTCGAGTTTCTACAAAAAGGAGCTAGTTTCTGTAAACCTGAACGAGGAACTTCTGCTGAACAAACACTAACCTCAGAGATCAATTGAGCAGAAAAAACTGTCAGTCAATGGTCACTGTCTTTTCGAATTTCAGAAAACTAAATAAAAGTGGAACAATATGAAAAAAATCCAAAATCCAATACCACAGGATTTGGTACATAACTGGTTTTCCTTAAACATTGATTCAAATGAGGATATGGCATAACATTGTGGTGGAATTGTAAGAAAACTGCTGGATATTTTCTTTTTTTAACATCACCACCTGTATGCAATAATCATTTGTTCACCTTTTAGCACTTTATTCTGGTCAAGGCTGCAACGGATCCATAGACTTTCCCTAACACACAGGCAAGCATTAGAACATAACCTTCAGAGAGCCTAATAGTACAGTTTTCACTATATCATAGTACTGTATATTTGCTTATATATAGCAAAAAGTGTTCCACAAGAAAGAAAAGTTTATACAGTCAACATTTTTTTCATACATTTATTTAAAAGAGCATGTGGCATAACAGTGTGAAAGTTATAGAAATGACTGTGATATTTGTAAAAGTATTAAATACCTTTCAGCACATTTCAGCATCATCTACAGTATATCAGTAAAGCAAAGCACTGTAGCAGAAGGATGTCGTCTCAATGTAGACATGTTTATATAATGAAGTAAGTAAGAACTATTGTTTATCTCTAAAGTAGCCTTCGATTACACGCTTTTGCCTGTTTAATAGTGAACCTCTAAGGCTCAGGTTTTCCATTATGAGTGAGCAGGGTGTGACAGAGTAAAGCCCTAACACCACTCTGTACAATGCAATGCACCAATGCTATGATATTAGGATTGCCACATGGCAGGACTAATCTCTCAGTAGGATTACACCAGTGTTAAAGACACTATACAGCTCACTAAATTTAACTTACTGTGACATGAAGTCATGAAGTCGATACACTATACTACAGTATGTGATAAAAAAAATTAGTGTAGAAATTACAAAAAGTAAAAGGACTTCCTCACTAAGGTCAATGATTCCAATCCTAACCCTAATCCATTGCTGTAGTAATTTCACATTGGGGTCAAAAAATAATTGTGGCATGATTTTATTTTTTACATCACAAAAACCTGCCATTTTAATAGAAGTGTGCAGATTTTTTCGATCCATCGTACTTCTACACGCTTAAATGAGTACTTAAACAACTTGTTCTGTTTTTTGTTGCTGAACCATTTTGATGTGTGGAGTTGATTTTTTTAATACCCCACAGTGCAAAGCACAGGTATCAAGCACTGTTCAGCTGGAGCACTCAGAATGCAATAACATGGTACAATGACCAGGTTCTGTATGAGACATTAATAGAAACATGCATCACACTCTAAAAGCTGTGTACTCAGACATGAAAGCTGAGAATAACAGTCATCATGTGAATGCAATAGTATAAAAAAAAAAAAAAAATCAAACCCTGTTGTGCATATCCATATCTGAAAGTGGATACTGAAAGATGTATACACTCACTGGCCACTTTATTAGGAATACATTTCGAGTCAGGCAATCACATCAAAGTCATGCAGGCACACATCAAGAGCTTCCGGTACTGTTAACATCAAACATCAAAATAGGGAAATTAATTTAATTTGCCTTTACGGTGGTGACTGATCTTCTGAAATGTTCACACACACAACCGTCTCTAGCACTTAGAAAGAATGGTGCAAAAACAGAAAACAATCAGTGAGCTAGAATTCTGCTGGTTGAATCATAGGATAGAGAATCAGGTCAGAGGAGAAAGGCAAGACTTGTTTAAGCTGATTGAAAGGATATGGCAACTCAAATAACTGCTTTATATACCGGCGGTGAGGAGAAAAGCATCTCAGCATAATCCTGAGATGGACGGGCATCAACAGTCGAACACCAGGTTCCACTCCCGTCACAAATATAAATATATATATATATATATATATATATATATATATATATAAAAGCAGTCTGACCATTCTCTTTTGACCTCTCTCATTAACATGGCTTCTCCGCCTACAAAACCACTGGATAATTTTGGACTCTAGAAACAGCTGTGTGTGGAAATCCTAGGAGATCATCCGTTTCTAAAATACTTAAACCATCTGCAGTTAATAGCTATGCCACAGATAAAAGTCACATTTACCTCCATTCTGATGTTTGATATGAACTTGATCTGTTTCTGCATGATTACTGCCACCTGATTACTGGCTGATTAGACACTTACATAAATGAGCAGGCGTACATTTGCACGGTGAGTGTACAGTGCCTTGCAAAAGTATTCATACCCACTGAACTTTTCCACATTTTGCCATGTTGCAAACACAAAGAAAAATTTATTTTATTGGGATTTTAAGAAATAGACCGAAAGAAAGTGGCATTGTGAAAAGTGGCATTGTGAATTGTGAATTGTAATTGTGAAGTGGAATGAACATTATAAATGGTGTGCAAATTTTATTTACAAATAAATATCTGAAAAGTGTGGCATGCATTTGTATTCAGCCCCCTTTACTCTGATACCCCTAACTAAAATCCAGTGAAACCAACTGCCTTCAGAAGTCACCTAATTAGTAAATAGAGTGCAACTGTGTGTAATTTAATCTCAGTATAAATTCAGCTGTTCTGTGAAGCCCTCAGAAGTGTGTTCGTGAACATTAGTGAACAAACAGCATCATGAAGACCAAAGAACACGGGTCAGACGGGTCAGGGATAAAGTTGTGGAGAGGTTTAAAGCAGGGTTAGGTTAGGTTATAAATTAATATCCCAAGCCTTGAACATCTCACGGAGCACTGTACAATCCACCATCCAGAAATGGAAAGAGAATGGCACAACTGCAAGCCTACCAAGACATGGCCGTCCACCTAAACTGACAGGCCGTGCAAGGAGAGCATTAATCAGAGAAGCAGCCAAGAGGCCCATGGTAACTCTGGGGGAGTTGCAGAGATCCACAGCTCAGGTGGGAGAATCTGTTCACAGGACAACTATTAGTCGTGCACTCCACAAATCTGGTCTTTATGGAAGAGTGGCAAGAAGAAAGCCATTGTTGAAAGAAAGCCATAAGAAATCCTGTTTGCAGTTTGCGACAAGTCATGTGGGGGACACAGCAAGCATGTGGAAGAAGGTGCTCTGGTCAGATGAGACCAAAATTGAACTTTTTGGCCAAAATTCAAAACGTTATGTGTGGCGGAAACCTAACACTGCACATCACCCTGAACACACCATCCCCACTGTGAAACATGTTGGTGGCAGCATCATGTTGTGGGGATGCTTTTCTTTAGCAGGGACAGGGAAGCTGGTCAGGGTTGATGGGAAGATGGATGGAGCCAAATACACTGCAATCTTAGATGAAAACCTGTTAGAGTCTGCAAAAGACTTGAGACTGGGGCGGAGGTTCATCTTCCAGCAAGACGATGACCCTAAACATACAGCCAGAGCTACAATGGAGTGGTTTAGATCAAAGCATGTTCATGTGTTAGAATGTCGTCAAAGTCCAGACCTAAATCCAATCGAGAATCTGTGGCGAGACTTGAAAATCACTGTTCACAGACGCTCGTCATTCAATCTGACTGAACTTGAGCTATTTTGCAAAGAAGAATGGGCAAAAATTTCACTCTCTAGATGTGCAAAGCTGGTAGAGACATACCCCAAAAGACTTTCAGCTGTAATTGCAGCAAAAGGTGGTTCTACAAAGTATTGAATCAGTGGGGCTGAATACAAATGCACGCTACACTTTTCAAATATTTATTTGTAAAAAAAAATTTGGACACCATTTATCATTTTCCTTCCACTTCACAATTATGTGCCACTTTGTGTTGCTCTATCACTTAAAATCCTAATAAAATACATTTTTGTTTGTGGTTGTAACGTGTCAAAATGTAAAAAAGTTCAGTGGGTATGAATACTTTTGCAAGGCACTGTATATACATCTCAACCAAGATCTATAGCCTGAAGTATTTTGAGCATTGGTGAACACTGCAAAACATGGAGATGATCAGTGTGCGCTCTTCATAACACAAACACACTCTATCACTTTATACCATCCCCCTCTTATCCTGTCCCTCTCCCTGGTCTAACTCATTATTTGAGCCTCTTACAGATTATGAGGCATTTAGTCCTCACTAATACACAGCTTATTCCTTCATTTATCAAACAGATGGCTTGTCAGCTAACCTGCTTCCTTAATTAACTATGATAAGTCTACTGAGCACGACTGCGAAGGACTCTACAGGTAGTGTAGACAAAAATCCTGTAAAGCATAGTGTGAGTTTAGAAAGTGTATTCATATTCAATAAGAGTTATGAAACTTTCAGTGTTGTGACATTTACAGGGATTATATTTAATTTGTTTCTTAAAAAAACGGTTAAATAACACCATCAGGTCTTCTTTTTTTGGTTCAGATACATTGGCTAGTTTTACTAAAAGTAATAGTTTGGGAGGTTTAATAAATATATATCATTAAATGACATTATACTTATACAGCATAATACTTGCATAGGGTCCACTTCAGCAACTTCCAGGTGATTTTTTTATCTTTCATTTTTCTGCATACATCATCTGATATTTTTATTTGAATATTTTTGTGCCTGGACTTTTGGAAACTAGTTGAAATATGTTTCATGATTAAGAGCAATTACTGACAGATCACACTACACTTGATTATTTGGCAGCGTTTATTTGCACAAGAGAACATATTTATGAGATGCCATAAAATACTACTTGCACTTAATGATTTGGATCAGTGATTAAATAGATTTTCTTTGACCCCGAAAGCTGTTCATTCATTCATTCATTCATTCATTCATTTTCTACCGCTTATCCGAACTACCTCGGGTCACGGGGAGCCTGTGCCTATCTCAGGCGTCATCGGGCATCAAGGCAGGATACACCCTGGACGGAGTGCCAACCCATCGCAGGGCACACACACACTCTCATTCACTCACGCAATCACACACTATGGACAATTTTCCAGAGATGCCAATCAACCTACCATGCATGTTTTTGGACCGGGGGAGGAAACCGGAGTACCCGGAGGAAACCCCCAAGGCACGGGGAGAACATGCAAACTCCACACACAAAAGGCGGAGGCGGGAATCGAACCCCCAACCCTGGAGGTGTGAGGCGAACGTGCTAACCACTAAGCCACCGTGCTCCCCGAAAGCTGTTCATTTTATAGAAAATTATGAAAATTTTTACACTTGGTTCTCTGATAGCTCATAAAGTAAACAAAGCAAATATTTAAAAAAAATATATATATATATATATTATAATTGCCGTATATTGTGTTTACATATACTGTGTTAATAACTGCTGTATTTTTTTATAAACTATGTCATCTATAGCCATGCAAAATTAGTTTTCAAGTGTTATTTTAGGCTGATTTAAAAACTGATTAGCTATGATTAAAACTGATTAAGTGTAGGATACAATGACTCATCGAACCCAAACGAATAAAGAACCAAAACAACTATTTGTTGAAAATAGACAGCACAGACGTAATTATTTCCATCTGTACCAACTTTAGCAGTAACAGAAGTCCGTGACCTTTACTGTTTCCTCATATAATGTGTCTAAGTCATTATTTTAAAATAAGGCATTATACTTTAATTGCACATTTTACCGCAACATAAATCACTTCCCATAGACACAGCATAATAAAAAGGACACAAAAACAACCACAACTCAAACACACAGCATTTCTTTTTACCATAACTTTGCAGCTTGGCTGAGAAAGCACCTGTTGAGAACAATTTTACTCTACAAAATGTTCATTTGTAACCAGATGTGCTAATGGTTTTGTGGCTCTCTTGCACTTGCGTTATCTCCTGATGAGCTGCAGCACCATGAAATAACAGCATGCTCCTTCTGTTGGCTAGTCTAGTGTGTGTGTGTGCGCGCGCCGACGCAGTGCGGGCGTTCGTGGGTGTGTGATTAAGCGGAGGATTCTAGTCGACGAGCCACTGTGTTCATGCAGAGAGAAGTCAGACCTGTTGGTATACAGTATCAACTCCATATGGTGCTGTTCATATTTAAATTTAGGATGTTCAGTTTACTTTGCAGTCTTAATATATTTTTAAAAATCCTCTCTCCAAAATTCATCTACAACTAGAAAAACTTTCCAGAGAAAGAAAGCATTTCGCTAGCAATCTCTGAAAAAAGTTCAGATGTCAGGATCCTCAGTAAACTCTGAGATTTGCAGCTGGTGGTGTTTTAATGGCAATATTTTGTGCATTACATTCAAGTTCAAAGCAAGTGACTGCATCTCATCAAATACGAATCTGCAGTGTAAAAAGGACTGATGATGCTTTTAAAATTTTAGACGATCACAGGTAGACTTTTCAACAGGCACACTCATTTCTAGAGCTTGCCAATGAGCCCATCCAATTAGCACAGGAAACAAACTGCAGAGGCACAAATTTCAAACAAGAAGCCAACTATATTTCCTTAGCTCGCTGTGCTTGGCTCACTGCAATGCTAAAAGCTGCTCTGACTCATCACTCATTATGTCATTATACTGCTTGTCATTTCACAAAGGATGCACAGTCACAAAATAATAAAAGACAAACAAGCATGATTTGATTCAAGCAAAATCCCCTTCTGATGCCTCTCTCAGTCTGATAATGTCATATCTCCAACTTTTATTCAAGACGATGTGGCCCGTACATTTCAAAATATTCGCTAAGAATTACCATGTAATCTTTCTTGAATTAATGGCAGTTTTCTGTAACACTAACAATCACATGACCTTCCTATTTGTCTTAGGAATGCTTAATAAATGTGCAGGTAACAGACACCAAAAAACCTAGCATAAGTTGCTAACAGGTGACCATAAACTTCTACACCTTGTGAGCTACACTAGCATCATAGCACCAGTGGTATAAGACAACAAATCAATTTCCGCTTTAATTTTTACATCATCACCTAAGTCATGACAGCCTACAGATGTACATAGGCATCACTATGGGAGGTTTCTGTAACAAAATACCATGCAAAAGGCTGCTGTTCACACTGAAGCCATGAATCGGAGCTGACTTCACTGCATCACTGAATCCAAAAGCTTTATAGGAGACACTTTCCTACAGCGGTACACCAGTTATGTCTTACTACAATTCTCTCTGTCCTGCACATTTGTTGTATTTTCCCTGGTCTAACAATCATAATTAAACCTGCGAGTTGGCTGAAATGATAGCGAGGGCTAAAATACTAAAATGTGAAAAATGCATGAAAATAAAACATTAAAGGTACAGCACAAGAGGGGACTCCAGGTCCAGGGTTCAAACCTGTGTTTTAACGTGTGATGTTTTTTCCAAAAACACAAACTCCCCTATTCATCTCATATTTTAAATATAGACACATGTATACACACACAAGCCATTAAAAGCACTTACAGGTGAAGTGAATATAAATATATTATTTTGTTTCAAGGGGTGACACTAATCAAGGGGTGAGATATATTAGGCAAGCGAATAGTCAGTGCTCAAAATTAATATGCTTGAAGGAGGAAAATGGGCACGTGTAAGCATTTGGGCAACTCTGACAAAAGTTAAATTATGACAGCTAGAAGACTGGGTCAGAGCCTCTCCAAAACAGCAGGTCCTCCCAGTACGCAGTGGTAGATACCTAACAAGAGTGGTGCAAGAAAAGACAACCGGTGAACCAGCAACAGTGTCATAGACACCAAAAGCTCAGTGATGTGTGTGGGGAGTGAAGGTTAGCATGTCTGCTCTGATCCCACCAGAAGAGTTACTGCAGCTTAAATAGTGTAAAGTGTATTACAGTTTGATGCGTATGGGGCTGCAGACTGGTCAGAGTGACCATGCGGTCTTCTGTCCACCACTGAACACACCTACAACGGACACAAGCATCCAAAATTGACCATGGAACATTGAATGAAGGTGGCCTGGTCTAATGAATCGTGTTTTTTATATACATCATGTGGACCTCTAGGGGTGTGTGTCCCTGGGGAAGAGCTGTCACCAGTATGCACAATGGGAATTGTTCAGAAATGGCTTGAGGAACAAAAAGTGTTAAAGGTGTTGTCCCGGCCTCCAAATTCCCCAAATCTCAATCTAATCAAGCATCTGTGGGATGTGACAGACAAACGTCCGATCCATGGAGGCCTCACCACTTACAGGACTTAAAGGATCTCCTGCTAATGTCTTGGTGTCAGATATAAGAGCTTGTGGAGTCCATACCTGAACGGATCAGAACTGTTTTGATGGAAAAAAGGGGAATGACACAATATTAAGCAGGTGGTTATAATGTAATGGCTGATCGGTGTGTAGAAATATCTAAATGCTTTGCTGTTAAGTGAACAGTTACATAACATTCTGTTTTCACCAAAAGTTTTTGCATTAACCTGTACAGAATCAGACACTCCCAGGTGTTCACACTGAAGAAAACTAGCCTTGCAATGGACTGTTGGCTTTTTGCAAGTGAAACATTTAAGTTAAAGTTAAATATAAAGACATGATCATTGTTCTTGAACCCTGATCCTTTGTGTTGTGTTGTGCTGCTGCAGCTCACCTGTTTATCCAGTGTCTCCTTGCCTCCGGTGGACACTTTAGGCGCCGGGACTCGTTCACATGTGCAGCCCTCCAGGAGGTAAATGCCTGAGGGTCGAGCACTCTGTTCGGAGTCAAAGTAGAAGAGCACATTTTGGTAGAGGGCGAAAAACTTCTCGTGCCATTTGCTGTTTTCCGTCGTCTTCTTGCTGAGGTAGCCGCGCTTGGTGCCCTCTTTGCGCGCCACCACGGAGAGATACAGAGCGTGTCCCTCATTATATCGAACGCTCTTCTGCATTTTCCGTTTCGGTTCTTCTCCGATCTCACCTGCTCTTCAGCAACATTCCCGTCACGATGCTTTGGACCTTTTTCCACCCCCTTCTCCAAGTTGTATAAGCTCTGAGCACTAGAAGTTTCAGCCGTGCGTCCTTGCGCCTCTCTGCGCTCCTCAGTTCCTAACTTCCTAAGCGACTATATCCAAGTGTTTGCGGTCTGAACCGTGGCAGAACTTTGTATTGCATTGTTTTAGAGCGAATGAGCAACGCGGATTAATAATAGTGCACGTATGCGCTACTGCACTGATAAACGCAGAGACAACATAGCTTTCAGGATCGGCTTTAATCTGATTTGACAGCTCCTTAAAGAGACAGCTTCTGTTTCATCAGGAAGTGCGACGCTGCTGATTGGCTGAGAGAAGAACGGGGGCGGGGCGAAGAGCACCTTGTGTATCCTTAGGGATGCGCATAACCAGGATAATACGCATGTAGCTTACTGCTGTTGGATGTTGGACGGTTTCATATGGATTACCTCAGGGTTTGCAATTCTAAAAAAACAGTTTGTGCCCAAGACTTGGATACTGTAGAATTTCAGGCAGAATGAAAAAAGCCTTATGTTGCTGATGATGTACATCTTCTTCAACGCACTAAATACTGTGTACAGTGTACACATTGGAAGAGAAGTCATTTATAATCTCACTATCTTTGTGCCAGCCAGAACAGGGATACCTCTTTGTTCTTCCTGTTCATTAAGACTCTATATCTACATCCAGATGTGCTGTACAATAAGGTTTTCCCTATTATACTCCATACTTCTTGAAAAGACTACAACCTACGTACAAGCTCCTTTGTAAGGTGTGAACATCGACAAATATTTATCTCAACATATCTCATTTATTCTAGGTGTCACAGCAGGACATCTATGAAAGCTAGCATATTAAATAGTTTTGTGGTGTGCATTCAATTTCCTTGTAGCAAAGATCAAATAAATTACAACATAATATCGTTTTAGTGTCGTGTTAAGTTATATTACTGATGTACTGTAAGTGGGAGAAAATACAGTCTGAAGCATTCATTCATTCCTCTGCGGTAAAGAATGGATCTGGAACCAAATAAATTTAGGGGATAATCTCATTTATTGGAAATTTATAATAGTCAATTCACCTACATGCAAGTTTTTTTGGGAGGTGAGAGGAACCCAGTGAAACCACACAAGGAGAACATGCAAAACTCCATGAGTGACGTGACATACGGCTAAGTATGGTGACACATACTCAGAATTCGTTCTCTGCATTTAACCCATCCAAAGTGAACACACACACACACACACACACACACACACACACCCGGAGCAGTGGGCAAATGACTGTGTTTACATAGAATTATCAGAAATAATATAGTGAATGTTTTGTAGCTAAAAATACCCTTTGCTTAAAAAAAAAAGTGTGTTAATTTCCTTTGCGTGTGAAGAATTAATTTGGGGACAGTCTGTTATAACGACAGTTTAGCAGGGTCCCTTTTAGTAATTGTTTTTCAGCAGTTCAGTTCAGAATTACTAGACGTTTACCTAATGTTTGCATGCACAGTCAGTCGCTGGGTTTTGTATTAAATTTTATGAAAGTACTGGGTTAACAACAGAAGTGGCAAATTAATATAGTATTGTCTCCCTTGTTAAATGTTAACTTGTTATCCATTTCATTCAATTTACTGATTATTGGTTTAATAACACACTAGAACTCTGGAGGCCTAATCTCTTAGTATTATCAGTGTGAGGTGAAGTACCATAATTAATTCAGGATGTCTGTGCAATACGCCCCAAACTTCTCTGAAAGTGCTTAGAAATCTGAAAAGTTAAAAAAAAAAAAAAAAAAAAAAAAAAAAAAAAAAACAAAATAAAAAGTCAGCAAAAAACGAAATCAGCAGTAAAATGGGGAATGCAATGGCTGTCATATGTGATAAGAGTGAAAAATTAGCTGACCTGCATTTCTCATACTGTTTCTCCAGTGCGTTTCTCATTTTTGTCTTTTTCACATGTTGGAAGTCATCAGGAAAGGTTACCCTTATTTATCTGTCTGTCATCGGCTTATTTGGCAACAAAAAGATGAACAGATGCAGAACACACACCTGTAGCAAGCTGGCAAATAAATATGGATTTTACACAAACTTTCCCAGAAAGCAACTACATACATGGAATGAAAGAGCTTGCGCCATGAGCTCCGTCCACCTGTTTACAGAGAAGTAATTATAATGCACTTAAGCTCTCATCCTTGTGCCATGCCAAC
This sequence comes from Tachysurus vachellii, assembly GCF_030014155.1. Taxonomy (NCBI): domain Eukaryota; kingdom Metazoa; phylum Chordata; class Actinopteri; order Siluriformes; family Bagridae; genus Tachysurus; species Tachysurus vachellii. Next base: position 16,179,269 of record NC_083471.1, on the reverse strand, counting down.
AGCAGGCCTTTTACATGCTGAGGTTTATGTTAAACCAACAGCAGGAAATCCTCAGAAATCAGATGAAATACTTTGGGTCAATATCCAGCACTTGTGGCACGCTCTTCTCTCCTCTCAAGGAAGTGTCCAAGTCACAGTAATTTGTCTTACATAATGAAAGACAGGTGGTGATTACACACTTAAATGCTTGATGCTACATTTCATGCTTTGAAAATACAGAAGTAAAAAGAAGAGACAGGAGGAGGGTAAAAAACAGACTTCTGCTTTAATCCTTTTGGTTCATCACACAACAGCATTGCAAAATCTTTACATACATTTTCTGTATACCTTCTGTAAACATTTTCAGATTTCAGATGCTGAGGAGTGCAAAGAACCTGTATTACAGCACCCTGCAACTAAGCTTCTGAACTTTCCGAAGTGATCATGATGCATAAAAAATACACAATCGTGTAGATTAATATACAGTGTAGTTTATTTGGACTACCGCAACAACCCTTCTCTCACACACAACACACACACTCACACACACATCTTATTAATGTCTGACTTTATCCACTCGAGTAATGATTCCCTATTAGTGATTTTCCAAGCGTCATTAAGCAGCTTCACAGTTTTCCTAGAAAAAGATAGAAAAAAACAGATTTAACTTTGTTTGCTTTTTCCTTCAGCATATGAAAGAATCATTCTATTCACTCAGAACCATGAGCTGTTAGCATTATTATTATTATAGCGCCTCATTTACGCTCAGCTCTCTAACTCTTAGCAAGCCCGGGTACTTCGATGATAACCGAGATAATAACGACTCTAATAGGAAACTCATGCAACTCATCCCACTGGCCTACATACCCAGTAAAGTGATAATGATCTATGGAAAGCAGGATGTGCTGTTGCAGCGGCCCAATACATTCACTTTGTCACTGACGTTATGGTTAAGCTCTTTAGAGCAATGGTCCAATTTGCATTTAGATAATTCAATCACTCTTCAAACACATATTACAGTGAGATGTATGATGGTCAAACTCTTCTGCACGAGATTAATACCAAAGCGAACCAAAGATCACGTACCAGTGAACGGCTCCATGTTAGACGGATTGATATTACAGGCAGTTTGCATATACAGTTTTAACAAGAATGATATTACTGATATTGTTTTTCTGTGTTCTTACCATATCGTGATATTCCCTACATCATCCTGTGTATTAGTTTCTCACTGTATTTATCATTCTGTTGGAATTACAGATTGTTTTTCTGCCTGCTTTCACATGATTTTATTTGAAAACTGTTGCACTAGATTGCCGTATTGTCTTATAAATGACACGCTCTGAGAAGGTTTGTTTCATATCTTTTGTTTGTTTCACTCATATCTGCTGTTTGTGAAATGTTTCCTAAATAAGAAGCCAGGTTACTCTTCTAATTTTTCTTGTGTGTATTTTACTGATTAGTTATTTAATTAAACAGTGCATGTTAATTTTTTTCCCTCTCAATGATGGAGTGATTTGCCCTTAAGAAATAATACCAGCTTTCTGTCTGAGTAACATGTGTTTGTAATGGTTTCCCTGCAGGTTTATGAATCTTAATAATGTGTGTCAATTCTTTTTTTTTATTTCAAATCAAACTATACATTATTGCCAGCTTTACAAATATTTTGGTCATTTTCTTTGCACTTCTGTGTATATGTTAAAGAACGCCAGTGATCTACATGCAAGTTGATCTACGTGAACTATAATATATATATAAAAAAAAAACTCTTCCAGTACAGTTACAATTACGGCATTTAGCAGACACCCTTATCCAGAGTGACTTACTTTTTTTCCATTTCAATTAAACAACTGAGCAATTAAGGGCCTTGCTCAGGGGCCCAGCAGTGGCATCTTGGTGGACCTGGGATTCGAACCCACGACCTTCCGATCAGTAATCCAACATCATAACCACTAGGCTACCTCATACCCAGTAATCTCATTTAGAACTAGTTAATCTAGACAGAAATACAGGATCTTGATTATACAAGTCTATCATGTGTATTAAAGCTCACATCAGTGAGTCACTTACGTAAATTTACACAAGCTCAGAAGTTCTTGGTCTTTCTGAACTAATTAGATTTGCATGAAATCCATCAATTTATTGTGTTTATGCTACTGTGAACAATTTACAAATAAATCTGTTCATATCCAGCTTAATAAACAAGGCCCATTAAATCAAAAAGCACTAAGTTTTATCTGACCAAAAAATGCCTTTCTGTAACATTGTAAAAGTTGAAATAAGCATTATTGTAACAGTTAAATACATTTTTTTTGCTTATTATCATGGCCTCAGAGCAGATGGCTATAGATACATGCTGAGCACTTGGCTTTATTTTATTAATAGTACATACAGCATTTTTGAAAGTTGCATAAGGTTTCACGGCCCACGTTATGTACCTGCGGCTGTTGACGATGGCCTCCAGCTCTTTGGACTTGAGAGCTGCAGATGTGAGGATGCTCTGTGGGATTTCTGCCAGCCGTGCCACGTTCAGCCCATAGCTCCGAGCCGCTGCTCCCTCCGTCAGTTGATAGAGGAAAGTGATGAACTCTGGTTGCACCTCCTCCACTGCAGGGTAAAAAAGACAGAGTTAAAAAAGTGTTACATCAGAGAGAAGCAGTCAAAAAATTAGAGGCATCGCAAGAGCAAATCCTTCTGAGGGAAATATCACCTGATGTATAAATGTATAGTAAATCATTTGTCTTTGTGGGAAGTTAGCTGTCCATCAATTCATCACAAGCTTCCCTCAAGACACGTTAATCCAGCCAACTGTATCTTTTTGATCTGAAAGTGCTATCCACCTGATCTATGTGCTTGCAGACACATGCCCCCTCAGACTCAGGATTCACAGCTTGTGATCTCTGTATATGATGTGGCAAACCGTTTCTTCCTATTGTGCTACTCAGGAACCCGAAAACTTCTTTAGCTCTTCATAATGGCATATCTATATCATATCTTTTAGGCCACTGACTATAATGCTAGCTCTGTAGCATTATCATGAATGTTGTCTTAAAATACAACTCACCAGATAGGTCTTTATTAACTTTGCTAAGGAAAAAATCTGACCCACCAACTGACCCGTCTCCTCATGAGTTGCTTTTTAAAGAAAAGAGAGGAGCAGAGCAGCAGTCTTCAATCTTATGTCAAAAATAATTTCATTGCCAGGGAAATGTAAATATATGCCTAAAATGTAAATGGAAAGGTCTCAGTAATGTCATATACTGTGAATCACAATTTATCTAAATAGTCTTTCAAATTATATGATTACTCTAAATCTAGAAATAACTATAGTCAATATTACACTCTGTTTCTCTACAAGTGTGTTACAGACTGTGTGTTAAACATCCCACTCGTGCAGGATGTAAACTCGTGAATTTTCTGTCTTACTGAGATTACAACGATGAAGTCTCTATTCCTCTCCAGTTCCCCAGTGCAAGCAAAGCTATGCTATAAAAACGCTTGAGATAGAAGTGTGACTCACCTAAGAAAACTGACAGTTAATTTTGAGCAATCTTATGTTGGTCTAGTTCTCTAAGAATACTTTCCAATACATTTCTCTAACATTGTGTACACCTGACCATCACATCCACGGTTATAACAAGCTCCACACTTCTGAGAAGGCTTTCCAGCATTGCTGTGGGGATTTCTATTCATTCAGCTACTAGAGCATTAGTAATGTCATGCACTGATGATGGAAAGTCCCAGTTCATCCCAAGGGTATTTAGTGTGGTTGAGGTCAGGGTCTAGGCATGAGCAAGGAGTTCTTCCATTTTAATTAGGCAAAAATGGAGCTCACTTTGTGCATAGGTGCACTGTCATTGTGGCAACAGTTTGGGGAAGACCACATATGTAATCATGTGATGGTCAGGTGACCGCAAACTTTTGGCCATATAGTGTAACTATTAATGCAGTTTATTAATGTTGTGCATACACCTAAACTGTCCCCAGAAGGTCATTTTATCCATTATTCCCATCCCACTTGTCCATTATTCCCATCCCTCCCACACAAAATCCCATACCTCTCCCATACCTTCAGCTGCAGTTTCTGGCTCATTGAGCAGGAAGGCCATGTGGTAGTTTCCAACGTGACATGGACAGAGCTTCTCAAGCTCACACAGTGGAGGGTAGTGGGTCACAAACAGGGTCAGACACCTCACCTGCAGTGAATAACATTAAAAAATTCATAATCAAATACTTACTAATAAAAAAAATAGCTTCAGACACACAATCTTGAAAATTGGTTGCTGATCAGCCTGTTGTTGGACAGATGTTAATATTCATACCTTCATAAATAAACCTCTGTGATCTAAAGAAAGAATTGTTATTACACAGAGCAAAATAACCGATCATTCGTGCCCTAGACAGACAGATATATAATGCTTTTTTAAATAGGTACATGATTAAAATGTTTTGAATAAGACTACGGTTTATGGTTATAGTGACAATATCACCCAGCAGGAATATTTCCTTTTACTTATATGAATATACTAAGCCCAAACATGTTCTAACATGACAATACATCTACAGACAAATCAAGCGTCATAAAGACGTTATTAAGGGTGGAACAATTTCATATTAATGTCCAAGTTTTTGGAAGGGGATGTACAACAAACATGTGATTGTGATGGTCACACAGCTCATTTGTAGTGGGGGAGTAAATTAAACAGCTAATAGCACAAAGAACACTAGAAGTATAGTGAAGCATGGTGGTGGTAGCGTCATGCTATGTGGCTGCTTCTCTTCAGCTGTGGCTCTAGTCAAAGTAGAGGGAATCATGGATGGTTTATTTTTTACATTTTTTTTGGCTCAAAACCAGCGGGCCAACTGTTAAAGAGATGTCAGTTACAGATGAGGAAAGAGTTTGTTACAGAACCAATATTATTTAATATTTGTTTTGTACTTGACTTCTGGTGGTTTCTTTGTAATACTTTATGTTGGAAAAGATCTGACGAGTTAACTTAGTTTTTAATATTTAAGGTCTCCTTTTTGGTTTGCAATTTTACAATCTAAAAGCAACACAAAAGATAATTTGTCATCACATTGATAGAACCTGTTAAAAGGTAACAGACAGAAAAGGTATGACATTCATTACAGGCAGTAATTTACAGTATTACTATTAAGCAACTAAAAACCTACCCAGGATCTGCCAAAGTAGCATTAGCTTCAGCATCAAAAAAAAGAACAAGTGCCAAATTAATTAACATCCCACAAAGTAAACACCGGCTGCAGGATAATGGCTAAAATAATAATCACAGTTATTTGGTGTAATATTATCATTTATCACAATTATAAGATCAGACAATTCAGGTACAAAACTTTTTTGTGTGTGTTATTTTAAATTGACAGAAAGCTGCATTTTTTAAATTAAAAACCTGTACTCTAAACCTGCATAAATCTAAGACGTGTCCTTAGGCACATATACACAACAGTAAATAAACAGATACAATAAATAAACAAATAAAGTAATTAATTAATTGACTACAACTACTACTAATAAAGATACTATTAGTAATCATTATTATCATTGTTATTACAAAATTAACAGCAATAATATTCTAAATAATAAACAATAAACAACCAAAATTAATTACCATTACTACTATTACTTCTCCTCCTACTTCTACTAATAATAATAATAATAACAACATTATTCAATAGAATTTAATTCCATATATTTAATTTAAATTCAATTCAAACACTTCTTCTTGTACAGACAAGTTAAATAGACACAAATTCAATTGTGTTGGAGGCATTTTGCTGCATCGGTTTAGGACTAATTGTCCTTCTAAAGGGGAAACATCATTGGAAATCGATACCAAGTTCTTCTGACCTTTATCCTATGATCATCAGTGAATCCGACAGAAATGTCAGGATAGAATCACGTAATGCAGGAAAATATCAATCACAAGCTATGGCCTCACCAGACTAAACACCTGCTGGAGGTTTTTATTAATAATATCATACCGCTGAGGGAGTGTTGTTTGAAAAAGTTATGTTCCTTTGTGTACATTTCCAGATATGTGTAGAATCTGTGTAAAAACACAATGTTCTAGTAGCTTACAGTATGATGTCCCCAAACCCTTACCATGTCATTTTTTCCTTACAGGTAACAGCAACTCTACTCACGAACACTGTGGCCAAGTATGTTTTATTAAGATAAAAATAAATAAATAAATAAATAAATAAATAAATAAATAAATAAATAAAAATATTATTATAAAATTCTAAAATTTGTAGCATTATTCTGAAAACCTGGCCTGGCTCCAAAATCTTGCCTGTCATTTGAATCCATTAGTGACGCGAACATTAAATCATTAGTACACACAGACATGTCTCAGACTAATGCGGATTTCCAGTGACAAGCAAGCTGAAGTAAGAGAGAGGTGAGAGACGTGCTTGTGGGCATGCAGAGAACTGAAAATAGTCACAACATGAGACAAGACATCCAAAGAACTGTTTATCAGCACAGAGGACATGTTTACGGCCTATATTCAGGCTTGAGCCCCAGATGTCCAGTGTCCCATCTCACCAGGAGGCAAAGATATACAACAGAGATACAAATATAGATTATTTTCCACAAACAAATAATGTGTTCTAAAGTGATACAGATATGAATCTGAGGTTCACTGTTTTTGTTTTGTTTTTATGGTTGTATGAGAAAGATTCAAAACTGTACATTTGGAGTGAGAGCAGTGAGGGCATGACCGATATAAACTGCAGTGCTGTACAATGCATTTAAAGCATCCTTAGTACCTGTCTGGTCTGGGATGCAGTAGCTTAAATTAAGTTACTAATTTGTTGATATTTTGAGAAAATGTTTAAGGGGGAAAAAGAAGAAGAAGAAAAAAAAAAAAAAAGAGTGACCGAGGATTTGATGGGGATGTGGTAGCTCAGTGGATATGGTGTTGGACTACTGATTGGACGGTCATTATTTCGAACCCCATGGCCACCAACTGCCACTGCTGGGCCCCTGAGCAAGACCCTTAACCCTTAATTGCTCTGCTGTATAACGGAGAAAAAATGTAAGTCGCTCTGGATAAGGGCGTCTGCCAAATGCCATAAATGTAATGTAATGAAAAGTGTCCAAAACACATTTCTAACAGAGCAATTATAAACTCCAGTGACACCTTCTCTTAAGGATTAGGTCAAGTTCCACTTAAGATTTAAATCTGAATACAGAATATAGAGAACTAATCAGATAAAGATACATACATACAGAATATACCCTTAGTTTAAAAGATTTGAAGCCAGTAGTTTGCAAATAATAGAAATGTTTTTGTGCACATTGCAAGAAGCATGTGCAGCTTCTGTCCCTACCATGTGGTGCATCAGCAACAATATGCACCTGATATGTCACTATACAGTATACAACATAATATAATAAATAAACAGGGAACACAGGTAAATTAAATTTCCAGGTCTAGGATTAACTGATGTTCTTAATAAATGAATAAATGAAACAGGAAAAGGTGAGAAAGCTATACTACTGCACCACAATCCCCAGTATTTAGCTGCTAATAGTGATTTCACTCTGCTCAGTCCATGCACTGAATCGTTATGGCAATGCAACTTCCAACCACCTCCTCACTTCTCTCCACTCAGAGCCACGCATCTCAGTTCGTTTCACATACGTATGCCAGCTTAGAGTCGGTGAGCTCCGCTTCCTGTGTGCAAGCAGAGAGCTTTGCTATGGCAACTGGCCTTTTCTCTTGCAGCCAGAGAGCAGCGATGCACGGTACAAGAAGGCAGTGTACAGTTAGACACGGGCTCCGTCAACAGCGCAGTGTCAGAGACCGTTACACAACAAACGTTTTTTCTCAAATACGGGACAGTTGAATGGATAAGAGTGAGACCAGTTGCCATGGCAACATAAATGTACATGCATACACGTGCACAATTTGTTGCAGCACGGCCAGACCAGTAGTGCATGTAAATAAATAGGTAAAGAACACCTCATGTGGCTCTGTAGTTTGTTTAAATGCAAAGTGCACAAATGTTTGCATCATCACAGAAGGTTACAGAATTTAAGAACAACTCCTGTTGCATGAACATTTTCAGAATCAGTTTAAAAGGTTAAATCTACAACTCTCAAGAGTTTTTTTAGGGGAATCCCTCAAGTTTTATTTAAAAACAACTACAACCTACAACTGTGAGTATTTCTCTGTCAGACAGAGTTTCAGGTTCTTGCTCTGTGCAGGATCTCTGCAGCTTCACAGCATCACAATTTCACCACGTAGTACAGTACACCATGTTACGCAACATGTGAGGAATAAATCGTGACAACTTGTGCAGTTTACGGGAAAACTTTCACCACTGTGTGAGATGCACCTTTGACACAAAGCAGAGTTACTGTTTTACTGTTTACTGTTACTATTAGATATTTTCTAATAACCACACAGATATTGAGAAATGATTCCTATTTGTTTGTCAAAGAAAAATATGTTTAAATTCTGTATAAATCTTCATATTAAATACCGTTTAATATTTGTGAACGAAGAACTTCTTTTATTATAGGTTTGTTTATTCATTAATATTCACCTGCTTTTTACCCCCTCCATCAACATGCCAGAGAAAAAAAAGCAGCGTGACATCCGAGCACACGCTTTTTTAATCTGCTAATTGTTGGGTTGCATTAATTAGCGAGCATTAGTCAAACGATTCCCTATCAATTAGCTGTTACTATAGAAACAGCAATGTACTAGCACAAATATCTTACTATAGACTCGTGTTTTACCTTAGAACTTTACATAATAGAAAAAAAAAAAAAAGACTCAGCTAATTTTATCATTTGAGACCAGTGTGTTAAAACTAGGAAATGAACCGCTTCAGGGAGTCATAGGAAAGTAACAACAGGGTGTTGTGATGTGACTTGACACAATACAACACTCCAAACTTATTTGTTTGTTATTTTTCAACAGTAAACAGATAAAGTATTGTACTCCAGAGTATTTTGCATAGTAGCCAACCATTTGAAATTCATTATTAATGAAGCAAATGAAAAGTTCGTTACTATTTTCAGTCATGCAGTGGCCATAAACAATCGCTCCCTCGTCAGCCTCTTTCTCTTTTTTAATAAGAAAAAAAATTATACACACACATTACATATATATATATATATAGATATATATATGTATATATATACACACACACACACACATTATATATATATATATATATATATATATATATATATATATATATATATATATATATATATATATATATATATATATATATACATACACACACACACACACACACACTAAATGTCCCTTAAGACTTGCCAGTTACTTAAAGCATACTGTTACGGAGCGCTGATATGTTTAACCTCTGATATGTTAAGATTTTTGTGAAGATATCATGTAAGCGATTATTCTTTTCTTTTAATCGACGTATCATTAGGTAGAGATTGTGTGAATCATCTGTTACTACAGAATCAATAACGTGTTAGGAGAAATGCTTTTATATGAGCTTGCAGCTGGCATTATTGTCTGAGTCGCTGCCGTAGAAAATGAACACCTCTTGACCAATCAGAATGGAGAATTCAATAGCACAGATGAATTACAAATTTAAAGAACATCATTATTTTTCTGGTTTTCTAACCCTGTGCATCATCTGGTAGGTTGTAATAAGACGGCTACTAAAATTACTTTCAGCAACAGGTTACTTTCTTTAATGCAGCAGTGTATATGAGCTGTGCAAAAGCAATATATACTACACCATTCTGTCCACGTCATAAATGTTAGCCTAGCATTATAATATGTAATGAAATGCACACACACAAGCAAATGTGCAAGAGAATGAAAGAGATCAAAAGATTTACGAAAAAATATTAACACAACAAACAAGGTCACTCATGCCAAAGAAATGAAAGCTGCTGTGGCTGACAAAATAAAAATATTATTTCAGATCCCATGGGAAAGGGGGGGGAGAGAAAGAGAGAGAGAGTGTGTGTAGTTGTGTACTTGAGGTTCTTCAAAAACAAATTAAACAGTGCGCAATACTCAGAGGAGACACCTTTACCACAGGCTCTTTACCTTCACCAGCATTCACACCTACTGTATATATGGGTTTATTTACCCAATTAACACTTCAAATGTGTGAAAAGAAGGAGTGTTTTTTGTCTTTACTTTTACCTTGAGTTGCAATAATACACCTCTGGAAAGCAGAAGGTGTAAATATGTGCTATATCTTTTATAATAGGCTCCAGATTGACGCTCCGGATCAGACACGGCATCCACCTCATTGTCAAAAAATCTAAACAAACTGATAATCAATTGGTATTCAAACATAGCACATACTGTGTATGAGACGGGAAATGAGCCGGTGTATCTAGGTTACAGGTGTATCTTGCAGCATGATTGTGTGTGTGTGTGTGTGTGTGTCTGTGAGTGAGAGTTGTTTTCGTGTCCATTGAGAGCGGATTAACAGGAGACTCTGCTATGTTACAGAGTAAATATGGAAAAATACGCGTACATGACAAAAGACAAGTAGTGCAGTTTGTTCGACAGTTGGTGCACATTAATATTAACACTACTCTATGAATAATTAAAAAAAGGCAACAATAAGAGCATAACAACTTGTGGTTATCGTTTGGGGCTACAAAACTGAAGATAATAGATTTAAAATGGAGTTAAAACAGTGTGTGCTGCTATAGAAAAATAATCAGTTTGGGTATTATTGGATGTAGTGCTAAGCAAAGCAACGTAATGTTACATTTTTATGTCCAAATATGTTTAATTAGTTTTGTACCACACAATAACACATCATGCTTTATTATCCAATTTATAGATTGGGAACATCTGCAAGACAACGTTCCTTCATCAAATAGCCTCACCATCAATTTTATTAGGAACACCTACAGTATACAAAACAAAAGCTTCAGTTACTCTTCACATCAAACATCACAGTGAACAAAGTGTGATCTCTGTGGCTTGGTTGATGATCAGTAATTTATAAAATACTTAAACCAGCCCATCTGGCATCAACAACCAAGCCACGGTTAAACCCACAGAGATCCCACTTTCTTTATTCTGATGTTTGATGTGGAGATTAACTTAAGCTCTTGTCCGGCATCTGTATCGTTTTAATGCATTGTACTGCTGCCTCATGACTGGTTTATAGGTGTTCCTAATAATGAGGACAGGGAGTCTACATTATAGCAGCTATAAATATTTGTTCTCTATTTTTAATTGAACAAGACGACAAAGCAATAAAAAAAAAAACCCTACTGAAACCTTGGCAAAATGGTGATACTGGTGCCTCCTTCCATAAATATAGAGAATCAACAGCTAAAATCTTTTTCTTTATCTAATGACGGCACATATTTAAAATGATTTTATTATTATTAGATTATACAGAGCATCGGGTATAAAAGTGAACGTTAAAGCGCTGTTACCATAGAAACATTAGAATGAGCTCATTACCGTAAACCTGTGATTTGAGTTACAGCCGGTAAATCTGACAGAGCTGCTGTTATAAAAATGTATTTGAACCAATCAGATCAGAGAATTCAACAGTGCTGTGGTGTAAAGAGGAAAATTAGTTGCTGTCGTTAAAATCCTTAAAGCTATGTATACAGTGGTTTTGGAGAGTATTCAAATTTATTAAAAAGAAAAAACAAATCTCTCATGTACATAAGGATTCAGACCTTTTACTCAGTACTTTGGCACCAATTACAGCCTTAGGTTTTATTGGGTATGATACAACAAGCTTATCAGACCTGGATTGTGGGATTTTCTGCCATTCTTCTTTCAAAATCCTCTCAAGCTCGGTAAGGTTGGATGGGGACTGTCAGTGGACAGCCATTTTCAGGTTTCCCCACTCTGGGCCACTCTAGTGCCCTCTTTCCACCAAAAAGAACCAGGTGCTGGTTCAGCGCTAGTGCTGGTTCAAAGTTGGTTCCACTTACAAGCCTTCTAAGAACCGGTTTGCCTTTCCATGGGCTAGAGAGCCATCACAGAGCCAAGTCTTACGTCACTGTATACAACGTTATACAGCAACATTAGCACAGCAGTGGCAAACACAATCACAACATCAACAATGGCAGATGTTGCTTTACTGTTAATGCTCATGGCTTTCGAACCTACATTGGCATCCAAATGCTGAGAATCCTGATTTAAAATGATTTAAAAATGGTGCTAATGACGTTCTCTTTTGTCTTGTTGGTCACAGTAACCCTGCCCCAGCCCCTAACGCAAGCGGTTCTTAAGTCTTAAGTCTTAAGTACTTAAGAACCACTTTTCCTGGTTCAGAGCCGGTGCTTTGGGAAAAAGAAAGAACTGATATTAAATTAGGCTCTGGCTCTAAACCAGCACTCGAACTGCACTGGTGGAAAAGGGGCATAAGACATTTTCAGAGTTGTCTCTAAGCTACTCCAGTGTTGTCTTGGCTGTGTGCTTAGGGTTGTTGTCATGTTGGAAGGTGAACCTTCGGCCCAGTCTGAGGTCCTGAGTACTGTGCAACAGGTTGCAGATATCTCTGTACTTTGTTCCATTTAGAATTCCCTCAACCCTGACCAGTCTCCCAGTCCCTGCTGATAATAAAAAAAAAAAAAAAAAAAAAAAAAAAACACACTCCCACACCATGATGCTGCCACCACCATGCTTCACTGTTGGGATGTAATTTGGCAGGTGATGAGCAGTGCCAGGTTTCCTTTGAATATAACATTTAGAATTGAGGGCAAACTGACTGTGAGGCACTAGATTCTCTGGTCTAATGAAAACAACCTTTGCCTTGAATACAGGTGAGACTGAGTAGGTTGTCATGGTAGCCACATTTGCTGCGGTCCTGGCAACCCTCACAGGCTTCATAATTTGATCAGAAAGCCCAGTACATTTATGTTCTTAAATGAAGCACATCATGAACACAACACGGTCATATTTTTGTCATTTTATTACTTTAGTATTATTATGTGCAGTGAAGCTGTGTCCCACAAAAGTTCCCCTGCTACTCCTGCTACATGTACGCTGTGGAAACTAATGAGGTCATCATCAACTTAAACACATGCATAGGATATTTTACATCCTGAACAAGTGCAGACCAAAGTATAAATTGCGTTCACATTCGCAGGAAATGCGGCACAGTTCCAGTGCAAGCGAATTTGCATCACCTCGCAATAATTCGCTAGAGGCAGGACTATAAAAGACAGGGCTAACTGGTCTAAGCAAATTAACATATCCTCCTATTCACCCCTTTAATGTACTGCCACACAACAATGAGGGTATACAGTATCTCACAGAAGTGAGTACACCCCTCACATTTTTGTAAATATTTTATTATATCTTTTCATGTGACAACACTGAAGAAATTACACTTTTCTATAATGTAAAGTAGTGAGTGTACAACTTGTATAACAGTGTAACTTTGCTGTCCCCTCAAAATAACTAACACACAGCCATTAATGTCTAAACCGCTAGCCACAAAAGTGAGTACACCCCTAAGTAAAAATGTCAAAATTGGGCCCAATTATGTGTTATGTGACTCATTGGTGTTACAAAGTCTCAGGTGTGAATGGGAAGCATGTGTGTTACATTTGGTGTTATCGCTCTCACTCTCATATACTGGTCACTGGAAGTTCAACATGGCACCTCACAGCAAAGAACTCTCTGAGGATCTAACAAAAAAGTTTCTCTACATAAAAATGGCGTAGGCTATAAGAAGATTGCCAAGACCCCGAAACTAAGCTGCAGCATGGTGGCAAAGACCATACAGTGGTATAACAGGACAGGTTCCACTTAGAACAGGCCTCACCATGGTCAAATAAAGAAGCTGAGTGCACATGGTCAGCGTCATATCCAGAGGTTGTGTTTGGGAAATAGACCTATGAATGCTGGCAGCATTGCAGCAGAGGTTGAAGGGGTTGGTGGTCTGTCTGTCAGTGTTCAGACCATACGCCGCACACTGCATCAAATTGGTCTGCATGGCTGTCGTCCCAGAAGGTGCATAAGATGCATAAGAAAGCCTGCAAACAGTTTGCTGAAGACAAGGACATGGATTACTGGAACCCTGTCCTGTTTTCTGATGAGACCAAGATAAACATATTTGATTCAGATGGTGTCAAGCGTGTGTGGCAGCAACCAGGTGAGAACAAGTGAAGACAAGTGTGTCTTGCCTACAGTCAAGCATGGTGGTGGAAGTGTCATGGTCTGGCCTGCATGAGTTCTGCTGACACTGGGGAGCTACAGTTCACTGAGGGAACCTTGAATGCCAACATGTACTGCAACTAGGGTTGCAAAATTCCGGGAATTTTCAAGGCTGGAAACTTTCCATGGGAATTAACGGGAATATACTGTATGGAAATAAACTGGGAATTTTTTAAAAATGCAGAGTTGCCTATAAAAAGGAACTTAAATGTAGTTAAAAAAAAAATCTTGCAGCATAATTAATTGTTTAAAACAATAAGATTTAATGCAGTTTAAGTTGAATTTGTACCCTGCATTTCTCGGTCACTTGCACACAGCACACTGCTTACTGGAGGGCCATTGAGGCCAAACCCCCTGCATGTACTTGCATTCTTCCATAACATGCACAGTAACACTTTATTTTAGGGGCATTTAACTTGTTGCTTATTAGCATGAATATTAATAGAATATTTGCTATTCATTAGTACTTATTAAGCACATATTAATGCACATATTATTCTGCATTACCTTATTCTACATTCTTAATTGTACCCAATACCTAAACTTATTAACTACCTTACGAACTCTTAATAAGCAGTAAATTAGGAGTGTTACCATATGCACAGATAATTTGATGACCCCCCACACACACTCACTCCCCCTGAAATAAAAAACCCTCCATACATCACTTAAGGAGGGGGTTTCACCTCCATTTTCCAGGCCTTGACTACGTACCACAGAAGCAGAGACCTAATAAGCTTGAAAAAAAAAAATGGTTCATTTTACATTTTAACTGGGACTTTTTTTTTAAAAAGGGCAAGGGTGGGGGATGCTTTCATTTTAAAGCAATCAAAGGGAAATATGTTTATTACAATTATTAAGTTTATTATGTTTATTAAAAGCATAATAATGTTTATGATGTTTTTGTGTTACTCAAAGAAAGAATCAGTTAAAGTTAAACTTACAATTAAATCAGTCAAGAGGTCATTTTTAAAATTTGTATTACCTTGCATGCATGTCTGCTTATGACCAAACAAAATGTTTATTTATGTTTATATATCGTCGCTGTCGGGCGGAAACCTCGTATGTCCAAATTTGGTCAATTTCATATTTTTTCACATATCCATGCTATTGGTCAGTCCCCACGTGGGTCTGTTATTTTTACAAGTTATTAACCAATCTAAAGTCTTGAAAATAGCTTGAGCGCAAATCTCATAACTCCATTGGACACTTCAACTGTCCACCTCTTCCTCACTCCGCGGGAGAGCTTCGCGGCATATTTCTCCTTAATAAGAGTCGCAACGAATCAACACGTCTTCTGAGGTAAATGTCTTCAAAACACTGGGCTCAAAGAAAAAAAAATCTTGACCCCCGCTAGTTCTGGTGCTCGTCTGAGGACAGGAATTTAGCGCAAGACAATCCACTGCAACGCGGACTAAACCCTGTGTACTGCAGATAAGGTACGGCTTTTTTTCATTTCCTGAAAAATAACGGTTTTGGAGATATGAGGATTCCACCCCGACAGCGACGATATGATATAGTTTATATAAATTTCCCTATACTGTATTTCCAAATAATTCCCATAAATTCCCATAAATTCCTGTAAATTCCCATAAATTTCCATAAATTCCCGTAAAGTTTCCAATTTGGAATATTCCCAGAATTCGCCAGATTAAGTTCCCAGAAATTTTCCAGAAACTTTCCGCCCCTTTGCAACCCTAACTGCAACATACTGAAGTAGAGTGTGAGCTCGTCCCTTCGAAGACTGGGCCGCAGGGCAGTCTTCCAACGACCCCAAACACACTTCCAAGATGACAACTGCCTTGCTAAAGAAGCTGAGGATAAAGGTGATGAACTGGCCAAGCATGTCTCCAGACCTAAACCCTATTGAGAATCTGTGGGGCATCCTCAAATGGAAGGTGGGGGAGCGCAAAGTCTCTAACATCCACCAGCTCATCATGGAGGAATGGAAAAGGACTCCAGTGGCAACCTGTGATGCTCTGGTGAACTCCATGCCCAAGAGGGTTAAGGCAGTGCTGGAGAATAATGGTGACCACACAAAATATTGACACTTTGGGCCCGATTTAGACATTTTCACTTAGGGGTGTACTCACTTTTGTGGCCAGCGGTTTAGACATTATTGGCTGTGTGTTTGTTATTTTGAGGGGACAGCAAATTTACACTTTTATACAAGTTTTATACACTCACTACTTTAAATTATAGAAAAGTGTCATTTCTTCAGTGTTGTCACATGAAAAGATATAATAAAATATTTACAAAAATGTGAGGGGTGTAATCACTTGAGATACTGTATATATATAAAATATATACAATAAAATTCACAACCAAGACTATATGGATCAGCATAAACTTTTCAGTAGCTCTTCTGTTACAGTGACTCACGTCTTTAATTAAGAACTCCAGAGTGGCGTAGGCGATGGCGATTCCATCATGTGTGCTTGTGCCACGGCCAAGTTCATCCAAGATCACTAGAGAACGTGCTGTAGCACGAGACAGGATCTCTGAGGCCTCCACAAGCTCCTCCATGAAGGTACTTCGTCCTTTTGAGATGTTATCTGAGGCTCCCATCCTACAAAGGAAAAAAAAAAAACACAACAAAAAAATTATTTTAACCCAAACCATTTGTAAATGTTTACTCCTAAGCTACTTAAGCGAACAAAGACCATTGCTTGAATTTTCAGGTTGAAATAACACTGGCGTCATGTAACCAGCAGTATGATTATTACTAATGTAACCATTACATAAAATATCAGTTGCTCTTCGTGTAAAGAGACTCCTTTTTATTCGTGTCTCTTGGCTAAAGAACTAGTCTCACTTTAATGACTAATTAAAAGACATTAGAAGCTTTGCAGGAGCTCTAGTTGGTGTTAGCAAGCATGACATGACAGGAAGTGTGGTCAGAGAGACAGGATGGCCAATAAAAACCAGTCACAGCAGTGACTACAACTCGAGAGCTGAGGAAGGTAATGAGGGGGAAATTGCTGTATAGTCATATGCTACACTATTTACACACACAGCGTATTACAGTACATGGCTAAATTAACCTGATTATCAAGAGCAACGATGTGCTCATAATCTAGCATCAGGCTGAAACAGAAACGTTTCTCATTAGAGAAGCTAATAAAACACAAAAGGCTAATTTCTTTTCAAATGATTGCTGAATGGTGATTTATTGAGTTACAATCACATTGCGTCTATTTCATCCCAAAACAATAGAGAATAAATGCTAGTCGGAGTCAGCCATTTGTTGTTTAATCCACACCAGACTCATAAAAAGAGTTCACCGGTCTCAACCTCTTTGTAGGCAAGTCTTTTCACTTCTATTAGTGTATACAGTAAAGTGGAACAGCACTAAGTGTGTGGAAATGAGGTTAAGTGTGAACAAAGTCCTAGGAAAAGCTCAGGACAGATGAGATTATTCACTAAAGCAAGGGTGAGATTAAGGAAAAAAATATTTTCAAGAAATGCAAATCTTTAAGTTATCTGTAATGATCACCCACAAAGTGAATCCCAACTACAAAAGCTCCAAGCTGAAGTCATTCCTAAACCCTGTAGATATGCATCAGGCTGAGAATCACTACATTTTTAAGCACTTAAACGTAAAAGATTCTTGATTCCCCCTTTGAACAAAACTGTAGCACTTTTTTGTGAAATTCTTTTAGTGTGCTTCATTTTCAAAGAATGCTTTTAGAAAGCTAGACCTCTTGTCCAAGTGTGTACTGGTGCCTTTCTTTAAAAAGGTACCTTTCTTTCTTTATCTCTGGTCAGTTAAGAGCAACAGTTAAGAGCAACATGAGAATTTGGGCATCATTCTCTACTCTAGACAGTTCAACACAATTGTCCACAAAACCCTTCCCCTCACATCACGGAGCGATGCAGAGTTTACTACGTTTGAAACTATCAAAAAAAGAAACTGGGTACAGATTGTGATACAAAAGCAAAGCTGCTGTAGCATCAAAACCTTGAGAGAGAAGTGCTGACAGCTTACTCGTTTGAATAGCTCCATCCTTTTAAGCCTTTCCTCTTTTTTTTTTTTTTGCATTTAATTTCCTGTTTCCATAGTAACCTGAAAGTGATGAAGGAAGAAGTGCTTGGTAACCTTGCCGTTCATTCAATAAAAGTGCATCAGTGCTCATGACCAGTCAGCGCACGCCAACTTCCAGACCAAGGACGTGATAAAATGCGGGCAACCGATTAGATTTCAGAAGTGCTGCTCTGAAAATAGCCATACTTCTTGAGTTCTTGTAAGATCTTTGATGTATCTGAATCAGTTGTGCAGCTTGGACGTTCAACAAATTGATCTTTTCTCCATATTCACTAAGACCAAATCCATCTTTTTGGTAAAGTATGGACTGTAAATCATTTTCTTTTGCATGAGTCATAAAACAGTTTGACATTTAATGTAATCCATCTGACTTACAGTTTGATTCGCTGTCATTTCAGGCTCATCCCAGAGTTCCAAGGCATACACGCAATTAGCATTGTTTGCTTGGATGAGTCCTAAGTGCACCACGGGCCGCTGAACCCTTCAAGGCTTAATTGGCTGCTGTTTGAACATGTTTTTCACCTGTTAATTAGAACATGCATCTCCAGAGGAAAAAAAAAAAGCAATAACGTTTTCACCAGCAAGCTCACTCGGTCTGTGTTACAAAACCAATCCAAAGGCCATTTAGGAAGCAGAACCAAATCTCTTTTAACCATGTTTTAAACTGGCACAAAAGTCATTCATCATAACATGTGAAGTATTGAAACTATATGTTGTTCCTAATAAGTTCATTCACAAATGTCCTAAAATGAAACAGCATTATTATCAGTAATAATAGTTCAAGTACAAGTTTCTTTATTGTTATTTCGCTACATGTTGAGACATGCAGCGGAACGAGATGTCATGTTTCACAGGTCAAACGGTGCAACATCCATACAGACAATAAACATAAAACAACAATAAAGCAGGGGGCAGGTATGGACTATGCCATCAGTACAAAAAAAATACACTCAAGAAATAAATATAAATATAAGTATGTAGACTATACAATGCTTCCCTTGATATTGGACACGTGCAACAGAAGGCATTCAAAGTCAAGCAGCTGGTAGCGGACTATTGCAAGATGCAATGTGCAACACGAGCATGTAAACATGTGTATTGTCTGTGGGTTTAGTACACCGTTTTAGTTTAGATGTGCCAGTGTGCTAATGCTGTGGTGAGTGCGGCTGGTGGCGGTCAGGTGGGTCATGACACAGGAGGCCTGTATATTTTCAGGGGTGGCAGTAGAGGTTTGAGTTCAGGGCTCTCACAGCTTGGGAGAAGAAACTGTTCCGCAGTCTAGCAGAGCGGGCTCTGATGCTCCTGTACGTTCTTCCTGATGGTAGGAGCTGAAAGATGTTGTTGGAGGGATGGGTGGGGTCCCCCACCATGCTGTTGGCCCTGCTGAGGCATCGCTTCATGAAGATGTCCTCAATCGAGGGGAGAGGGACGCCGATGATCTTTGCGGCTGCATTCACTATCCTCTGAAGGGTCTTGCGGTCAGCTGCACTGCAGTTCCCGTGCCATACAGTGATACAGTTCATCAACAAGCTCTCAATGGTTCCTCTGTAGAAGGTGGTGAGGATGGGTGGAGGGAGACATGCTCTCTTCAGGTGGCGGAGAAAGTGCAGCCGCCGATGTGCCTTCTTGGAGAGTGACCGTGTGTTGGTGGACCAGGTGAGATTCTCCATGATGTGCACCCTCAGGAATTTTGTGCTGCCAACCCTCTCAACTGCTGTCTTGTTGATGGTCAGTGCTCAATGGAGTTTCTTCTGAAGTCCATCACAACCTCCTTTGTCTTCTCTACATTAAGGGACAGGTTATTTGCTTCACACCATTTAGCCAGCTGAGCCACTTCCTTTCTGTAATGCTTTTCGTTGTTGTTGCTGATGAGACCGATCACAGTTGTGTCATCAGCAAACTTGCCAATGCGGTTGGAGCTGAACTTTGCAGTGCAGTCGTGTCAGCAGCGTAAAGAGGACTGGGCTGAGCACACAGCCTTGTGGTGCGCCTGTACTCAGTGTTGTAGTGCTTGATGTTTTTCGGCCGATACGCACTGACTATGGTCTTCCAGTTAGAAAGTCCAGGATCCAATTACAGAGGTAGTTGCTTAGGCCCAGCAGTTGCAGTTTTTGAATGAGCTGTTGTGGGATGATTGTGTTGAATGCTGAGCTAAAATCTATGAACAGCATTTTGATGTGGGAATTTTTGTTTTTAAGGTGTGTGAGGGCTAGGTAGAGGCTAAGGGCAATTGCATCGTCTGTGGATCGGTTCTGGTGATATGCAAACTGGAGCGGATCGAGGGTGTTGGGGAGACTGGTTGTTATATTTTTCATGACTAGCCTCTCATAGCACTTCATTACGATTGGAGTCAGTGCTATGGGACGGTCATTCAAACAGGACACAGGTGATTTCTTTGGAGCCGGTATGATGGTCGTGGACTTGAGACATGTGGGGAAGACTGCCTGGCCCAGTGAGGTGTTAAAGGTGTCCGTAAAGATGTCAGTCAACTGTGCCGCACAATCTCTCAGTACCCTGCCTGGTATACCATCGGGACCCGCAGCCTTGCGTCGGTTAATCCTGGATAGGGTCTTCCTTACATCAGCTGGAGAGAGACAGAGCACCTGGTCGTTGGGCGTTTTTTGTGCAGGTGTGTTATTCTGCATGTCAAACCACGAGTAGAATAGGTTCAGTGTGTCAGGGAGGGATGTGTTGTTTTCACAGGCCTGTGGCGGAGGCTGAGATGGTTCGGATGGCTTTTCACAGGCTCCGTGTGTCTTTAGTCTATTATTTTTTGTTTGCTTGCATTTAGTTCCCAATTTTTACTGACGCACTACAAGGTGTCAAACCCAGAAAGAATTCAGAGAAACCCCAAGAGGAGAACATGCAAAACTCCACAGAGACAGTAACCTGAGGTCAGGGGCAAAAGATCTGAAACAACTCAGTTGAGTTATATTTTCACACAGCTGCAGTTGCTCACAAACTTACAGGAAAACACTTTCAGCAAGTCTCTTTAATAAGGTGTCCCAAAAATCTCCATCCTTTTTTGCAAAATGTCTTTTCACTCATTCTCTTCCTATGCGCATGCTCTCAGAACTGGATCAGGAAGATGTCACAAGGTCACGATATATTTTAATAGGAAACATGTCAAGCACATCACACACAAAGTTGGGAGAGATGATTCTGTGTGTTTACAAAAAAAAAAGTCATACAAAGCTATACTTTAAAGTTAAATTCCCCTGTGTAAGGAGACTTTGAGGACAGCCTGCATTTTACTTGGTAACTGACTACATTTTAATCCTTACACATATTTGTGGTTTGAGGCACACATGCATCACATATACTGTCTGTTTGTTGTGTATTTGACTGAATTGAGAGAATTATTCTGAATGTATCTGAAATGTTCACGGACAAGAGAAAAAAAACTATTGATATAAATACTAGTATTAATCAGTTCTTGATGGATTTCACCAAGGTTTTTTTTGTGACTGTTGCAGCCAAACTGCATCTCTTCTTTTGAAATGGCAACCACAGGATTCTTATTTTAAACACATTATTTATAAATTACATACGTAATTACTTTCAGTGATAGCTGTACTCATGTTCGAATGAAAACAGGGGTTTGGCTGAATGTCTTGACACAAAATTTGATGCACCTCCAAATGCCACACAGTTTTCTTGATTTTCAAATCAAATCAAATCAAATATTATTTGTCACATACACATACATACAGAGTACGACATGCAGTGAAATGCTTTTTAAATCTGTCCGTTATTCAAGCATAAAAAGGAATGGAATGGATTTTGCGTTTATTTCTGCGATCGTAAAATTCCGGGATCTGATTTACAAATACTAAATGCTTAGATACACACAGGTATAGGCAGAGTGCACACTGCTGTGCAAATGAACAGCCAGCACAAAATAACAGCCATCTGGACAATCAGGATGATCTGGATGATGCCAATCAAAGCGTCTGGTCCCTGATGAAATGATCAAGAAAATACATTGTCTTTCTACAACACAAGTAAACCTGATAAAGCTTTGTAAACATAAAACACAGGAGAAAAAATTCTAATAAATGCTATTCACTGACCACGGTGGAAAGACAGGGAATACAAATAAAACTTGTATATAAGAAGGATTTCACAGTGACCCAATCCACTCATCTCCATTGCAGCCCTTTTAATGCTGGGAATTAATCTATACTTGGTAGCTATTTGATTTCGGCAAAAAAAATCCTTGGACTTTGTAAATTTTTATTTTGAAACTTATATGCAACCCTTGAAGTGACCATTACAAAATATTACGTTCCTTCTTAAAGATTTTGTTTTGTTGGAGCAATAAGGGTTAACCCCTGGAGCAATAAGGGTTAAGGGCCTTTCTCAAGAGCCCAGCAGTGGCGGCTTGGCACTGCTGGGGCTTGAACCATGTTCCTCCTAACAACAAACCAAAGCCTTAATCAAATGAGCATCACTGCTCCTATATTCTTAAGATATGTTTAAAAAAATTCAACAAAGTGGGTATATCAAATTAGAGCCTACAAATTTTCTGGATGCCTGCACAAAGTAAATCACACCAATCTGAACCTGGTATCAGATCAGTGAAGTGAGCAGTAATATTCAGCATCTTGGGAAAATAATAATTCTCTTGCTTTTCAACAGCATATGGCAAGCGCTTCGTGCCACATCTTAGTCTGTCACACGCTCAATTTCCAAAGTGCACATCAGCTGCCTTGCACAGTTGACTTTAATACGAGGTAACGGCTGCTTAGTGAAGATGCAATGAACTTCAATCAAATGGTTAAAACCAAACATTAATCACAAACACATCCTAGCGTTTGTGAGATGTCGTTTCTCCATCATGCACCTGTTCTATATCCGCAGCAGAGCAAAAGCATGCTTAAAGCCTCATATGATACTAATTAGGAGATCACTATTGGGCGTATCTGCCGACAGTGTGTTAACATAATTAGACACACAGAGTTAATAAATAAATCACTGCCAAATCATGGTAGGATTTCTCCAACACTGTCAGACGATATTTAGAGTAATAACAAGCATGAAAATGCTTCACTTGCATTTTGGACACATGTAGATGATGAATGGATTGCTGGTCATTACGTGCAAAGGAAACATGCCTTTGACAGCATGTTAGCGGGTCTGTCACTCGGAACAGCAGCAGCACAACTACAGAACAGAGGAAAAGCGTGACAGGCCACATAAATGAGCTGTGTGAAAAGAAAAAATGCTCTTTTGAATGGTTTCAGAACAATAACAGAATTGATGGGGAATCTGTTTAAATAGCTTGAAAGGAAAACATTTCTATTGACCAGACAAAACATGAGCTCAGCCAACATCATTGTTCACAAGAAAATGTTGTGACATCATCAACACGCATAAAATATTTAGGAATCCAGAAACAGTCATTTCTAAAACGTTTCACTCTTCACAGGTCACATCACATTTCCAATAAAGCAATCCTTCTTTCTTTTTACAAAAGAAGTTCCGTTTATATGATGATAGTATCCCAGCTAAATCAAGTTGAACAGAATTAACAGTAAGGTACATTTGCAATACCTTTGCGTTGACATCAGGATCAACACCCTGGTGAGAAAGTCCTGCACCACTATAAGAGCATCCTGACAAAAAACATCACAGCTTGGTTTGGGATCAAAGAATGAACAGGAGCTTCTTCCTGACCTTCCAAAATTACAGGCCCTGATCCAGGACAACATATAAAACCGTGACATTTTTGGACTTATCTACAAAACACACACTACCACAACAGCATTTGGCACAGAACATTAAAATTGCACATATTATTCCGAACAGTCTCTACGTTCAACCACCGTTCCATATTCATATGTTTTCTATATTTTTCCCTTTCCTACATAGTTACATTCAATTTTTATTGTAATTCAATTCTTACTCTATTTTGAATCTATTTTTTATGTCAAAGACAGGCAAAAAAGCAATACACTGCATGCCTTTCCTTTATTATTATTTATTTCTCTCCTCTTGTCTTTTCCACACACTTTTTTCCTCTTTCATTTTCATTCCTTATTCCTTTCCTTCCATGGTTTTCCCCTTCCTTGCGTTTTCCCTCCCTTCGCTTTCCTTCTCATCTTCCCTTCCCTTTTCTACTCTTTGTAGCTCTTCTCCTTCCTTATTTCTTCTCTTCTTCTTCCCCCTCCTAGATTCCCATTTTCCATCCTTTCCATGTATTTAATTTTTCTTTTTCCCTTCCTTTCTATTCCCCCCATCTCTTTTCTTCTAATTTCCCCCTTTTTCCTGCTTTTTTCCTTTCCTTTCACCATTTCTTTTCCCTTCCTTTCCATTTTTCCTTGCATGTTTCCTTTCTCCTCCTCTTCTCTCCCATTTTATTCTCTTTACTTCTCTTACTCGGCTTTTCCTTTCCACTCCTCTTCTACAAAATGCCTCATCAATAGGTCTTTGAATGTTTAAGGACGCCGGCATTCTGAAGGTTCTGCTCGGAGATCTTTGGGTAAAAGTCAAACCCTGTGTATCAGACACAGAAGAGACCACAAAAATGCATCACATGTTTGTACGTTCTTAATAGTGCGTACCTCCCGAGCTAATTACAGTAAACTAAAACACCTGCACCAGTGGCCACGGTTTCACTTCCTCCAACTCTAGACAATTCCACCAGAAGTCTGAAGTCTACCTGAACTACGAGTGTTGTCATGGCCACCGAGACCCAAACTGTCAGCTGTCCTTGTTCAACCTGCCCATTTAACAAGCAGAAAATGAGAGAACAATAGCAATGTGCATGCTGAGACGAATGACAAGTATATTCTTGAGCAGGGAGCATTTCAACGTGCCAGACTGAGAATGCTTCATTACTCTGTCTCGGCTCCTTATTTCCCAACACAGTAACCATTAGGGAGGAAAGCATAGTTCTGCATTAGAGGAAAGCAGGTGGGTGGAAATAATCAATGTTCTTTGAAAGAGATCTCGTTGGTGAGAGGTGCACTTTTAATGTGGGTGTGGAAACTGAAGACTGAGGGAGGGTTTGTGAAGAGAGCGAGAGGGATCTGAATATCTTTTATTAGAAGATCTGATTATGTAACTTAAAGGCTGAAGTTGTGCATTGTACGCACCCATGAACAAGAACACCAGGTTTCATAGAGTTTGGTTCACATGGTGTCGTCACTCAGAGAATTACAGAGACTGTCATAATCCTCCAAAAGATCACCAGGTGGTGTTGTCACAAAATATTAACCTGTAGGCTAAATGTTTCCACAATCTGCATTGATACTCCAATATATGCTTTAATAAACCACAGAAATAAATAAATAAATCAATGAATCCATTAAATATGGAATCCCCCCAGGTTATAGAGGATAATGCGTCAATGACCAGGAACATTGAGAATGATGTAGGGATAACATCAGGATGGCACACAAGACCATTAATTTTAGACCTAGGACTAATTTAGCTTTAGCTAAACCTTATACTGTCATGTTTTTTAATAACCAAAGAACCCCGAAGAAACCTACCGGCAGACTGGGAGTCTAAAACAAACAAAACTCCACCTAGACAGTAATACACAATCAGGAATGAACTTGGTACACTGGAGCTGTGAGGTCTACCTACTGACACCTACCTTTAACACTACCTACTGAGCCACTGTGCCCTTAATGATTTATTCACAAATAAATAAACAAATATGTAGATTTGAAGATGGACAATATTCTGATTATTAATTTATGTACATACTGAAGGCCATATTGATTATGTTAATGATCTATATTAAAATGTGCCCCTCTCTATCCTTTATATATAGTCTTATACACGTATGAATCTGTAAATTCTCTGTTGGTTTTGTGAATTTAGTCTTAAAATTTCAAGAGAACAAGACAATACCTTGTATAAATGCCATCCACAATGCCAAATGATGCCTCACTGGCTGGCACAAAGGATCCCAGTTGAGCCATGATGGTGAGAAGAGCCACCTGGCGAATATACGAGCTCTTTCCCCCCATGTTGGGTCCAGTGATGATCATGGCTCGTTTGCCCTCTCCCTAAAAGAAAGGTTAGGACAATAAAATTGAATAGCTGCATAGCTGCACTTGTCAAGTCATTAATCTAATGCACTGCTAAAATCAAACATTTCCACAGCATATGTTGAGTAAACAAGTGCAGATGTTCATTATACAGGAAGTTGACTTGACAAGAATATTAAAAAGGACACCATTAAACATGATGGTAGAGAGAGGTCAGGTATTAGAAGGCGGACACAGACCACTGTAAATATATATTATTATATATAAATTGTATATAAATAAATAAATGTAATAATATTACCTGAAATAAGATGTCAAGTTTTTGCTTTGAATCAAGGTAGGTTAAAGAGTAAAGATTCTCTCTCTCTCTCTCTGCGCGCGCGTGTGTGTGTGTGTGTGTGTACTATTACAACTATTTACTGGTTCTAGGAAATAACTGTAATATCACTAAAAGTTTCCAGAAAAACAAAAAGACT
Source organism: Tachysurus vachellii (assembly GCF_030014155.1). NCBI lineage: Eukaryota > Metazoa > Chordata > Actinopteri > Siluriformes > Bagridae > Tachysurus > Tachysurus vachellii. Next base: position 16,152,580 of record NC_083471.1, on the reverse strand, counting down.
TTATTAATTATGCAAACCAAAGAGCTTCTGAAGCCATAGGAGATAAAGTCTGTTCAAAATTTGTTCTTAGATGTTTAAAACAAATTATTCATAACTCGTAGAAGTCTCTCAAATGAGAAATCATTAATGAATATTCCAAACATATTCGGTTGCTGGTTAATCAACTCAGGTACACAATTACTGAGTGTAGTCCATCTAGTGCTATGTGAAGGGGGTTTGTTGTGCTAGGCACAAATGTAAGACCACCAATGAATACAGTAGATATTATTCAGTACAGCACACACCTACCTTGTTAGGGCACCTTAGGAGCTCATCATTCAAATTTGTCACCAGTTGTTTATTTCTAGCTAATTCCTGACTAATTTATCAGCCCCCTACACCCTGGCGAAGTGCCAAAAAATTCTACATTCAGTAAAAATACACCTAAAAATTGACAAGTATGGTAGGTTTAGATAGGAAAATGGACAATAATTGTAACTGTAATAGAGTTGTATAAACATAACATAAAGTATATACTGTAGAGCATCCAAAGAGGAGAAATGGCAGACAGTGAGAGAAAAACAGAAAACCTAGTTATTTTGGCTCGTCCAGATCCAGACAGATAAACAACACATAGAGAACCAACACAAGCGAGTGATAGATGATACAGAGCTGAAAACACCAGTGGTGATAAATGCGGTGGTCTGGACTGATAATCCAGTCCTAGAGAAACACAAAAGACTGAAAGAAAACCAAAAAGACAGTGTAGAAGGTTCAAAACAAAGTTGTGCCACTGGTAATGAAACCCTTGTGACTGACACCCTAGTTGGAAAAGCAGCTCCAACAGAATACTTACAGTACACAGCTTTAATCGCCGTCTTGAACTGAGTTTCAACATGCATCATGCATCAGAATGCTGTGGTGTTTGTGGCACTATGTGCATACGGTGTTTCACTTCTGTTTGCTCTGCAGCTAAAATTTCAGCTTCCTAAATTTGTTTTTTGCATAATCACAGTTTTGTCCCTTGAGGATTTATACTGGATATTACCAAAGAATATTAAAGCTTACTAGATTAGGAGGTTAAAAAAGTGAAAGAAAGAAAGAAAGAGAAAGAGAGAGAGAGAGAGAGCGAGAGAGAGAATGAAAAAAAAGGCACAATGGTGAAATGGCACCTGTACCAAAGGATGGCTTATGTTTTAATTTCCTCTATGGACAAACAGATTAACCTGCAGTAAGAAAGACAGACTGCCTTGATATCAACACTGCTGTCTACCAGCTGTATCTAAATACCTCAGCAATAACCAAACCCTGCAGTCCAGTCTCTGTGTGTGTCTCTCTCTTTTTTATGTCTCAGTGTCGGTGTGTCTGCATCTCAGCGTTTCTATCTCTGTCTGTCTGTCTGTCTGTGCTGCCTGTAGCGGTGTGTGTGTGATTGAGAGACAAAGTTTCAAAGGGTTTGCTCTTCAAGCACAGATCAATATTTCTTATAAATAATGATCTTTTCATTTCTGCTGTTAAAGTCGGATTGCTGAGACAATGAATCAATAGCATTATAGATGGAAACTGTTACAACTGCTGTATGGATTACATTGAATTACACTGAACTCTAAATCCTGAAGATAGATGTGCACAAATTAATAATACACCACTGTGGTATACCAGTATATACCCGGTGGCCTTCTTATTAGTCACGACTACTATATCTTTAAGTGTAAAGCACATTCGTACATTAAATGTAGCTACAAGGAAAATAAAATGACAATAAAAGGAGGAGAATAATAGGAAACTACTAAAGACAAATGCTTTAATAAATTATCTACAAGTAAAAAAAGCAATAAGAATGCATAAAAGAAACTTTCAGAAAATAAATAAATACTAACTGTATCCCATTTAATGATCCCTGTATTGATGGTGATCGGACCACTGCTGAGCAGATATTATTTATGTAGTAGATATTTCTCTGCATAACACTACCACTTACTAAGATCCTACATAAATATCACCAATTTGCGTGTGTATTTATTGGAGGATCTGCATGAAACATACAAAAATAACTGAATTAATGGCATCATGTATAAAGCAGGATGAGATATAAATAATTAAATGACTTTTACGTGTCCTAAATACTCCAGATAGCTGTGTTTATCTCAAAGAGTTAAACAGAAGTATAGATAGACGAGCTACACACACACACACACAGTAGGTGGTGCAAATTACGACTCTTCAAAGAGAGTTGACTTTTTCGACTCCCAAACAGCTCACTGCATTTCACTGCACATGAACTTTATGGTCTATTTAACAAAATAATGTCACACTGCATTTGATTAAAATTTCTTATAAACATTTGTTGAATCATTTGTTGAATTATTACAGTGTAGCAGTGAATCCACCAAGCATCCCTACATTAATTGTTATCATGTTTACTCTGTCTGGGCTTCATTAAGGAAATTCATTTTTATTCATTATTGGAACACACTGACACGCACTCACATGCACTCACACACATGCATGCACGCACCCTCTCATGCACACACGCACACCCAAAAATCTAAGGCACATATGGCTCATATATGTGACGCATAACTAATAAATTATAATAGTATAAGTAGTAGACTAAATAAATGAGGTGAGGGAAGCTAGTGCAGGTAAGAGTGGGCGTACTGTTCATTAGTTATGTGAAATAAAATCTTCCACAGCTTCAAATGATGTCGGCATCAATGGTGCAAAAGTGCAGAGAAATTATATTTGCTCATTATAATGATGTAAGAGACAATATTGAAAAACATAAGTAAAAAAAACTTTTACTTTGTCTTCAGACGACAATAAAACGCTCATGAGCCATAAAAACAAAAAGAAAATTAGAAATAAATTAAACAAAAACAAGAAGAAAATATAATGGTGTAAAATTACTGAGCATATCTTGTCTAAGTATAATTTGCCAGCTCCATCTATAGGCAGGGAGCACCACAGTCCTGCTACGAACCAGATATTATATTTAACACAGCATATACACAAATAAATGGTGCTAATTTGCATGTGGTGTTGTCTTAGGAAAATAGTTACGTCACAGATTTCTTCATATGCAAAGCAGGCTGTCAAAGTATTATACAGTAATATATAATAGTGATAGTTGTAAGCAGCCCTCGCCAAATGACATGTTTCCTGATTTCAAAATAATTTAAAAAAAGTAAACTTCTCTGTGAATGTTAATGCAAAGTTATGTTACTTAGTTATATTTAACTTAAAAATAGCAGAAAATTATTTTGTAAGTTGTGCAAATGTTTGGATACCCCACTAAGCCTGTACTTAGTAACACAACAGAAAATTTTACAGATTGCAAATGTTTTTTTTCTTTCTTCAAATATTTCTCACCAAACAGTTCATCAGTCCATTAATCTAGTTTCTAAAATGCACCTGGAACAACAAAAATGTTTTGCAAACTTCAGATCTTGACTTTTGGGATGAGGTCACAGAAAAGATTTCCTTCTATTGACTCTTACATGCAGATCCTATGTGTGTAAGCATTGCTGCAAGAGTAGAAGAGTGCACCACCGCTCCGGTGTCACCTAAACCTTCCTACAGGTCTTTGACTCTGATATGACAGTTCTATCTGAGAGAACATCAGATCTTGCCTAGATTTCCACAGTTCCACTTAAATGTCATTTCTTAATGAAATTTCAGATGGCAGAAAGTAAAAGATGAAAGAAATGATCTTTTTATAGTCATGGCTGCTTTGTAGGCATAAATTAGCTTCCTTTTCAGATCCTCAGTAGAAGTCTTAAGCTGGTCTAAAAATTATGCACATCTCTCTAATGGGTGCTGAGCTGCTAGAAGCATCCTTTGGTGGTCACTTATCATTAATAAACAGGATAAAGGAAAGCTGACAAAGTGTGCAATCCAACCTATGGGCTATATGATACAGTAATTATAGTAGGAGTACCTGATAAAATGACTAATAGGTGTAAAATCATTTATATCTTTGAGGAGTTCTCACCTGAAGATCAGTGTCATTAGGTACATACTGATCCTGCTCCGCCATCAACATGTTGATGACTGGGTGCCTGCCTTCTCGGATCACTATGTGGCTCTCCTGCTCCAGAACCTCTGGCCTGCACACAGCACATCCAGACAACAGCAGGAAATATGTAGCATGAGATTTTACTGGAGATTACATTCATAATTAAAGCACAGTCACCAGAATTCATTCTTATACTGTATAACAAGACAAGAAAGAATTCAAAGCGTGCAGAAGGCTGGATTTGTATGATTGTCTAAATATATACATCCCAAAGTGGAGCGTAAGGGGACTCTTTGGTGCTGTGCGGAACAGGAGGAAGGGGGTGGCAGCACTGAGCAGATGGGGGTGTAGTTGGCGTAAAAAACCTCAGCCTTCAAAGTCAAATCCACTCCCCCACACAGGCTGTGAGAAGCAGAGGGAGTTGGCTGCGTACGCTCCGGAGGCGGGCTGGAGCCTGCTGCTGGCCACATAGAGCCCTCTGGGGTCCCCCACTCTCAATCCTCCACCTACGCTTATGTAAGGAGTTTCAAACACCTCTCACCAAATACAAAAGACAAAAAAAAAAAAAAATCAGCCTTTATCCGAGAGGAGAACATGTGCTTTTTATGGCACCAGTAACTGCAAGCACGAAGCTTAAAGTTGTTCTGTAGCTTTTGGACAAATGAAAAACCTCAAAATATAGCATATTTACCTTATATGTCTTAGCATGACAAGGAATAAAAATAAACCTATATAGAATTTTCTTTAAAATAGACTTTCACTGCCCGACACATTTGCTTGTCTACTTCATGAGCATACGTTGTACTAGATTGCTGGGCTGCATTAATACCAGCAAGTGAACCCGAAACGATGGCAATATGTTAGTGACAATAGAGAAAATAGAAAGAATGCTGAGAGGAATCTTTCTCAGCCTTTCAGCATTAAAATACAATGAAAATAAATCACCAGAATTTGAGAGACAATATTGCATAGACAAATGTGCAAACAGCAGATCTAAAATATTACACTTTGGGGATAAAATGATGGGTTTTGATGTCCTTGTAGTTTTTCTTTGGTTAAGAAAGCAACAATTTTTTCCATCCATGATTTATGCATTAAATATTGCTTATGTTCCTTGTGGAATCACAAAATCAATAGTCAACTAATATTCAAATGCATATCAATATTAAATGTATTCAATTCATTTTTTTGCCACATTAAAGGAGATTCTATGCTTTTTTGAAGTTGTAAAGAACAGCAAATTCATTTCGCTCAAGCACTATTTTCTTACGTTCAGTAATTCATTTAATATTTCTTTCTTCAATTTAAAAGTGACAGTTTTCTTGAATAGAAAAAGTTTTCTTGAATAGAAAATGCCAACTTGATCACTATTTCTAAGAAAAATAACAATACAGAAATGAGTGAAGCATGATAACCAAAAATGATGAAACATGCAGGAGGAGTTCCATACCTGCAATAATTGTTGTCTTTAGCAACCTGAGCCAATGAAAAGAGGCAGTCGACGGTTGCTAGGTAACCCACTGCTTTCCTCAGGATGTAGTAATGATCCCCAAATAGCCTACAAGAAGAAGGAGTATAAGATGAAGCAGCAGTCAATGGTCAAAGGGTCTTTGCAGAGGCCAGATACATGCTCAGCAATGGCTTTCAGAGTTCCTGCATCAACCCGCAGGCACAACAGCTTGGCTCTACAATTAGGTGGCTTGTACACTACACATACAGTAAAAACTGTTCAACAAGCCTACACTCAGAGTAAAACAGAATAGTGAAAATACATGAAAAAAGGGGCCTTTTAAAGTGAGCTTAGAGGTCATGATGTACACACTGGAGGAAGCTGAGCCATTCTCTGCCGCAGTCTATAACCAGCTGCTCACGAAGCCGCAACAGATGCTGGTATTTCTCCACCAAGAGCGGCGAATGGTAACGACCCATCAATTTGGTGCTAGACATGCACAGGAAAAAAATATATAAAATACAGCTTGATTACAGATACATTGACATTCAAAGGTGAATACAAGTGCAAAGTTGCACCAAATGACACAACCCACCTGCTAATTTTGACCCAGTCTGAAGGGACAATGGAGGACATGCTGTTCTTCACCTCAATCAGAAACTGAGAAGGAGAGAAGACAGAAAAAACAAAGTCAGTCAAACAGATATATGTAAAATATTCGAGCCTGCAAGAAATAGTATTAAATTTTTTAAAGCGCTGTTTCTATTTCCTGCCTCTGTGTACTGATATAATAACATGGGGGAAAAAAATAAAGATTAGTGGCTCACATTAGCTCCTTGCTTAAATACAGCATGGCAGTAAACAAGGGCAAGTCAGAGGATTAGTGCGATAATTTAAGACATGCTGACACACATGCCAATGTCCCTGAGACACCAGAATATCACAAGCACAATAAAAATGTTTGCATGTATGTATATGTGTATTAGGGCTGTAGATCAGTTGTAATTATATAATTACAATAAACAATATATTTCTTGCAAGTTTGAAATACTTTCCTTCGCTCTAGAATGCCTTGCATACTTGCCATTTCCATCACCATAACCACCACAAGCACCATTATCATCAACACCATCAATCAAACATCAACCAACATCAAATAACACCAACATCAACAAACAACTCCATGAACCCACACCATATTAACCAATACCAGCACCAGCACCCATCCAACATAAACCAACACCAACAAACAACACTACCACACATCAACCCACAACCAGCCACAAAAATCCCCCTAAGGAACTGAAATGGATAATATATAGATCAAATAAATGTCAGGAAGCCAGAAAAAAAATCCTTAATATTGTAGCAACAATGAGTCCAAATGTTACTCTAAACATGATGCAACCACTGGCATGCTCCACTAGGACAATGTTCGCAGATGATGAACAGTATATGGTTTCCAACAGGTAAGGCATACCTATTGGAGTTCACTTCTGCGAATACATAGAAAATAATTTCTATAGAAAAAACAAGGACCTCCCAATTCTCTTCTAGTTTTTCAGCAATTAACGATTTTACAATATTCACTTTTTTACATAATCGAAAGATTTTTAGTCAAAGTAAGTGTCAAAATCCTTATACAAGATTCATGCAGCGATTATGAAGATGTTATAAAGACTCAGTGCAAATACCCTTCAAATAACGTTCTGTATTTATTTGACAAAAAATATATTAGCCTATGTAAACGTTGAGGAAAAACTTAAAACAGCCCAGAAAATGATCCTTGAATATTTTAAACACAATATGTCACTGCAGGTGGTTATGCATGTACCAGACATGGCAGCTCTTACTGTAAATTATCATGCAGTGTTTCAGCACACAGTGGTATAATTCATGTAAGTGCAGCCTTCCTCCCAGCTCAGGCGGCTGATTGCTACATTAAAATGCAAGCTCTTTCACTGAAGCACTGCTGGCTGCTTGATGAGCAAAGCTCTGATGTAGACCTGTGGATGCCAAACAGGGCTGAAGTGTTAACAGGAAAAAAAAAAGAAAAAAAAAAAAAAAGGACAATCACAGAAAACTAGCATGATTTAGCCTGGGGATAAGAAACAGCCAGTGTCAGCACACTACAGGAAAAGTCATCACTTATGCAAGAGTTTGGAGTGGAATGAACAGATGGAGAAGCAGGCCTGGGAACGGCACACAAACTGTGACATTTCAGAAATTGCCCTTTTGCCTTCCACATTCTGACAGAGCACCATGCTGAAAAAGTGTTACTGTATGGCACCACGTGTAAATAAGTGTCAGGATCTCCCGCTTCGAAAGTAGAGAGTAAAATCTAAAATACAAATAAAACGATAGTCCTTTTTCACAGACATTTTGTTTGCATCCCAACGCAGAAGCACAAAGCGACTGTAACTGATTTCTCTTTGTCATCAGACTGTGCACATTACTTATAAGGTGTTTTTATTATTTTGTTATTCAAAGATTGTTTGATTATTCTGACTATAAATTTTTTTTAGCATTTTCCAGGGAGAAAACGCACTCATGAGGAAGATGAGGAAGGCAAAGGAGAACCCAAATGTCACAATTTCAAAAGTGCACTTTTTCTTTGACTCACAAAAGTCAAATAGAACAAACAGTAGCAAAGGTTTGTGCCTCGAAGCATAGGATGAGTTCATGGATAAACCATGTACTGCTGGGCACTAAGGGTGGACTTACACTTACACTGTTTTGTTCTAAATATAAGATCACTAAATGTATAACTTGGATTTAAACCAATCCTTTGGTGAAACTAAAACAACCAACTGCAGCTTAGGTCTATTGATTTTCAGCAAAAGATGGTCAATGATCTATCTTAGCTAGTCACCTCTCTTATAATCAGTATAGTAAAGCTAGAGCTACAGTATATAGAGCTAGAGCTAAAGCTATAGTCAGTATAGCAAAATATATTTTACTTATTATTTCCTGAAGCCAAGTCAGTCAAAAAGTCCTGGGAAACTTCAATCAATAAAGCTGAAAGCTGATAACTGCTTAGCTCCAACGCCTTGGCCAGAACTATGCTGAAAATAATTTTAATAATATAATAAAACTATCTGTAATCAGAAAATATATAAACCCTGCATAATAATACCTGTAAAACATTGTTATTGCTGTTTTTTTCATCCATTATTATAATATTTATTGCTATTATTATATGCTTTTTAACATGAGGCTGTTGTGTGTTTAGTGGACCAGCTCTCATGAAGATTAATGACAATATTCCTTATCTTAAAGTCGCTTTTCCTCCAAAACCTGGTTCCTTTTGCAAGAAAATTAAGATGTACCAAGTCTAGAAGTGTTTTTCAACCTTGTTAGACATTACAGGAAAAGACTTGATGCTGTTATTCTCTCTTATGAAGGCTCCAAACATTATGTGTGGGAGGTGCAGATCTTTTTGAAACAAGTATTTTACAAAAGTAAAATACTAAAAGTTTGAAAAGAAAGTGTTCAAATAAAACAGAACAGCAGCCTCGTATGTATAAATGTCACATACTACATCTTAATTTTTGCTCATTTTAATGAAGAGTGACAATAATTCTAGAGTTATCTGCAACAGTATAGATATACACACAATTTTGAGATACATATATCATCAGTACATACGTTTGTTTACTTTCTAAAAAATATGAAAATGTCACTAATAAGTCTCTACTAGTACCTCTTGTCCAGACACAGTGGTGTAATCCAGTGATGGGTTTCGAAGGACGATGCGCAATTCTCGCCGATGTTCTATAATTTCTGAGAGAACAGCTTGAATCTCATCTTTTCTTTCCTTAATTGCAGGAAAATCGGTCAGGTCCTCAAAAAGTTCAGTTTTATTCCCAGCCCTGAGGAAGGAAGGATGGAAGGAAGGATGGAAGGAAAGATGGAAGGAAGGATGGAAGAAAGGAAGGAAGGACGGAAGGAAAGATGGAAGGATGGAAGGAAGGATGGTTGGATGGATATCAAAATTATCAATTTTGAACCATCATTATGTTATTATATCAAATCTAATAAATATTTTCAAGAGTACCTTTATCCCACATTTTTTATTTACAAAAAAATTATTCCTAATATACCTTAAGCTTATTATATTATTCTAATTACTATTAAAATCACTACAATACACTATCACTAGGAAAACACTTCCTATGGTTCATTTTCTCTAAAAGAACAGCTTCTTCTATACTTGTAGCTTTTACACACTTTGCAGCCTTTTCATTGAGAACTTTAAGAAACTTGTGGGCAGGGCCGAGGAGCTGGGGCGTGTCCAGGAGCAGGCTCTTTAAGAGGGTGGAGCTGAGCTGTGATTGGATGGCGGGTACGAGAGCTTGGAGTTCTGCACTTAGGCGGGACAGCGTGCTGCTGATCAGGTAAAACTCCTGAGTGGAACACTAAGACAAAAATACACAAAAATAATAATTAAGAAAAATAAATAAATATATATATATGAAGATATGGAACACATTTGAATTTGTTTCTCCTCACACAGAGTATTTATAGATCTACGAATCAGGCACGAGCCCAATTATATTTAATTTGCAAACCACTGTTTTTCATTTGCTATGTCAAGAGCCAATTAAAGCTTCAACTCTGCTGCCGTTTATAAACATGTAGCCTATTCTCCCAAAGGTATTTTAGTTCAGCACTAGCCATCCTCACTAATTATGAGGAAGATGTTCTCCTGTCCTGTGTTTCTCAAAACACAAGAGAATCAAAGATGGAAAACAAGTGTGACTTGACGAGTGCAATTTAATCCGGTGTTTCTACTGAATACATTTACAGCACTTCTATCTGGTTAAAAGCAATTTCTAAACCATGGCAAGAACAAAAAGCACAATCAGACACACAATTAGGTTTTTTTATGACTAGGCTTAATCTGTCTCTTTAGAAAATTCTCATGGAGCATTTGAAAAGATATCCTGGAAGAATTGCAGCCTTTGAAATGTCATTTTATTATATATCTTTACACAAGGTTGTATTTTCACCATTCTTCTCTTCATGCACTTCTGTTTCTGTCAAATTTAACAGAGATCATATCTGTGTAGTACTGAATGACACAGTGGAAACAGACAGGTGAAGGCAGGTTAATAAGGGCAAATTTTCAGCAGAACTGCCTCCCAGCGTACAGACAGCTCCAAAGAATGTCTCTCTGTAGGCCATCCATTACACCTCTTGTCATTATGCAAATAGGCCCATGTGAAAGAAACACACCATTGAGCACCTTCCCCTTAGCCCACCTGCCTCATTCTGAAAATGAATGCATGAGAATTTCAGCATTTCAGAGAAAGAAATTACAGCTTTTTAATTATGGGAGCGGAACCCATCACACACTGCGAAAAAGTAAGAAATTTGAAAAAGCGTGAGACGCGTTTTCATTTTCTTGAACCGCTAGAGGAAATTAAACAAAGGCAGAAATCAACAACTGTGTCCATTAATTACAAATTTCTTGGTAGGGCTAAAACAATACATTTTGAATTCTATATTAAATGGATTTTTTTTTAGTTAGAAATATTGGGAAAATTCCCACAACTGGTTGCTGTAGGAGTTAGAACTCACCAATTCAGCCTTCAGCAGAGAGGATTAAGGGCCTTGCTCAAGGGCCCAACAGTGGCAGTTTGGCAGTGCTAGGGCTTGAACCAAGATCCACCGATCAACAACCCAGAGCCGTAACTGCTTGAGTCACCACTGCCCTAATTAAACCAGTGCATCGTAATGAAATAAGAAATAAGATGAAATAAATTCATCGATTTAAAGGCTTGCTCTTCTCTAAACTGAGCTTAATAAAAAGAAAAATAGGTGAGAAATCAGGAAAGAAAACAATGTCATTTTACACCAGCCTTATGTCATGTTTAAATAATCAGGACTGTTAGAAAACACCCAAAAAGTTCCAAACCATGTTTAAGGATATAGCCTAAAGAGGCTACATTGAACTCTTTCTGAAATTGCGAGCACAAGTTTCTTCTTTTAAACTCCTATCAGTGAAGATATATATGTAAGTACTTTCTATGGTAGCGCTGCTCATGTTCACGCGTTTTGAATCTGTGTAACGTCAAATGTCTTGGTGCAAATCTGAAAATCAATCAGAGGTCATTTTGAAAAATTGCAAGCTCCTCATTTGAGCACATTTTTGTGATCGCAAAATAACAACAGACTGTTGACTATTTAAGATCTAACCTTTTGTTTTCCAAGATTCTGGGCATTAAGGCTGTTTTTGTTTTTTTCCAATCAGCTAGCTCAAATTAATTTTTTTGTTTTAGCAGATTTAAACAAAAATCAGGACCTGGGACAATAAAACAGAGGTCTGTCGCATTGCTTTGTTAAACCGTCTTGTTTCGAAGGCTGATGTCTGCACCAAATACATTTAGAATCCTCTTTGCCTGTAATTTGCAACATAAACCCTCAGAATCCGTCTGGAAAACCTTTAGAAAGAAATTAGGTTTGCGATGCTGTGTGAGCTAAATCACATCTACTGCTGAGGAGTTAGAGTTTCTCCACAGCACAAGGTCTTTTGGTAAAGGAAGCAATTCCTACCGGTCGTACCTTCTTATGATAAATGCTGCAGAGACCTCTTTCCAGGTCTGGCAGCCGACTGAGCAGGTTCTTGATGGACGGCAACACAACTGACTCAGAGGACAGAATTTCTGCTATGGCTTCCTGACGCAACACGATTTCACTAAGAGAAGAACGCGAGAGAGAGAGAGAGTTCGAACATACTCTAATACACAGGCTAGAAACTGAAAACAGAAAAAAAAATACATCTCATTTACTTAATTCAAATGCATACATTAGTTCCACATGATTGAACTGAGTAACTTTAACACACTTACAATAACATTCAACACGATCTGATCATGCATATTCAAAGCCCTGAATCAAATCAGACACTAGGCTCACACCTATTAATATTAGGTTAACTGGTCATGGTCACTTTATATTGTTCAATCTTGTGATCTTGTTTAAATTGAGTTCAGTATAAGCAACGAAATCACGTTTTGTCATCTAAACATTACGTAGTATTTTTTCTTCAATCTGACTGACTATATATTTTTTTCAGTATACATTATACAAACAAAGCCCCTTTTTTGATGGTATGACACCGTCTAAGCATTGGACACTATTTACTCATAAATACTATGTATTACACATACAAATGGTGTTTTTATCAGATGTTTGAGTTACATGAATAATATTCTAGTTGAATAGAAGCCAATTATACTCAAGGAATTTGATCCACAGCGATCCATCTAGTTTGTATTCCATAACGCATAACTGAATGTCCAGGGAACAGAGAAAAGGGGAGCGCTGTAGGCTGAGGACACTTACGATGGAGACTTTAGGGGTTGGCTGACCCATTTCTTTAGCAGTCTCTTCCCAAATGGAGTGCTTGTATGGTCCAGAACCCAGAGCAGACTGCCCTTCACTGTGCCTGTGGTCTAAGCGAAAGGAGAAGCAGATCATTAAGCTGGCAGCTCCAGCGTCAGTAGTAAGGAAGCTCTTGACGTAAGAGAAGATCACAGTGCTAATTAACTGAGTCATGATGAGATGAGTTGGGGAAAACACATGGCATCCCTCAGGAAACTGGATGCAAACAAGAAATTGCTTATAGGAATGGAAGAAAGTGTGTGTATTCTACCCTCGTCAGAATATTTTCTATATGGGTTTATAATTATCTCAGACGTTAAGGATGCTTTACCTGGTTACAAAAGATCTCCAGGTTCTTCAGGGTAGTGGCACTCAGTACCATGTGCTCGGCATCACTAGACAGCCTCTTCAACGAACTAGAACACATAAGAACAAATAATTATTTTGTTAAAAGAGAAACCTTGCAATAAAGTAAACTAAACGACACACACCACATAGACAAAGCAGCAGCATGTGGCCAAGACAAACAGCACAGAACAAGGCTTTCATTTCCGGCTGCCATGCATGCTAATTAAGAGTCTTTCTGGGAACTTGAGGTCAGGGCCCTATTATTTCCTGTTAAAAAATGTCCTTAGCCAATCCTTAATTACAGTGTGCATCAAGCAACTTTCCTGCCACCCTGACCTGCTAAACAAATTGCAAATAAACAGCTTCTACCATGTGACATAAGGAAAGGGGCGAAAAATAAATAAATAAATAAATAAATAAAATAAAAGGCACAGTGTTGCTTCTTCAGGCGGTATTAGGAAAACGGTGGTGAGGTATATAACACGGATTAAACATATAATAAACAGATCAATTATGATATTTGTTATAAAAATACAATGTGGCCTAATAATATATACAGATATATAGCTAAGAAATGACAAATTAATGTATCAATGCATTAACAAAATGCACATTATTCAAGTACTTAAAAAATATATCATGTATTTAAAAATGCTTTATAAATAATATTTTACAAATAAAATAATTACTTGTAGAGAAAAATGGTTTACATGATCTGGAATAATTTGGTAATTTATGTACAGATACATTTAGTATAGATTATTTTATATATATATACATATATATATATATATATATATATATATATATATATATATATATATATATATATATATATATATATATATATATCACTCTAAGATATCTATTCTAGGCATCTTATAGTCTATATAGGGAGAATGAGAGAGAGAGAAATAGATAAGTAAACAGATAGACAGAGAGATAGGAGAGGGAGGGAGAGAGAGAGAGAGAGAGAGAGAGAGAGAGAGAAATAGTCTGTGACTGATAGATAGATAGATAGATAGATAGATAGATAGATAGATAGATAGATAGATAGATAGATAGAAAAAGAGGGAGAGATGGAGAGAGAGAGAGAGAGAGAGAGAAATAGACTGAGACTAATAGATAGATAGATAGATAGATAGATAGATAGATAGATAGATAGATAGATAGATAGAGAGGGAGGGAGAGAGAAAAATAGACTGAGACTAACATAGACATAGACTAACATAGATAGATAGATAGACAAATAGATAGATTTGATAATACTATTATCAAATTAATAGAATTAATAATAGAATAGAGATAGAATTAGATAGAATTAATTAGATAGATAAAAAGATAGAATTAATAATACTTTTTCATTACACAGTCATGTTTTTATACGTTTTAATTCTCTAAAAAGACACTGCATCTCTGCCGCTACAGTCATTTT